>NC_143575.1:33674790-33991259 GCF_048544385.1 Mastigoproctus giganteus | reverse complement strand
TACACAATATGAAATAACTGCATGTATCTTTGGGTCATTATTAAATTTTAAGTATAATACAACTGCTTTAATTATCTAATACAATCTAATTCAGTAAAACTTTATAAATCCAGAATTCTCAAAAAACAGAACTAAATTAAACTTGAGAAGGCTGTTACATCAAGTACTACTAAGTGAGAAAGTTTAATAAAGACACTTTTCCACACAAAATATTTTAATTAGTTTATGAGTATAAAAAGGACAATTTGTACAAACAGTCTCAATTACAAAATAAAATTTGTTATGGTTTGAAATTCAATATTTAAATCCATCTTTGGCCTGGATTCCACCAGTAGAGTTCCTTAGTATGATACAGTTTGGTTTCCATGGTCAAGTTATAAATTTTTCCTAAACTCAAAATCCAGGTATTAAGACAGATTTCAACATTGAAATTCAAAATATAGTCAATTTTATTTAGTTTTTGGGACTGTCAGGAATCACTTTTTACAAAATGTCATTTTCATGCCAATAAACTAATTCACAAAACTGGTTTAACCAGAACTTCCTAAAAATTTGCAAAAAAAAAAAAAAATCTAGGGAAAGTTTCCTCTACAAGGCTCCTGCACTTCACCTATTGTAAGTTATATACAACCTACAAGAAGCTTTAACAAAAAAAAGTTGTTTCAAAAATGAATTTAACATGACATAAGTTTTAATAAAGGTGGCCATCAGTCATGATTAGGTATAACTAATGAGACATGTTACCGAATTGTCCAATCATATCACAATGTGAGCGTGATTGATATTGAAAAGCATATGACAATGGCACTATGACAGTTTTCCAAAGTAGTAATATGCTATAACTGCCATAGTTGTAACACTGCTTCACTAACATTCATTCTCTCTCTCTCTCTCTCTCTGTGTGCATTAAAGAAAACAAAATAATATAAAATATCTTTCAACAGTAGTTGATGATCTATGCACTTTACTATTAGTAAAGCTGTACAGTAATAAATTTCAAGAATCTATCAAGGGTAATGATATTGCTAGATTTATGTGGTTCTACTGTGTTTGTGATTTTCTTTATACAATGTTTTTGATTCTTATAAAATTCCTAAATGACCTAAAATTCCACTGAGGAGGGAAAATACTTACTCTGCACTTATATGTTATGAATATAATTTATATGCACTTCTTTTTCTTAGAGGCATCATTCAATAAGTAAACCAAAGCTAAGTTAAGGAGGTATAAATTTACAAATTTTGATATGAAACAAATGATCTGCTAGCAACCAAACAACCTACTATAATTTATTATGCTTATTATTATTTATAAGGGGTCAGCTCTTAGAGTTATGAATTTCTAATTTTTGTCAAATTTTAAAAAATATGGAGCTGAATGTTTTCATAATTTCCTTCTGTGTATTGTTATCAGTATTCCTCAAGAATTCTGTAACAGTTAAGATATAAAAAAATTGATTTGATCAGTCAATAAAATAAAAAAAAAATTTACAAATTCAGTTGAAATTCTTGAAGTTTTGCTATGGTTACCACCTAAGAATAAATTAAATTTTAAAATTATATAGCTTCTTTAATTTTTAATTGTTTCAACATTGTTCACTCAAATTATTTCCTAACAGCTGTTGATTTGAACCTGTTTCTACTATTAAGCCATTTTTAATGATAATAGATAACTTATGAGCATATAATAATACATATACTACCTTGAAGCTTTTTCCAATGCCTCTTGAACAATACAGAAACCAGTAGGATTACATATACATCTATCTGTACAATAATTTTAAATTAAATTTTTTTCAGTGCAACAGCAATGTTCAAAAAAATTGTCAAAATAAACATAGTTCGCTCATATATGATGTCACGTAAATAAAGCCACTAACTATGCCAGCTTTATGATGATACAGGATTACAGGGAATACTTTAATGCAGAAAATGAAATCTAACAATGCCACGATCTAGGGCTAGAGCTTGGTCTTAAAGACAATGATAATGTACCTAATGCAGTAATCTAAACCCACCCCCAACTTGAATGGGGTCCAAACATAAAATGCTGAAGGCCACAATATGCATTTTTTGAAATAGAATTTAACTTGTTATGAATGTTTACGTTAATTTTTTTATAGTTAATAATTATATACGAAAATCCAACAATTATTACATAACACTAATAACAATTTTATTAGATATCTCTTCCCTTTTCATGAAATGGAGTGCTCCTTCAGTAATAGAATCATGCATACAACTTCCTGGTAGGAGTTTACAATGGTCTCAAGAGTAAAAACGCCCATCGCCCCTCTCTTACTCAGCGGCATTGTATACCAGATCAATTGCCACGATTGTGGCAGCTGCTATGTAGGGAAAAGCTCCAGACGTCTTCAGGACCACTTCGCAAAACATAATAAGGTCCATCTGCCTGACTCTAAGCACTCTGCAATCGCAGAGCATTTTTGGTCAACTCAGCATGACCTCAACCCCAGGTGTGATAGTGAGGTGATCAATTAATCTCGACACTACTATCACCGCCTATGGTTAGAGTCCCTAAATATATCCAACTGTCACAAAGTTTTAAATCGCAGTAGAGGTACAAGGCTACACCCAATTTTGTAGTCAGTAGTTTTGAAGCACAACAAACACTGGCAGTAATCCCATATGTGTGCCACACACCAACAACAATCAACTGATCTATCCTAGTAAGTGACTGAACACACACACTTGCATTCATGTACGTGCTCTCCCAGTCACCTGAGCATGCACAGCCTATTTAGTTTAGTTTATTCCATTCCTAACGTTTTATCTTATGTTTGCATTTCTGTATGTATGTACGTTTCTTGCTAAGGAAGGGGTTTGTTACCCCGAAAGCTTCTTTGTCATATTTAAAACTTATTAAAATTTATTTTAGTTATTGCTTCCACTGGCTCAACTGTATTCTCTTCTAAACCATGGAAACCAGTGCCACAGGCCCATTCTCTTTTAACAGTTATGTGTTCATACTATGCAACATAAAGTAGGTTGGACAAATATGTATTAATGCTGTATTTGTGCAATGTAGTGCAAGAATGGACAAGACAAAAGATTTAAGTGACTTTGAATGTAGCATGAATGCCAAATGTACCAGTGAGTATCTTGGAAACTGTAATCCTTTTAGAGTTTTCATATTATCAAGATTGGTCCAAAAAACAAACCAACAGTGATCCTGTGCTCAGAAACAACTTGTTGATGCAAGAGGCTAATGGAGGCTGACAAAATTTGTGCAGGGTAACAAAGGCTATGTACAGTCAGTCATATAACAACCCAGTACAACAATGAGGCATTTCAGAATGTACAACTCATTGAATCTAACTTTGTCACAGATGGCATACTGCAATTGATTGTCAAATGTAACACCCCATATTATAACTGTTGGCAATTTTTGCAAATGTATTCTATTAGATCAGTTAAGAGAACTCAGAGAAACTGTATGAGACTATCTATATCTTATGTGTATCAGTCTAATAATTTATATTTTACATTTTGAGACATTGAACAATATGCAAATAAAAACAGGCAAATTGTGCACTAAAGGCAGGCAAAATATGCAGTAAAATATATGAAAATATGCACCAGAAAACTATTACATGCAATAGCATTTTTACATTAATCATTAATTAACAGTTTATCATAATTGAATTGCAGTTTTATTATATTTGGTATTTAAAAATAACAAAACTGTTAACTAAAATCTTTAGAATAAGGAGCATTTCACAATTTGACCTTTGTTACAATAAACAACAGTATATATTTTAAAAATTATTAACAGAGAATGATTTTCCACATTGACGGAGCCTTCTCCCCTCAGAGGCAGCACAGAAGATATAATCACTGGCTTCCCACACCAGGCAGCAAAGGTCTGTGTTCAAATCCTGTGAAAGATGTGAGGAATTTTTATGAGCTTTTTTTCACAATGTAGCTCAGTTAGTCAGTCTCAGGAATGGGTTGCTTGGTTTCTTCCAGCAAACAGCAAATGAACCAAAGAGAAAACACAATTACAGATGCAATGCACTGATGCCTCACAGTCATAGCTGCATTAGCACTTAACACACACACACATGCATCAAACTGATGGAAGTGACAGATAAATTGAAAATTTTGAGGCTTCTACTTTAAATGGAGGTTCCTGTTCCTTACCTTTAAAAATGTCATCTATTTTCTTTAAATTATGAAATTCAAAGCTCTGTTTTGAAACATTTACATTTTGTTTCTTATTTTCTTTCCTGTGATGTCTCTAGGGATGGCTGAAATTATAACTGAACTTTTTCTACCCTTTCAATTTCTACTCAAAGAATGTTCCAATATTTTAAGTTCATTTATAGAACTGGGTAATCAAGCAAAATGAGTCTCTATGAACACCAAACATTTTCTAACCAAAAAGAATCAAAGAATTGTCTTGGCAGTGCCAATAGCTACACTGTCTGCAATATCTAGAACATCATCAATTTTTTTTTTTTTTTTTTTATATATAGAATTAAAGCTTTTGCCATAAAGCAATGCTACTAAGCCTTGTTGGATTGTATATCTGTAAATAAGCAATAAATGAGTTCTCGTGATGAACATTTTTTTTATACAAAAAGCATGTGCTAAGCAAGTAATGTGTATAGGTTTTGCCAATTAGGATCTGCCAGTTTTTCCTTTTTTTTCCTGGGCCATAATGTGTGATGTTGATTTCATAAGTTGCTGGATCTGCAATTTTTTTCTGCATTTCCACAAACAACACAAAAGACAATACTACCATTTGTAGTGAAATGTTTTCCTTGATTGGTGATTCAAGATTTCATAAGTTTAGCAGCTGATTTGATTTTTGACATTTTGATTGGGATGGCTATTCTGTAAATCTTTTCAAAGCAAAACTGAACTTACACATTCAAAGAATGTACTTTCATCAAATCATTGATGGCATGAGAATTAGAGCAAAAGGCTAGGGTAAAGAAAGCCAACAGGAGAAACGTTGGATAACTTACATGGAAAATTAGTTTCCCGACACTGGACTCTAGCGTCGCTCACTCGGTAAACAGACAGTAGGTCTTATCGGTCTGGAGCCAAAATAGAGAAGGATATATTGATTGACAGGTAGACACGGCAAACAATGAAATGACTGGTGGTGGGCACGACAGAGGACAAGCTACTGTGTAGTCATTGGTTGGCATTATAATGTGTATTTATGAGTAAAGAACAGTGCATAATAGTTTTGTAATGAACTGTAAACAGGTATTAGTAGCAATGAATCTTTTAAAGATGGAAGAAATTTGTAAGGAAAATAAACGTTGGTTGATTTTTTGATGAAAGCTAAATTAATAATAGTTTCGTTCTGTTCATTTTTATGTTCTTCATTATGTTTTTTTCTCATTATTAAAAGCAGATTTTTGGAGTTCATTAGTGTTTTTACTATACTGTTGATTTAGGTTTGGTTATGAAAAAAGGAAAAGGTTTTTTTTATTTTTCGTTATATTTCGTAACCTGACCTAAAATGGTAGGTTAGGAAATAACATAAGAAAGATTCTATATATATATATATAGTGAATAGCTGTTGAGGTGTTAATATCACGTTATGATATGTGAGTGTCTGTAAAAATAAAAGTACAATAATAAAAAAATAATATTTTGTTAATAAAAAATTTATGCATTAGTCCACATGATTCTAAAGAAAAAAGGTTATGTTACCCTCTCCGTTTTGGGAGGGGTTCAAGCGCTCCCATGGGATTCAAGTGGTGGTAACCTGAACTTTTTTCACCATTAGGGCATATTATTGAACAAGAAAATAAAAATAGTCATAAAAAAAATTTTTTTTTTTATGAATGTATTTCTAAATATGACTGATTCTAAATAAAAAAAGATTAGGTTACCCCTCCAATTTGGGAGGGGTTCAAGTTCCCACAGGAATCAAGTGGAGGTAACCTGACCCTTTTTCACCATTATGGAAAGCATTCATTAGGGCAAGTTACCATTAGTGCTTCTGAGTGCTACTAAAATGATACTAACCTGATGTTATCGTGTGTTGTGTTCGCACACCAATCAGCACATCATTTGCCACGCCTTCTTGCCAATCAATATATCATTCTCGACTCTGCTCCAGACCAATAACACCTACCGTCTGTTTACTGAGTGAGCAGTGCTAGAGTGCCGTATTGAGAAACTAATTTTCCACGTAAGTTATCCGATGTTTCTCGTTGTTCTCGTGTCGGCTTTCTTTTTTACCTTTGCCGAGCAAATTAGTACTACCATGTTTCCCATGCTAATGTTCTGATTTTTCAAAATGAGAAAGCCACAGTTCAGAGTTTAATTTTTTTAAAACTGATCAAATTAATAAAATATGCAACGTTGGTAGCAGCATTCCTGTTATATGCATTTATATGCACTAACGAAAGAAATTACTACAAATATTGTGATAATTATTTGCAAATGCAAATACATATAATCTTTTTAATTAGGAATATTATCTTTTTGTTGATTGACATGTTAAGTTTTTGGCAGTAATTTTTTGAAAATACATTTATGATTACACCAATGATACTTGCCTTGAAGCTGGGCAAAAATTAGTTATTTGGGGATTGTGGGAATTGGCTTAATGAATGTTAGCTAAACGTCAGACATGTCAGTTAAGGTATAAAAAAAATAATAATCTTATCGGATTAGTCAATAAAAAATACAGTTAATACTGCAAATACAGTTAATTCATTAAGTTTTCTTTTCTTTTCTGTTCTTTTTTTTTTTTTTTGTTAGTTGTTGGCGCATCGGCTTTTTCTGCCCTAATTGTCTAAGAATAATTCAAGCTATAAGATTATAATACAACTGCAGCATTTTTTTAATTTGTACATATGATTTTAATTCTCATTGCAACATAAAACAATTTTTATGTAATAGTTTTTACAGTATTGTTTACTCATTTGAAGATAATTGGGTCTTATAGAGATTATAGTAATATCCTTTTCTAGCCAACAGCTGTTGATGTGAACCTGTTTCTACCATTACTCCATTTTTAATGACAATAATCCTTGTTGCATTTTGGACAGTAGATAACTTATGAGCAATAATAATACAGGTTCTACCTTGACAAGCTTTCTCTATTGCTTCTTGAACAATCTAAAAAAAAAATTAAAGTTTTTATAAAAGTAACAGTTATTAGCATTAGTAGAGGCATATGATGCAAGAAAGCAAGCTTATGCAGCATCAGCCAAGAGAGAAAAAAAAAAAAAAAAAAAAAAAAGGAAAAAAGAAAAAAACCCACTACCATTTCACCCCTCCGTTCATTCGAAATACCTGTCCCACTGAGCCTTAAATTTATTTAGGCTATCAACTTCAACAACAAGGGATGGAAGTCTGTTCCACCAACCAACTACCTGCTGGCTAAAGACAAATTTCCGCACATCTATCCTACATCTGTCTTTCCTCAATTTTAATTTATGCCCTCTCAGGTGATTATTCTGAGCAAGAGGAAGAATCCCATCGGCATTGAGCATGCTCAAACCATTCAAGGCTTTATACACCTCTATCAGATCACCTCGCTGGTGCCTAGTCTCCAGACACTGTAATTTGCAAAACTTAAGCCTTTCTTCGTAAGAGCAACCCTTTGTTCCATTCACTAATCTTGTTGCCCTTCTCTGTAATCGTTCCAGCAGCTCTACATTCTTCTTGAAATGAGGCCTCCAGACCTGTATACAGTACACTAGGTGTGGCCTGACCATTGCCTTATACAACGGAATAATCACCTTATCCCTGCTAGAAAAATTCCTATATATCATTGACAAGACACCATGAGCTACTCTTGCAGCCCATCTGCACTGCTCAGAGAACTTCATATCTGCCTGCACAATTACCCCAGGTCCTTTTTATTCTCTACCACTGTCAGTGTAGTACCACACAGTTGATACGTTGCTCTGGGGTTGCTGTTTCTCATATGTAGTACTTTACATTTGTCAATGTTAAACACTTCATTTGCCACCTCTCAGCCCATCTGCTCAACCTTTCCAGATCCTGTTGAACAGCATAGCGTCAGTAGTGACCTTAACAACCCTACCAACCTTTGTATCATCTGCAACCTTGGACATTAAGCTTGATATACCATCATCATCAATATCATTTATAAATACAAAAAACAATAATGGACCCAACACTGAACCCTGAGGGACTCCACTAATGACATTAGTCCACAATAAGCAGTGTCCATTGTCCATTGATTACCACTCTCTGTCTTCTCCCCCTCAACCATCCCTTTATCCATAGCAGCAACTTGCCTCCAATGCCACACTGCTCCAATTTGTGCAGCAGTCCTCCATGTGCAACAGTATCAAAAGCCTTTATAAGATCCAAATATATAATATCAAAGTTATTCCCTGCATCCAGTTCTTTTGTGACTGCATCATAGTATCCAATCAAATTGGTTAGTAGTAGCAGTGGCATTTGATGCAAGAAAGCAAGTGTATGAGCTAATGCAGCATCAGCCAAAAAAAAAAAAAAAAAAAAAAAAAAAATCACACCATTCCCTCCAAATGCCTGTCCAGTTCCTCCTTAAATTTATTCAACCTATCAACTTCCACAACGACAGATGGAAGTTTGTTCCAGCAATTAACCACCTGCTGGCTAAAGGCAAATTTCCGCACATCTAATCTACATCTGTCTTTTCTTAATTTGAATTTATGCCCCCTTAGGTTCGTAATCTGAACAAGTGGAAGGATCCCATCAGAATTCAGCGTGCTCAACCCATTGAAGGCCTTATATACCTAAATCAGATTACTGCGCGGGTGCCTAGTCTCCAGCAACTGCAATTTGCAGAACTTAAGCCTCTCCTGGTAAGAGGATCCCTTCATTCCCCTCACCAATCTTGTTGCCCTTCTCTGTACACGCTCAAGTAAATCTACATCCTTCCTAAAATGAGGCCTCCAGACCTGTACGCAGTACTCAAGGCGTGGCCTGACCATTGCCTTATACAGAGGGATAATCACCTTCTTTTCCCTGCTAGCAAAATTCCTATATATCATTGACAAAACCCCATGACCTGCCCTGGCAGCCTGTCTGCATTGCTCAGAAAACTTCATATCTGACTGCACAATTACTCCCAGGTCTTTTTCATTTTCTACCACCTTAAGTGTAGTACCACACAGTTGGTACGTTTCTCTGGGGTTACTTCTACCTATATGCAGTACTTTGCATTTGTCAAGATTAAACTTCAGTTGCCACTTCTTAGCCCATCTGCCCAAATTATCTAGATCCTGTTGCAGTAGCACACTGCCATTACTGTCATTAACAACCCTGTCAACCTTTGTATCATCTGCAAACTTCGACATTAAGCCTGATATACCTTCATCAATATCATTGATAAATATACAAAACAACAGTGGACCTAACACCGAACCCTGTGGGACTCCACTAATAACATTAGTCCAAGAAGAGCAGCACCCATTGATTACCACCCTCTGTCTTCTCCCACTTAACCATCCTTTTATCCATTGTAGCAACTTACCCTTAATACCATTCTGCTCCAATTTGTACAATAGTCTTCTATGCGCAACAGTGTCAAAAGCTTACCTGAAATCCAAATATATGATATCAAAATTATTTTTTGCATCCAGTTCATTTATAACCAGATCATAATATCCTATCAAATTTGTCAGACAAGACTTTCCCTTAACAAACCCATGCTGTGTCTGAATTATTGCTGCAGTGTTGTCTAGATGATCCTGCAATGCATCTTTAACCAGTGACTCCATTATTTTACCCGGAACAGAAGTTAAACTAACCGGTCTGTAATTACTCATGTCACCCTTCTATTCCCCTTTGTGAATTGGGGATACATTTGCACATCTCCAATCTGTGGGAACCTCCCCTAAGTCCAAGGACGCTCTAGGCAAGACTTTCCCTTAACAAAACCATGCTGTGTCCGAGCTATAACTGAAGTCTTGTCTAAATGATCCTGCAGTGCTTCTTTAACCAGTGCCTCCATTAATTTTCCTGGAACAGAAGTTAAGCTCACAGGTCTATAATTACTTGTGTCAGCCTTTGATCCTCCTTTGTGAATTGGGGTCACATTTGCACATTTCCAGTCTATGGGTACCTCCCCTGAGTCCAAGGAAGCTCTCATAATTATGGCTAAGGGTTTGCTTATTTCCTTTGCTGCCTCCTTTAATATAACTGGATAGATCCCATCCACCCCGGGTGCCTTTCTTGTGTTTATCTTCAACAGTTTCTCCTCCACTTTACTCCCAGTTATTTCAAGATTCTGTAGCTTACTGCTAGAGTTGAATACACCTCTGGCATTCCCCTCGCTGAATAACTCCTCATGTGTGAATGTCGATGCAAAATATTCATTTAGTTTGTTAGCTACCTGAGCAAGCTCATCAACAGTTGACCCATCAATATCAAGTGGACCAATCTGATTCATCCCCTTCCTTCTAGAGTTTACATAAGTAAAGAACTCTTTGCTGTTTTTCTTTGCATCCCTTGCCAAGGATTTCTCGTAATCTGCCTTCGCCTGCCTAACCTCCTTTGTAACTTGGTTGCATATAAACTTGTATCTATCACAGGCTTCTGTGTCATGTGCTAATTTGTAAGTATCCCATGCATTTTTCTTCTCTGCCATATGCCTCATTAGTTCATCTGACATCCATTTTGGCCTAAACCTTAAACAATATTTCTTAGTTGGTATGTAAAGCCTAGTAGCTTCTAAGATAAGTTCTTTGAATGCTTCCCATTTTGAATTTGCTGTTGGTAACATCATCAGTTGGTCCCACTGTATAGAATTTAAATACTGTCTCAGTCCATCGTAGTCGCCTTTACGGAAGCAATAACCCTTCCCTTTACCCCTAATGGTAGTTACCTCTTTGAGTAAATACCACTTCAGCACACTGTGATCACTGCCACCTAGTGGTTCATTTATCTGCAGATTCTTAATGCATGAAGAATCACTGCTGATAATCAAATCCAGAGTATTACTCCCTCTAGTTGCCTCCCGAACATGCTGATGTAGAAAACAATCATCCAATAAATCCACAAAAGCCTTGCTAGTGTGTGCGTGACCAACCCACAAATTCCAGTCAATATCTGGGAAATTAAAATCCCCCATTATAAGACTCTCTGATTTACTGGCCCACTCTATTTCCCTGTACAGTTTCTTATTTAGATAGTATGAATCAGAGCTGTAATACTCAATCTGTTCTACGTTGATAATAATATTAGTAAATTAATAAGAGGAGTTTACCTCAATATAGTACGTGGAACACTTCCGTATGATACCCTCCAGAAATTAAAACGGAAAAAACGAAAAAATCGACAACTTACCGGTCCATTAAAGTAAAATATAAATAATTAAAGTAAAATATAAATAATTAAATAATCAATTTAACACAATTCAAAATCAATTCAAAACAATTAAAATTCAAATTAACGCAATTAAAAGAATAACGAAAATATTCAAAACGATCTTCCTTCCTGAAGCTGACAATGCTTTTCGACCGACTGTCGTGATCACAGGAATGAAAATCACCGAATCAGGCTAAACCTGCAACTTAAATAGTGATTATGTGTCTTCGCGCATGCGCGTAAAGGTCCACGCATCGGAGATCAAATATGGCCGCCGAACATTAACAGAATTCTCGTGTAATTTAATTTCAATGGTTTCTGCAATTAATAGTCGCGTATAATTACGTTGAACGTTAAGTATTTTGGCCTCGTTAAATAAAAAAGTATGTTTTTCGTTAATGGCATGAAAGGCTAATTCTGACGCTGCTGAACGAGAAGCACGAACTGAGGCTTCGTGTTGATTTATACGAATATTAAGAGAAAACCGCGTCGAACCCTGATAAGACGAGTCGCAATCACCGCAAGAAATGTTGTATACTAGATCATTAATTTGTGTTGCGAACGCGGAAAGAACCGAGCGATTGTTCAGTATAGTGTGTAACTTCCGTATAGGCCTAGCTATAATTTTAAATTCGGTATCTTTAAAGAATCTGTTAAGCTGTTTGTGCCACTGTTCAACGTATGGGACAGAAATAAAGTATTTTTTGATATTACTATTGTTGATTGGTGCAGTATTTTGTATCCTATCCTTAGCTTGTACCCTAATTCGATTTATTGTGTTAATGGGATAACCCCTGTTCAAGAATCTGCTAGTTAATATTTGTATTTCTGAGTCCAAAGCAGAATCCGTCGTTGAATATTTATAGGCATTTAGAAATTGATTAAAGATAATCGATCTTTTGTAGGTGAACGGGTGGTAGCTATTATAATGTAGAAGCATACCGGTGTTTGTGGGTTTTCGATAGATGCTAAATTGTATTTTGTTCGAGTTCCGGGTAAGCGTGAAATTTAGAAAGTTTAATGATTTAGTATCTGTATCTTCCCTTTCCAATGTAAATTTGAGTCTAGAATGAATATTATTAAACGAATGTAAAATGTCTTGGATAGTACTACTATCGGTAATAACTAGAACATCGTCTAAATACCTCCCATAGTATGTGATACGGGGACGAAAAGGTGTCAAATGTATCTGCTCAATCGTTGAGAGATAGATCTCTGACATTAAGCCACTCAGGCTCAAACCCATTGGTAATCCAAAAATTTGTTTGTACACCTTGTCTCGAAAGGTGATGTAGTTAGCCTCAACTAATAGTTTAATTAAGTGAAAAATTTCCTTAATAGGCAGCTTCGTATAATTAATCGGTGTCGAGTTTTTATTTAACATATCCCAAATAATATCTAATGTGTATTCAACGTTTACATTCGTATATAATGAGGTAACATCTAATGAGAATAAATTGTCATTGTCGCCGAGTCTACAGTCTTTAAGATTATTAAATAATGTATCGTAATTCTTAATCCCAAATTGTATAACCTGTCTAAAAGGTTTTATAATGTTATATACATATGTGGCTAAGGCTGAAAATGCCGAGTTCCTGTAGGAAACAATAGGTCGAATCGGAAATCCAGGCTTGTGTAATTTTACCTGACCAAAAAGTGCAGGAATATTGTATGTTCTGGACTTCAATTCCTTCAACTGAACCATAGTAATGTAGTCGTTTTTACGATATGTGGTTAACGTTTTATTGTATTGATTTACCAAATTGGTAAACAGTGTCGGGTCCACTTCACGATAAGTGGAGGTATCAGACACAACTGAATCTAACTTATTAATATAATCATGTTTATCTAGTATTACCACTGTGTCTCCTTTATCTGCCCTCTGTATAATAATGTCCTTATTTTCTCGAAGTTCTCGTAAAGCTGAACTGTCATGTGTATTCAATTTAGGAAGTCGCGTTTCTTTTATGTTATTCACTACTTGGTTAACTTGTTGAATAAATACATCTTTTTGTGGAACACTACGAAGTCCAAATTCAATATCAATTACGCATTGTTTTTTTGGCAGCTTTCGAGGTGGTAAATTATAATTTAATCCTTTGGATAAAAGTGAAATCTGGTCCTGCGATAGTGTACACGAGGAAAGATTTGTAACCTGTTGATATGTCGGTTCGTTGGATACTGGGTGAGGGGGTGTTCGTGAACTAGCCGACATATTCTGTGGTAGTGCGTTATGTGTCTGTGGGGGGGATGTCACCCAACTCGTGTGAACTTGGTCGCAAGCTCGCGACAATGTGTTAGAATTCGCATGAACGTGTCTTGAACTATTCGATAATGTTTGCAACTTATTAACGTGTCTGTTTTTTATCTCTGAGGCTTGTGCTTCCCGTCGCAAATCTATGGAGGTCTTCAATACAGACCAATCGTTCGGATGTAGATAATTTTTTAATTTATCGCGAAGCTTCCTAACCTGGGAAAGGTATTTTTGTTTATCCGAATATCGAGATTTTAAGGCAAGCTTAACAATATTACGTGATGTCGCCAGTGATAGTTGTTTTATGCCTGAAATTTTTTGATTTAAATTCACCCTGGCAAACTTCGGAACGATGTTGTTTTGAAGGCAATATTTTAGGAAAGAAATATGGTAACTTTGGGCCGAGTACCTTAGTGTAGATTTAATGTAATTTTGTACCAAGCCATTCAAAAAATCTCCCATAATTGTGTGTATCGATTGTATACTACTGGAGAGACAGGAAGTGAATGAAATAGTCAATAAGAGTTTGGAAATTAATTAGATAGTATGAATCAGAGCTGTAATACTCAATCTGTTCTACGTTGATAATAATATTAGTAAATTAATAAGAGGAGTTTACCTCAATATAGTACGTGGAACACTTCCATATGATACCCTCCAGAAATTAAAACGGAAAAAACGAAAAAATCGACAACTTACCGGTCCATTAAAGTAAAATATAAATAATTAAAGTAAAATATAAATAATTAAATAATCAATTTAACACAATTCAAAACAATTAAAATTCAAATTAACGCAATTAAAAGAATAACGAAAATATTCAAAACGATCTTCCTTCCTGAAGCTGACAATGCTTTTCGACCGACTGTCGTGATCACAGGAATGAAAATCACCGAATCAGGCTAAACCTGCAACTTAAATAGTGATTATGTGTCTTCGCGCATGCGCGTAAAGGTCCACGCATCAGAGATCAAATATGGCCGCCGAACATTAACAGAATTCTCGTGTAATTTAATTTCAATGGTTTCTGCAATTAATAGTCGCGTATAATTACGTTGAACGTTAAGTATTTTGGCCTCGTTAAATAAAAAAGTATGTTTTTCGTTAATGGCATGAAAGGCTAATTCTGACGCTGCTGAAACACCGGTATGCTTCTACATTATAATAGCTACCACCCGTTCACCTACAAAAGATCGATTATCTTTAATCAATTTCTAAATGCCTATAAATATTCAACGACGGATTCTGCTTTGGACTCAGAAATACAAATATTAACTAGCAGATTCTTGAACAGGGGTTATCCCATTAACACAATAAATCGAATTAGGGTACAAGCTAAGGATAGGATACAAAATACTGCACCAATCAACAATAGTAATATCAAAAAATACTTTATTTCTGTCCCATACGTTGAACAGTGGCACAAACAGCTTAACAGATTCTTTAAAGATACCGAATTTAAAATTATAGCTAGGCCTATACGGAAGTTACACACTATACTGAACAATCGCTCGGTTCTTTCCGCGTTCGCAACACAAATTAATGATCTAGTATACAACATTTCTTGCGGTGATTGCGACTCATCTTATCAGGGTTCGACGCGGTTTTCTCTTAATATTCGTATAAATCAACACGAAGCCTCAGTTCGTGCTTCTCGTTCAGCAGCGTCAGAATTAGCCTTTCATGCCATTAACGAAAAACATACTTTTTTATTTAACGAGGCCAAAATACTTAACGTTCAACGTAATTATACGTGACTATTAATTGCAGAAACCATTGAAATTAAATTACACGAGAATTCTGTTAATGTTCGGCGGCCATATTTGATCTCCAATGCGTGGACCTTTACGCGCATGCGCGAAGACACATAATCACTATTTAAGTTGCAGGTTTAGCCTGATTCGGTGATTTTCATTCCTGTGATCACGACAGTCAGTCGAAAAGCATTGTCAGCTTCAGGAAGGAAGATCGTTTTGAATATTTTCGTTATTCTTTTAATTGCGTTAATTTGAATTTTAATTGTTTTGAATTGATTTTGAATTGTGTTAAATTGATTATTTAATTATTTATATTTTACTTTAATTATTTATATTTTACTTTAATGGACCGGTAAGTTGTCGATTTTTTCGTTTTTTCCGTTTTAATTTCTGGAGGGTATCATACGGAAGTGTTCCACGTACTATATTGAGGTAAACTCCTCTTATTAATTTACTAACAGTTTCTTATTATACTCATCAGAGTCATTAGGCCTATAGCACACTCCTACTCTCAATTTTGATCTCCCAATGCTTATGTCACACCAAACTGACTCAACACTGCACTGTCCAGCGATGTCGACTGGCTTCACTTCCTTGGTTTTTATGTGTTTCTTAACTAATAGCATAACCCCTCCCCCCCTTCCTATCCTGTCTATCCTTTCTGTAGACGTTGTACTCCCCAAATTGCAGTTCTGCATCCCTTATATCTGTGTGACACCACGTCTCTGATATCCCAACAATATCTGCCTTCGATGTTTTGAGCAATACCTCAAATTCATCAAATTTATTTACTAAACTCCTAGCACTGGTGTACACGCAAGTATACCTGCACCTGTTTCTATTCTTAGCTACCCTAACACAACCCATGTGTTTACTTGTACCGCAATGGCTCCTAGCAGTCTCTGAAATATCGTGCATCTTGTTTTTCAGGCTTCTGCTCATTCTAATAGAAGCAGTGCAAGAATCTCTTTCACCTCTGCCAGTGGCTACTGTCAATCTGTTGGTCTTTGTCTCCCCCCAAGCTAGCAGTTTTCCGACCCACCTAACACTGCCTCGATAGCATCAGCAAATATTCTTGCACCCTTTCTATTTAAGCGTATCCCATCCCTGTAGATGCAATCTCTCCTGTTAACAAGTACAGTCCAGGCTGAAAAAAATTGTACCCCTTGAGCCTTGCACAATCTTTCCAGGGCCGAATTGATCGACAAGGCTCTCATCATATTCTCCCTCCTATCGTGTCTGGGCAGAATTGCAGACACTTTCAAATTAAATTTTTGAAAGACACCTACTCTCATAAGACCATTTTTCATTTATCACAGAAAACACTGGCTTTCTGTGATAAAAATAATACAACAGGTATTCAATACATGTAAACACTGCCACATGGTGGTCTCTTAATATCACAAATAGCTGCCCGTACTAGAGATGAATGGTGATTTGTGCAGTATAATCAAATGAAAGTCAACTGTTCCTGATTATTTTTTGTGTTGTTGGCTTCTCATGGGCACATGATAGGAGCAGATTAGCAGATTGATATCCCATAAGTATTAGTACAATAATATCACATGATTTCCAGATATTGACTGGAACTTGTGGGTTGGTCACTTGCACCTAGCAAGACTTTTGTGGATTTATTGGAGGATTGTTTTCTACAACAACATGTTAGCGGGGCAAACCAGAGGGGGTAATATTCTTGATATGATTATCAGCGATAATGACCCATGCATTAGGAATTTGCAGACAAAGGAACCACTAGGTGACATTGATCACAATCTATTGATGTGGGATTTACTTAAAGATGTAACTACCATCAAGGGTAAAGGGAAGGGTTTTCGTATGACTATAGTGGTCTCGGGCAGTTTTTGAATTCTGTACAGTGGGATCAACTGATGATGTTAAAAACAGTGCATTCTAAATGGGAGGTCTTCAGGGAATTAATCTTGGAAGCTACTAGGCTTTTCATACCAACTAAGAAATACTGTACTGTTCAAGAGGCTTGTGACAGAGAATAAAAATGCGTGGGATGCATATAAATTAGCAGGTGACACAGAAGCCTATAAGCTAGTCTGCAATTAAGTCACAAAGGAGGTTAGGCAGGCAAATGCTGATTACGAGAAATCCTTGGCAAAGGATGCAAAGAAAAACAACAAACATTTCTTTTTGGTCCACTTGATGTCGGTGGTTCGACTGTTGATGATCCTGCTCAGATAGCTGACAAACTGAATGAGTATTTTGTATCTACATTGAGACGTGAGGAATTCTGTAAGGAAGGGGAGAACAGAGGTTTACTAAACTCTAACAGGGAGCTAAATTATTTTGTAATAACGAAGAGCAAAGTGCAGGAGTTGAAGTTAAACTTAAAAAAGGCACCTGGGACAGATGGAATCTATCCAGTTATATTAAATTAGGCGGCAAGTGAAGTAAGCAAATCCTTAGCCACAATTATAATAGCATCCTTAGATTCAGGGAAGGTCTCCATGGACTGGGGATGTATCCCCAGTTGGGAAGGCAAATGTATCCCTAATTCACAAAGAGGGTTCAAAGAGTGGCGCAAATAATTATAGACCTGTTAGTTTAACTTCTGTTCCGAGGAAAATAATGGAGCCACTGGTTAAAGAAGTGATGCAGGATCACCTAGACAAGACTCCAGTAATAGTTCAGACACAGCATGGGTTTGGTAAAGGGAAGTCTTGTCTGACCAATTTGATTGGACACTACGATGTAGTCACAAAGCAACTGGATGCAGAAAATAATTTTGATGTAATATACTCTTGGATTTCAGAAAAGCTTTTGATACAGTTGCACATGGAAGACTGCTGTAAAAATTGGAGTGGTATGGCATTAAGGGAAAGTTGCTGCAATGGATAAAGGGATAGTTGAGTGGTAGATGGCAGAGAGTAGTAATAAATGGACACTCCTGTATGTGGACTAATGTTATTAGTGGAGTCCCCTCAGGGTTCGGTGCTGGGCCCATTGTTGTTTTGTATATTTATCAGTGATATCGATGAAGGTATATCGGGCTTAATGTCCAAGTTTGTAGATGATACAAAGGTTGGCAGAATTGTTAATGTTAGCAAAGACAGTATGCTGAAGTTTAACGTTGACAAATGCAAAGTATTGCATATGGGTAGTAGTAACCCAAGAGAAATGTACCAACTGTGCGGTACTACACTCGGGAGGTGGAGAATGAAAAAGACCTGGGGGTAATTATGCAGTTGGATATGAAGTTCTCTGAGCAGTGTGGGCTGCCACAGCAGGTCATGGAGTTTTGCTAGCAGAGACGAGGTGATTATACCTTTGTATAAGGGAATGGTCAGGCCAAACCTTGAGTACTGCATACAGGTCTGGAGGCTTCATTTTAGGAAGGATGTAGAATTGCTAGAATGAGTACAGAGAAGGGCAAAAAGATTGGTGAGAGGAACAAAACATTCTCCTACTAGGAGAGGCTTAAATTCTGTAAGTTGTAGCATCTCAAGACTAGGCACCTACAAGGTGATCTGACTGAGGTGCACAATGCATTGAATGGTTTGAGCAGGCTCAATGCTGACAGGATATTTCCACTTGCTCAGATTAAGAACCTGAGGGGGCACAGATTCAAACTGAGGAAAGAGAGTTGTAGAATAGATGTGCAGAAGTTTGCCTTTAGCCAGTGGGTAATTGATTGCTGGAACAGACTTCCATCTGTTGTTGTGAAAGTTGATAGCTTAAATAAATTTAAGGCTGAACTAAAACATTTGGAGTGATTGGATGGGTGAAATGGGAAGGTTTTTTTTTTTTTGCCTGATGCTCTATAAGCTTGCTTTCTTGCATCATATGCTTCAACTAATGTTACTGCTAATATTGAAAGCAAAGTATTTCTTGAAAGGAATTCCTGCAAAATGGAGCTTTTAAAGTATGAATGAATTAAGTGATGTTCTCTCAAATATTTCTGAGAGTTTCTTGTCAGATTTATACATCCAATCTTTATTAGATGAAATTAAACTTAAATAGGTGTAATGACTATTTTGGTTTAGTTACAAGGAGATAGGGGACATACCAAGGTTATATTTACTCATTTAAAACCTGCTGCTCATAAAAATTTTTACTGATGCCATATTCCCTATGGTATAAGCCTGGAAAGGTAGTTAACAGCTTGGTATGAAAAAAAAGGTTATTTTAAGGGAACCATTTGAAACCATTGTAATAGATAAATTTCCCAAAACACATAATTTAGAGTTAACTGAATTATATCTCGTAGGACAATGCAGATAAAAAAAAAGTAACTGGAAACTGTGGAAATAGTTCATACAGAAACTGTGTATTATGATTTACTAAGATGAATCAGAATGGCAAGTTAATTTGTATTTCTTTGCTCGCAGGTAGATAAGTCAGAATGCCAAAGTATCCAATAGGTAGGTGAACCTGCTTGGACAGTAGAGTTCAATTTTAAAAGTAATATACTGTTCTATCAGGCCACAGTCAAATGAACAAACCAGCAATACAAGCAAGTTTTAAGAATAAATTTCACAAATCATCCCTATTAAAACCATTAGGAATAAGAAAGGACACCCATGAAAAAAATGCCAATATGGGTAGTGTTTGGACAGTGCTGCAGTCCCATACAAAATATAAGCACCACTTATCAAAAGAACTTGGTATTTGGTATTTCTTTTAAGCATTATTAACATGGAAACCTAGAAACAAATGCATTTACTGTGACCTTTTCATTTCGCAATAGTTTTTTTTTTGGGGGGGGGGGTAATTTCATTTTAGCATGCAGGCACTTAAATTCTTGATTTTTAAAAATAAAGAATGCCCTTATAATTTTCTATTCCCTTATAATCTTCTCAGAACCAAGGAATATCCTCGACAAATACTTGCTCATTACTTTAGTAATGTCTAAAATACTTTTAAATAAATGCACTAGTTTGGAAATTTTAGAATTTTCAATAAGTGGTTATTACTTTTTCACTTTCGGTATCCAGTGCAGAGGTAGCTTCATCCAGGAGTAGAATTTTTGGGTTCCTTACAAGAGCTCTTGCAATAGCAATGCGTTGTTTCTGCCCTCCACTTAGCTGACTTCCTTTACTTCCAACAGTGGTATTATAACCCTAAAACAAAAAAAATAAAAAACAATATCTTTTTAATGAGCAGAGTTTATACTCAGTTATTCCATGCTATAAATCTTTTTTTTTTTTTTTTTTTTTTGTCACAAGAAGTAAAATGTCATATAAATTGTGGCTGAAACCGAATACCCAAAATATAATACTGTATTAAAATTTTATTACAAATATTCATGTGTGACAACCATCCATAGAAAACAATTTGAACAGAAGCTAATGCTACATGTGTTAAGCAAGTGTTAATACAAGAAGGGTTCCAAGTGAGCTAAGAACCCAAATAACCCAGACTTCAGTATTTCGGTAAGAATAATTTTAAATGTTCAGAATACAAGGTATTCTGAATCATTTAAAGTTATTGTTTCAATTGTGTCACACTCAATGGGAACAATTCATTTACGAGAGCTGAATCTGCATGAAATTTTAAATGTTTCTCCACGTGTGCATAAATAACAAATACCAGCATGATGAAATCTTGTGGTCTGATGAGGTATTTTCAAATTCAACGAACATGTTAACCAATACAACTGTGTTTATTGAGCCACTAAGAACCCTAATACTGTTATAGCAGACTAATCTATTATAACACTTGTGAAAATCTAAAGAAACAGACTGTATATGGTAGACTGTCATTATAGGCAAATTAATAGGTAAGACATTTTAAAATGCAAGGTGATCTGATTGAGGTGTATAAGGCCTTGAATATGGGTTGAGCAGGCTCAATGCTGATGGGATTCTTTCTCTTGCTCAGATTACAAACCTGAGGGGGGCATAAACTGAATTGAGGAAAGACAGTTGTCGAATAGATGTGCAGAAATTTTCCTTTGGCCAGGGGATAGTTGATTGCTGGAAAAAACTTCCATCTGTCATTGTGGAAGTTGATAGCTTAAATAAATTCAAGGCAGAACTAGACAAACATTTGGAGTGAATGGATGGGTGAAATGTGAAGGGTTTTTTTTGGCTGATGCTGTATAAGCTTGCTTTCTTGCATCATAAACCTGTACTAATGCTAATGCTAAAATGAGTATTTGTAATCAAATAAAGTGCAAGAATTGAAAAAATCTGTTGTGTTTACATTTTACCTCTGCAATCATATTAATTTTTATATGAGCTGATGTTTCTTACTTGTAGGTCAGATTTTGCCCATTGAAGTACTTCAACACAAATGGCATTTCTTGTCACAATATACCACTTTGGTGTTTTGCTGATACCCATTCAAAAAGATTGTCCTCAAGCTCAGGCTTTTTCCTCCTCTCATAGCACATTTCATCCTAAGCATGTTATTTAACAAATCTTTTTTCTTTTTCCAGTTGCACACTTAACTTTTCTTATGCCAAATTTTTTGACTGCTGTACAATCGTTCATGGTTTTGGAAAATGCTACAACTTTCAACTTGAATCTGCCATCATACTTCATTCTGTTTGAAGAGTTATTCATTTTAAAGAAGCATGCGCACACACACACACACACACACACACACACACACACACACACACACACACACACACACACACACACACACACACACACAAGCAATACAAGTAACAAATGAGATAAAATCATGCTGTTGCAGAATAAAACTTTGAATGAACAGAAAACTGCAAATCACCTTCCTTTAACCCATTTGCTGCTGCATCACTTAGGCCTTGAGTCAGATACAAGCTTCTAAACAATACTTCAGTATTTACTTGGCTCCTGGGGATAGCTTCCAAAAGGAGACCAGCAACAAATAACTTTGGTACATGTGCTTCATAAAAGGGTTTTAGAATTATAACTAGACATATACAACGGATATGACTAAAATATATATTTTTTGTCTTAAAATGTAAGGTCGACTTATATGCTGACCACTACAGTAAATTTATATGCATACCAGAATTACAAACAGAATATTTAGAATAATGAGACTTGTTGAGTTGAATGCAGTTGTACTGCAGACCAAGCCAAATCATTTGCATTTGCTGTAACATTTTTATAGTTCACTATAAAAAATGGCTGAAAGACAACTGTCCTATGAAAAGTCTACTGAAATCAAATATAATGCATGATCTGGGTCACTGACAAACTAAAACATGCTATAATAAGATTCTATATAAAATCTGCAAAACAGATCCAGCAATTGTAGAATAGAATAGAACTGTAAAACTTTGAACAGAAAGGGACACAACAAGCTGGATAAAACATCCCTTTCAATTCACCCACACACTGAGTTTAAATGAACAGGTAGTGTAGCATATGTGAGGAGTCCAATTCTTGTCCTGGTCACCTACTTTACACCCAAAGTACAAGAAATAGGCCTTTTTTATGGCTAAAGTTAAGGGATGCTTTCTTGAAGCTAACATGACTTTTCCACACACACATAACAGAAGTCATCTGGACTATTCACACAATTATGGGGCATATTAATCTTACACAACACAAATATTGCACAAAAAGTAGGAATCTCAAAGAGAGCCATTAACTGAGAACAAATCCCCCAGTACCTAGCCGTATTCGAGGATTACTGCAACAGACTTGAAGATGCATTTGAGGCGACAACATCTTATCACATGATGCAGAGTGAGACGACAGTTGCCAATCATGTGATAAGAGCGTGGCAGTACTGAAATTGTGGTGTTGCCATGTATTTTGCCGAGAGCTGTAGTTAATAACATAGAGTAAGTCACTAATGTGAGACCCCAACTGTAATTTGAAAACAAAAGCAATTGACAAATTTTAATGTGATTTTTGTGTTCAGCAGTATAAAATTTGTCAAAATTGAATATTTTTGTTTTTGTAACATTTTACATGTTGACCAGTGTAATTCAAATAGAACATCTAAGACATACTTAAAAATCAGGAATCTCATCAAATACTATTGCTGAAATATCTGGTGATTTCTAATTTATACCTTTTAGATCCTCTTTTGAACAAGACATCATCAATAATAGACTTGGAGAATTTTAAAGCAGGTATTAAGATGACATAAGAGGAACTGGTGCATTTTGGAAATATAAAGCAAGCTTTATCCAAATTTGAAGATGCATTTGAGGCGACAACATCTTATCACATGATGCAGAGTGAGACGACAGTTGCCGATTATGTGATAAGAGCGTGGCAGTACTGAAATTGTGGTGTTTATAATTCTCAAAAAAAAAAAAAAAATTTTTCAGATGTGCCTGCACAAATAATTGCTGGGTATCAAATGAAGGCAACTCTTATAAATTTTGAAACACTGTTGCTTTAATTTAATAAAAACATCAAGTTACGTGACCAACCAACAAGGTTTTGAATATCTACATATATTAGATAATTTTGACATGGAAAATCTACCAATGAAAAATAGCCAACACAACAACCACCCAGTGGTCCCCTCCACTAGGATACATACTGCAGTCTCATGGAAAGAGTTGACATAGAAGTGTCGCACAACCGATATCCTAAAATTGGGGAGAAAATATTCTTTTAACACTGACGTTGTGTTAAAACCAGGACTAATCTGTTATATAAGTTGTTGCAATCTCCATATAAAAAAAAAACCAATCAGCAAAGAACTGGAACTCATCTCAGTTACCTGGAGATCTGTTACAGCCCAGTTAGCAAAGACTCTGTCAAGCCTTTTCTCTAGTCTTGTGGGAGAAAGAGGGTATTTCAACAAAGCCAAACACAGCCAACTCACTAATAAAGGCTGACACACCTTTTGTGGAAGAAAAACTCTTCAAATTAAAATCCAAGAATAATACAGGGTGTCCGGGCTAGAGGTATCCAAAAATACACACATATATCTCAGCATCTATAAGGCATATTAAAATAATTTTTTTGTTATACAGAGTAACTCACCAAATTTTTATGAAGATTAGTAAAGTTCTATGGTGGGCACCTTTTGTAGCTCGACAGATGTCAAAATGATACTCAAGCTCTTTCCAAGTGTTTTCCAGCATCTGAGATGTTATTAGAGCAACTGCTTCAAATAGTGCAAATCCTGAACTTTTCTCTGGTACACACAATCTTTAATAAAGCCCCATGCAAAAAAGTCCAATGGAGTCATGAAACAGTGTATCGCTGAAGCAGCTGTTTTTCAGATTATACACTCTTTCTCAGATTATATACACAAGGGGACATAACTTTAAGATTTATTATCGAATAAATTTCTACCGAGTAATTTTATGAATGGCAAAAGTAAATTGCATGTAGGAAATTTAAAACAACTCTATAACCTAAACTTATAATCCCCTTGAACTCTTCAATAAAAAAAAAACTCAAAAACTTGTTTTTTCATATTCAGAAGAACTTTTCCAATTTAGGAAAACATTCCTTAACACATAATTGAATATATTAAGTCTCTGCATCTGACTGTAGTATAACAATACTGTATATTGCAGAGGTACATTATTTTGATGTTATATATTATTTCTATTCACTGAACTGTAGTTTAAGACATAAAACCTGACAATTCTCTAGATTTATGATGGAGACTCCTTTTTGACTCATTTTGACCTCTTCTCTCTGTCACCATTGTGATGTCATTTTTCTGTCTTTTTCACAAAAACAAATAGCAAAACTACAGTTTTGCTGTTAAATTAGGAATTTAAAAAAAAAATGAATTTCTACTTATCATCAGGTATACTAGTCTATATTGCAAAAAATATGTGGAATGTGCAAAACAGCATGTTTTCCCCTCTGGGTTATATGTAGCAATTATCTTTTTTTATTGCATGATATAAATCAAATTAACAATTTCCTTCTGTAAAATGCCAAAGAAATACAATATTGTCACTCTGATTTGTATGAGCATTATAAGAGAATGGGATAAGAAAACCACTGATGGAGTAAGATGAGCAAAAGATGATTATGAGAAAACACTAGTAAAGAGAGCTAAGAATGGGCTCAGGAGTTTGCATTAGCAGTAGAGGCATATGATGCAAGAAAGCAAGCTTATACAGCATCAGCAAAAAAAAAAAAAAAAAACCCTTCCCATTTCACCCATCCAATTTGCTCCAAAACTCTGTCTAGTTTTTCCTTGAATTTATTTAAGCTATCAACTTCTCAACTTCCACAATGACAGTGAAAGTTTGTTCTAGCAATCAACTACCCACTGGATAAAGGCAAATTTCCACACAGCTTTTTTCAAATGTAAATACCAAAGAAGAGAGTAAATATAATAGGTCCTTTAACTAGTTCCAATGGAAATTCTACAGAAAGCCCAGCAGAAATGGTGCATGAATTGAAAGATACTTCAATTAAATCAAAAATTTATTCAAAAAGTTGTTAGCATCCAAATGTGCAGTTTTAAACTATGTTTACCTGCTTCAGTTAATGCAGTTTAAAACAGCATTAACTGGAAACTGATGTTAATCACTTTATATGAATATATTCTGTGGGGTATATAGGTATACATACATTTTTCAAGGTAATTTCAAATAATATTAAAAACTGTCAATGTGAAAACAGATTCTAAAATTGGAAGAGGAGGAAATCATGCCTAAGATCACAATGTTGTCTGAGTTTGGCTTAAAAAAGCTAAAATTCTCTGGAATTCAGATCCAGAAATTGATGAAATTCAAGAAGTAATGAAGAGTTTTTATGAAGTTTCTGTGATTTTTTTTTTTTTGAATTATCTTATGAATTTGTAATTTAAAAAAAAAAAAAAAAATTAGATTTAATGTTTTAAATAATTTCACTCTAATATTGTAAAACCAAGCCAAAATAAGAATAAAGTAATATTTAAAAACATTTATGTGCAGAGTTTTCATTTTTACAAAATTTCAAAATTTTGAAAAAATTCACTCCTCAATATGGCCCACATGCTTAAAAACTAATCCATGAAAAGTTTAAAATCCCAGTTTAGTATAAAATAGTTATTCTCTACTCTTCTGCATATGTGTAATTGCATTGATAAAAATATGAGCCAGATTCTGATTAAAAAATAAATAAAAGTATAACCAAAAAATTGAAAAGTACTCATATTTAGTTTTAAAATAAAAAAGTTACTTACTTCTGGTAAGGAAGTGATAAAATCATGTATGTTAGCCTGACGAGCAGCTTCAATAATCTCATCCATGGATACCTGACAGGTGTTGTCTCCATAAGCTATATTTTCAGCTATGCTGCAACTAAAGAGTACAGGCTCTTGAGATACTATACCGATTTGAGACCTTAGCCACGAAACTGTGATATCTTTGACATTTATATTATCCACCACCTAATATGCATAAGAAAGGAAAGATCTGCATTATTTATTAAATTAAAATATAATTATATGCAACTAGCTGAAAATGTATGATTAGAAATTTTATGACAAGACATACTACTGCAACAAGACTTAGAAAAATTTGACAAATTGGCTGAAAAGTGGCAACTAAGGTTTAACACTGATAAATGAAAGGTACAGCATATGGGCAGCAATAATTCCAAAATAACATAGCAGTTGGAGTGCCACATTCAAGGTGGTTTAGCATGAAAGAAAACTAAGGGTAACTGTACAGTTCCAACATGAATTTCTCTGTGCACTGCAGACAGGCTGCTAGAACAGCTCATGGGATTCTATCAATGATATATAGGAATTTTGCCAGCAGAGACAAAGAGGTGATTATAAGGCAGCGATTAGGTTGCACCTTGAGTACTACATGCGTGTCTGGAAGCCTCATTTTAAGAAGCATGTGAATCTCTTCGAATGGATGCAGAGAGAGAGCAACTATATTAGTCAAGGATTTCTTGGATGACTGTTTTCTAGAGCAACATATTAGAGAGGCAACAAGAGGAAGCAATATTCTTGATCTGGTTATCAGCAGTGATTCTACATGCACTAAAAATTTGCAGGTAAAAGACCCACTGGATGGCAGCAACTGTTATTGGTGCCACTGATGTGGAATTTAATTATAAAGACATAACTACTGTAAAGGTAAAGGCTTTTACTTTCATAAGGGACACTACAATGGTCTCATACAGTTTTTAAATTCTATACAGTGGGACAACTGATGATGTTACCAACGGGATATTCTAAATGGGATGCATTCAGGGAAGTAATCATAGAAGATACTGGGCTTTCCACACCAAGGAAAAAATATTGTTCAAAGCTAAGACCTAAATGGATGTCAGATAAACTATTGAGACAAATGGCAGAGAAGAAAAGTGCATGGGATGCATATAAATTAGTCTGTAATCAAGTTGCAAAAGGAGGTTAGGCAAGCTAAGGCAGATCATGAAAAGTCTCTGACAAAGAATGCAAAGAGTAGCAAAGACTTTTTATACTTATATTAATAGTAGAAGGGAAATGCTTTAAGGGCATAAGCCTCATGCTGTGAGAGAATTTGACAATGTAAAGTTAATGCAAATGCATCATATTAGTACAGAGCAAAAACTCTAAATTTGCAAGAACAGCATTGTTTAAGTTAAATCTCATATTGTGAATACCTTGCCATGATATTGCACTACTTCGAATAAGTAACACTTCACCTAAGGAGAAGAACATTGTTACTTATTCTCAGCAGATACCACCACCCAGATGGCACTGTTTGAAATATGGTATGGGATAAAGATCTCTGTTATCCTCATACTATCCCTATTAGACTTAGGAAAGCAAAAAAGATGTAGGAAGGTGATAGTAGGAGAGGTAGGGAAGGAAATGCCATAGAAGGAAGAAAGGGACAGTTATTCCTTCAACTCGCACTACTCAAAAGCTCATAAATTCCTTGAATAGGCAACGCTTCCCCAGTAGAGAAGATTGTTGTTACCTATTCTCAGAAACTCAGTGGCCATCAGCCCCCCTCCCCCAGATGGCACCATTTCAGGGATATTTGGCTCTTCTTCGGTGGGTGAGTAGGTACCTTACCCTAGTGATGCAATGGTGACATAACAGTTATGAAGTATAACTCCACAATATGAGAGATGGTGTATAAGATAAATTTAGACTGAAATGCTTTAAGGGCTTAAGCCTCATGCTGTGAGAGAATTTGAAAATGTACAAGTTAGTGCGAATGCATCATATTAGTACACAGCAAAAACTCTAAATTTGCAAGAACAGCATCGTTTAAGTTAAATCTCATATTGTGAATACCTCTTCATAATGAGTTGCCACGAAATTGCACTACTTCAAATAAGTAACGCTTCACCATCAGGCATCTCTCATATTGTGGAGTTATACTTCATAACTGTTTTGTCATCATTGCATCATCAGGGTACCTACCCACACCGAAGAAAGGCCAAATAACCCCGAAACAGTGCCGTCTGGGTGGTGGTATCCACTGAGAATAAGTAACAATGTCTTCTCCTTAGGTGAAGCGTTACTTATTCGAAGTAGTGAAATATCATAGCAACTCGTGAAGGTATTCACAATATGAGATTTAACTTAAATGATGCCGTTCTTGCAAATTTTGCAAATTTAGAGTTTTTGCTGTGTACTAATATGATCACCAGGGTACCTATAGGGAAAAAGAAATCCAAAGAAGAAAAGGTTAGTCAAGAAACACGTCATGATGAACCGGAGGCGACAATTGAAGAGCAAGATAAACACTGACAAGGAGAAAATTGAGTATACTGAGTTATGCAAAACCATTAGAAAGAGACTCATAGAGGACATAAGAAGATTTAACACAAGAAAAGTACAACAAGCATTAAGAGAAAACAAAGGATTTAAATAAGCAGTAATACAGAAACACAAATGATACTGAAACTGAAAAATAACGATGGTGCTTATAAATAGCGGAGAAGGCATAATTCAAATAGCAGAAGACTACTATAGAGAATTATACAAGGAGCGAGGGAAAATGGATCGCAAATTAGCAACACATATGGCATACCCGATATTCTTCCTGATGAGGTAGAACATGCATTGAAGAAAATGAAGAATCAGAAAGCCCTGGGGGAAGATGAAGTTACTGTAGAGTTTTTAAAATTGGGAGGAAGAGACATAACACAAAAACTGGCAAGGCTCTTCACAAAGTGCATTAGAAAAGGTGTGACGCCTAAGCAGTGGGATAATGCAATCATAGTTTTGCTGCACAAGAAAGGAGATAAATCATAAATCGGAAATTATAGACCAATTAGCTTGTTATCCCACATCTACAAGTTGTTCACAAGGGTCATTATTAACAGATTAGAAAGAATACTTGATGAGAATCAACCAAAAGAGCAAGCTGGCTTTAGGACAGGATTCTCAACTATGGATCACCTTCACGTAATATCACAGCTAATGGAGAAAGCAAATGAATAAAAAACACCATTATGCCTGGCATTTGTGGATTATGAAAAGGCATTTTACTCCATACAGCATCAGGCAATGTTTCGGGCACTGGAAAGACAAGGCATAGATAGCCCATATATTACGATTTTGGAGAAAATATATGAGAACGCTACCTCCTTTATTAGACTAGTATCCAAGATTTTTTAAGATTTCACGGCACACTTGGAAAATTTTGCGGTACACCCTTTGAGAAACACTGACATAAAGGACTGCTGTAAAAACTTGTGGAACAATGTGGCATTACAGGCAAATCACTGCTATGGATAATGGGATGGTATTAGTGGAAGAAGACAGAGTGGTTATCAATGGGCACTACTCCTCATAGACTAATGTTGTTAGTGGAGATCCCCCAGGGTTCAGTGCTGAGCCCATTGTTGTTTTCAATATTTATTAATGATATTGAAGAAGGTAAATCAGGCTTAATATCAAAGTTTTCAGATGATACAAACATTGGCAGGGTGGTTAAGGACAGTAATCAGTGTGAGCTACTGCAACAAGATCTAATAAAATTGGGTCAATAGGCTGATTAATAGCAGTTGAAGTTCAACATTGACAAATGCAAGATATTCCATATGGTTAGCAGTAATCCCAGAGTGACTTATCGACTGCGTGGTACTACCCTGTGAATTAAGTAATCAGTGAGCATAAGGGAAATGAGCCTGACTCTTGCTGCTCTCTCCCATGAACTGTGAGGACAATAGTCGCTACTGTAAACTGTATATGTATTTTTCATTTTGTTTTATCCCTATATAATTTAATGTCATTTTGCTTTTGTTTCTTTAATGTCTTATAGTATTTAATGTTTTTGTAACACTTCTTATTCATAAACCCCTGGCCTTTTGCCCGTGAAAGGAAAGTTGCAATACTTACAATAAAATGTTGGAAAATTAAAAAGACCTGGGGTAATTGTGCAGTCAGATATGAAATTCTGTGAGCAGCACAGACATGCTGCCAGAACAGCTCATGGGGTTTTGTCAATAATATACAGAAACTTTGCTAGCAGGGATAAGGAGGTGATTATGCCTTTGTACAAGTTGATGGTAAGGCCTCACCTTGAGTATTGTATACAGGTCTGGGGGTGCCGACCGGGCTAGCCGAGTGGGTAAAGTACCTGCCCGGCAACCCAAAGGTCGCGGGTTCGATTCCCGCCTCGGGCTTGGATCAAAGTACTGCAAAAACCTTGGGAGGTGCAATATGGCCACAGAAGCCGATGCGCCAACAAGTACCAAATCAATCAATCTGGAGGCCTCACTTTAGGAAGGATGTAGATCTGCTGAAACAAGTGCAGAGAAGTGCAACCAGATAGATGAAGGGAACAAAATGGTGCTCTTACCTAGAAAGGCTTTAGTTCTGCTGATTGCATCTTCTGGAGACTAGGCACCTGCAAGGTGTTCTGATTGAAGTGTTTAAGGCCTTGAGTAAGCTGAATGTGAATGGCATTCTTCCTCCTGCTGAGACTACACACATAAATTTAAAGACATAAATTTAAGTTGAGGAAGGATGGTTACAGGTTAGATGTGTGGAAGTTTGCCTTCAGCTAGCAGGTAGTTGATTGTTGGAACGGCTTCCATCTGTTGGTGTGGAAGTGGATGGTTTGAATAAATTCAAGGAAGAACTAGACAAATTTTTGGAGAATATTATGGAAAAAGTGTGTAGTACTTTTTTTTTTGATGATATACAAGCTTGCTTTCTTGCATAATTTGCCACTGCTACTACTACTATTACAAAAGAGTATTCTTATCAATACAAACTTCAGTTCTGCAAATTGCAACTTGGAAATTAGCCACCTGTGACGAGCCCAGACTGAAGTGGATTTAAATGGATTTAGTAAACTAAAAATTCTGATGCATCCTTACTCTTTCTTGAAAAACAGACTTAAAAGGACATAAGCTTATATTGAAGAAGGATGATTACATAACAGATGTGCAAAATTTGCATTCAAACAGAGAGTGAGTGATCATTGGAACAAACTTCCATCTTGGCATTGTTGAAATGGATAGTTTGAATTAATTTAAGGAAGAATTAGATAAATTATTAGTGGGAATTGAAAAATGAAGTAGAATATGGAGTTTTTTTTTTTGGGGGGGGGGGCTAATTCTGTATAATCATGCTTCACTGCATTGTTGTTTGCCACTATTAATACTAATATTAATATTTGTGCAATATTGTAAAAACTAATGATACATATTAACTTACCACAATTCCTTTAAAAACATCATAAAATCTCTGCAAGATCTGTATGCATGTACTCTTTCCACAGCCACTACCACCCACTAGGGCAACTGTTTCACCACTGTTAACAGAGAGATTAAAGTGTTTTAAGATGCTGACTTCAGGACGGGTTGGATATTTGAAGTAGACATTATTGAATGATATGTTCCCATTAATATTCTGTTAAAGAAACATCAATATACAATCTTGCAGTAAGGATAAAGTAGTCAAAATAAACTTATATTTATATATGAATTAATAGTGTATTTATGTAAAAATGATATATAGAATGTGGTCAAAGCTAGCCAAAGCAAATGGGACCAGAAGCACCACTAAAGTGAAAACTTTAAGTATTCAGTCATCTAAATACAGTAACTTTTAATAGCAGAATATTTTTATGTTCTATTTTCAGACTTGACTCTTGTTAAAACATTAAAAAGTTGGTGAATTTTATGCAGTCAAAGGGAATGGAAATATTAATTAATGATGTTGAAAGTAAATATACAAGGTTTATAAAGAAGAAAAACAAGTGTGATGAATGATCTTATAATACAGATGCACAGCATCAGATAAAAGATTGTGCGTGAAGCTTACCATGACATCTTTTGAGCATGTGCATACCAAGTTCAAACTTATAGTTATACACCAATGTAGTGGAAAGTTACTTCTCATTTAATCTTAGTTGTTTGAACAAGCTGTGTCAGATCCTGCATTTTTAACAAAAATTATAAGGTAACAAGTCTTGGCAGAGGCAGATTTCCCAATATGTCCAAAGTAGTATGCATTTTGAGCCCAGTCATTTTAAAGTCCTGCACTAGAGAACTGGCATTGCACTACTCTTCATGTTAATCTCAGGAGATGATACTTTACTAACTCATTCCAAACATAGTAAATTTATGGATGCCCAGTGATGATAATTGAGAAGCTGGAAATCAGTTTTTCCCATGGCTTCATAGCAATACAGTATTACAGTGCACAAATCATTTTGATTTTATGTTGATTTTCATCAGTATTCAGTATATTTTTAGTGGTGACATATGATAACATCTGTTCTGCGGATTAAAAGTTTAAAAATACCTATAAACTTCATTTTCATTATGTGCTGTTTTTGTCCATTCTATATTTGATTTCGATTTCATTCACAATTAGCAAAACTAAATTTAATTATTTTATTTACTATCTCACAAACTAAAAACTGAAATTTTATTTTGAATTTAAATGCATTCTATACTAAATACAATTTTTTTTCCTAACTGCAATTCTTAATCTATGTTTTTTCAATGAAGTTCTTTTGTGCTTCAAGCAATTTATCAGTTCTTTTGTGTGTTTACTAAACCTGCCACACATCTCAGGTGCATGACCCAGAGACCAAAGTTCAAAGCTCTCTGTGGAAAACAACATTGTCAACAAGGCCACAAAACAATAGCAGTAAAAATCACATGTGAAGATCATCTGATTGCATTTTTTGACAACGAGGGGAGGGAATGATGTATTAGAATTCAATCTATGAGGTGACTCTGTTAATGCAGCCTAACATCAAGAAGTTTTAAAATGGTTAAGAGATGTAATCTACTGTAAATGACCTGAAAAATGGCAAATGGCAAAACTGTGCTGTTATTGTTACACATGCTACAAGGGCATGATGGAAATGATTTTGATGATGATGTAAATGATGCAAGTAGTATTTTTCATTTTTATTTTTATTATTATTTTTTGGCTGATGTTTGCTTTCTTGCATCATGTGCTACTATTAATACACCCACTTTATTTCCCTGATTTGTCACCACATGACTTTTGGCTATTCCAAAACTTACAACTTGAAAGGAAAATGATTTGAGTTGATTGAAGAAATTCAATAAAACATGATGGGCTGCCTAAAAGCATTCACAAAAAGACTTTTCCAAAAATGTTTTGATCAGTAGTAGGCACAATGGAACAAGTGTATGGTTGCAGAATTATATTGAAGAATATTAATAATATAAACATTTATCATTGAATAAAATAATTTTTTGCAACATTCACTGGACTTTTTGATCAAACTTTGCATGTGATTAAAAAACAACTTACCTGTTATAACAAAAATTATAACAGGTAAGTCTTGGCAGAGGCAGATTTCCCAATAACTGTGCTGTTATTGTTATTCTACATATGCATATTTATATTAGATAATATAAATTCTAAAATAATCTAGACTGGGAATTCAGTTATTACTTCACAACTATGGTGATACAGGCTATGGTACAGATTTGTGCATATTATATTTTAGAAACATGTTTTTGTCAAATGAAAACCTAGAACACCACAGAGAGAAAACCTACAGCTCTGATTAAGATGGGCTAATTACAGTTTCAAGTAAAAAGTCCTTAGAAAAACTGCACCAATCACTGATAAGATTTTAGCTAGACCTTTCCAAATGAGTGATGAATGGCCAAACTATTATGCTATTACAGAGGATCATCACAGTATTATGATTGTGATAATAATAATCATATTAACAAGTTCATCACATCATTATAAAAAAATAGTGCAATTATCTATCCTGAAAAACACACACATCCCAAAGAGGCTAATAAAATATAATTATACTAGCAGTTTCACAAGTGAGTGAAGCTGTTGATATAATAAAGACAGCAGTTCAGTCACTGAAAACGTGGTAGAGAAAGTACCATGAAACAACTGAGAACAACCTGTAGTTCTTTAATAAATTAATGACAGATTACACTCTATGCAATTTGGAGTGCTTAGTTTTTGTAGTACTTCATTTGTAGTACTACCTCATAACCACATTACATTAACTATATTACTGTTTGGATTAAACTATCATTGCACACACCACTTTGTGTTGCCTTTTACATACAGCAATAATAATTTTTCCCCTACTCCTTGTTGCCACAAATACATTGCTCTATCATTAATATCTGGATACTTGCATATCTACAAATAAACTTTAAGTACAAGAAAACTAAAGAAACATCTAGCCTTTATGACAACCTCTAGTATCTATGAACACTCTTCACCAATTCTCCAATATTTTCTGCCATTCAAGCTCAGTTTGTCTGACAGTCTTTCCTCACAATCACCCAATGATCCAATTCATCCCAGGAGTGAGGTCAGGGTTCTGGGCTGGCTGCGTAACTGTGGTAGTGATTAGTGGGTGGACAGCTACAGAACCATGGTAACCCATATCATAATCATCTCATTGGGGGCTTGAATGCTGTGACAATGTCAACTTGCATTCTAAGCAGACGATTATTTGCAGGGCTCTCCTGTCATGTTCCATCAGCTTTCGAGATTTTACAGGTCATTTCATGATGGCTTCTGCACCGGTACACCATTTTCAGATCACATCACCAATCATCAACATAGGGATCTTCAGTGCCATGGAAATGTCAAATACAGACCAAATGCTTATGTAGCACCCCTATAAGCATTCTGAAAGTCTTAACTCTGCCTGTTGTGGCATCTTGCATTCAAAATTACACTACTGTCTATTATAAATATGTTCAATAGGATGTGACTAACTATCAATGGAGGGATGTCTGGATATTAATGGTAGGGAAGTGCATTTACTGCATCTATCTACCTCCCACCTAGCTTAGCTGTTTAGGAAAAAAAAAAAAAAAAAAAAACTGTTTTGAATTTTCCAGGTTTTGGACACGTCTAAAGAATAATCATTTATAAAGTTCTAGCTCCTTGAATTTCGGTTTTGATAACATATAAAAAACATACTCTACATTAATACATTTACACAAACATATCAAACCCATTTTTTAATTTATAAATTCTATTTCTTCTAAAAAGTAGTTACAAAAAGGCCATCATAGCTGAATGGTTAGGTACGAAAGTGCATAAGTATACAGCACTTTGAGTGACCATGGTTCAAGCCTGTGTGACTTTCTTGCATGATGTTTCTTTTATTCTTTCTATCTTGTGAAATCCTTTGACTTGTGATCATCCCAAAGTAGAAAGAGAAAGTTTATTATTTTTAATTTAAGTAAAGCTAGACCATTTTCTTTTAAAATTGTATCTCAGTATAGTATAAACATACTTAAAAACCTATGGATATGACAATTTCCAACCGAAACATTCCACCTACTTTGGAAACAATACTCTCCAATGTCTGCCTCTCCAATATCTGTCCAGACATAAATGCATAAAAAATGCTTCAGTTTTTAAATAATTTTTAATTTATTAATAGTATAACTTATTGTGCTATCTTTTATTCCTTTAAACTTTCATTCTCTGTGCGAGTATAGTAGTTTTGCCACTTGTCACTCATTTGGGGAGGTCTGATTCTGAATCCCACACTCTGGAGGAATTTTTAAATCTTCAAGACTCTAGTTAGCTGATCTCAGGCAGAGAACGTAAGGTCCACCATGGGTTATTCCAGGTTTCTCAGCCCATATATACAACACGCAAATTAGCCTGTGAGCATACATCTGTTCAAACTTAATATAGGATAAATCCATATTAACCAGGGTATGATAAGAATTGGTGCTCACGGCAAGTACAAGATATGCCAAAAACAAAAACAACTTCAAAATTTTTATCACTTACACAGGCTACCTAAAAAAAAAAAAGTGTTTCTTAAAATCAAAAATTTAATTAATTTAATAAATGAAATCATTTAATATCTACCATGGGAAAACAGCAACTCTGATAATTTTATTCATGAATATGAAAAAATTCTTCAAGTCTGATACTATTATTATACTCACAGCAGTATTGAATTTTCTATACTATGCAAAAGAAAGTCAAAATTAACTTTTCTATTACTATTAAATGTTATTTAAACAAGCTATATACTCATTAGCATTAGCGTTAGTAGAGGAATATGATGCAAGAAAGCAAGCTTATACAGCATCAGCCAAAAAAAAAAAAAAAAACCCCTTTCGAATTTCATTGATCCATTCGTTCAAAATGTTTGTCTAGTTCTGCCTTGAATTTATTTAAACTAGAAGTTTGTTCCAGCAATCAACTACCCGCTGGCTAAAGGCAAATTTCCACACAGTCTATTCTACAATTGTCTTTCCTCAGTTTTTTTTTAATTAATTAATACTATAACACCCTCAGGTTTGTAATCTGTGCAAGAAAGAGGAAGAATCTCACCAGCATTGAGTCTTCTCAATGCATTCAAGGCCACATACACCTCAATCAGATTGCCTCGCAGGTGCCTAGTCTCCAGAAGCCTCAATTTGCAGAATTTAAGCCTTTCTTCATAAGAGCACCATCTTTGTTCCCCTCACCAGTCATGTTACCTTTCTCTGTACTTGTTCAAGCAACTCTACATCCTTCCTAAAATGAGGCTTCCAGGACTGTACGCAATACTCAAGGTGTGGACTGACCATTGCCTTATACAAGGGGATAATAACTGCCTTTTGACCTGCTCACAAAATTCCTGTATATCATTGACAAGATCCCATGATCTACTTTGGCAGCCTGTCTGCATTGCTCAGAAAATTTCATATCTGATTGCACAATTACTCCCAGGTCTCTTTCATTCTCCACTAGCCTGAGCCTGCATATGGGTAGCAGTACTTTGCATTTATCAAGGTTAAACTTCAGTTGCCACTTCTCGGCCCATCTGTCCAACTTTTCCAGATCCTGTTGGTGACTCTATTGTCAGGGAAATGGGAAACATGGTATGTAAAAAGGATAGGTGGAACAGGACCAGGGTATGTCTGCTAGGGACAAAGGTTGATGACGTAGAGTGGATATCATCTTTTAGGGGCAAAAAAGATGATATTATTGTACACATTGGCACTGATCACTAATTCCACTGGCTTTCTACTCTTAATGATATTAAGAAGGATAGGAAGGGAGGAGGGGTTATGCTATTAGTTAAGAAACACAAAATCCAAGGAAGTGAAGCCAGTCGACATCGCTGGACAGTGCAGTGTCGAGTCAGTTTGGTGTGACATAAGCATTAGGAGATCAAAATTGAGAGTAGGAGTGTGCTACAGGCCTAATGACTCTGATGAGTATAATAAGAAACTGTACAGGGAAATAGAGTGGGCCAGTAAATCAGAGTCTTATAATGGGGGATTTTAATTTCTCAGATATTGACTGGAATTTGTGGGTTGGTCACTCACACACTAGCAAGGCTTTTGCGGATTTATTGGATAATTGTTTTCTACATCAGCATGTTCGGGAGGCAACTAGAGGAAATAATACTCTTGATCTGATTATCAGTAGTGATTCTTTATGCATTAAGAATCTGCAGATAAAGGAACCACTACGTGGCAGTGATCACATTGTGCTGAAGTGGGATTTACTCAAGAGGTAACTACCATCAGGGGTAAAAAGAAGGGTTTTTGCTTTCATAAAGTCGACTATGGTGGTACCAACTGATAATGTTACCAACAGCAAATTCAAAATGGGAAGCATTCAAAGAATTTATCTTGGAAGCTACTAAGCTTTACATACCAACTAAGAAATACTGTTCAAGGTTTAGGCCTAAATGGATGTCAGATAAACTAAAGGCATATGACAGAGAAGAAAAATGCATGGGATACATTAGCATTAGCATTAGTAGAGACGTATGATGCAAGAAAGCAAGCTTATGCAGCATCAGCCAAAAAAAAACCGACTCCCATTTCACCCCTCCGTTCGTTCAAAATACCTATCCAGCTGAGACTTAAATTTATTTAGGCTATCAACTTCCACAACAAGGGATGGAAGTCTGTTCCACCAACCAACTACCCGCTGGCTGAAGGCAAATTTCCGCAAATCTGTCCTACATCTGTCTATCCTTAATTTTAATTTATGCCCTCTCAGGTGATTATTCTGAGCAAAAGGAAGAATCCCATCGGCATTGAGCATGCTCAAACCATTAAAAGCTTTATACATCTCTATCAGATCACATCGCCGGTGCCTAGTCTCCAGACACTGTAATTTGTAAAATTTAAGCCTTTCTTCATACAGCAACCCTTTGTTCCATTCACTAATCTTGTTGCCCTTCTCTGTACTTGTTCCAGCAGCTCTACATCCTACTTGAAATGAGGCCTGCAGACCTGTATACAGTACTCAAGGTGTGGCCTGACCATTGCCTTATACAAGGGAATAATCACCTTATCCCTGCTATAAAAATTCCTGTATATCATTGACAAGACACCATGAGCTACTCTTGCAGCCTGTCTGCACTGCTCAGAGAACTTCATATCTACCTGCACACAATTACCCCCAGGTCCTTTTCATTCTCTACCACTGTCAGTGTAGTACTACAGAGTTGATACGTTGCTCTGGAGTTGCTGTTTGCCATATGTAGTACTTTACATTTGTCAATGTTAACCTTCATTTGCCACATTTCAGCCCATCTGCTCAGCATTTCCAGATCCTGTTGCAGCAGCATACCATCAGTAGTGTCCTTAACAACCCTGCAAACCTTTGTATCGTCTGCAAACTTGGACATTAAGATTGATATACCATCATCAATATCATTTATAAATACAGAAAACAAAAATGGATCCAACACTGAACCCTGAAGGACTCTACTAATAACATTAGTCCACGATGAGCAGTGTCCATTGATTACTTCTCTCTGTCTTCTCCCCCTCAACCATCCCTTTATCCATAGCAGCAATTTGCCTCCAATGCCACACTGCTCCAATTTGTTGAGCAGTCTTCCATGTGCAACAGTATCAAAAGCCTTTATAAGATCCAAATATATGATATCAAAGTTATTCCCTGCATCCAGTTCCTTTGTGACCACATCATAGTATCCAATCAAATTGGCCAAGCAAGACTTTCCCTTAACAAAACCATGCTATGTATGAGCTATAACTCAAGTCTTGTCTAGATGATCCTGCAGTGTTTCTTTTATCAGTGCCTCCATTAATTTTCCTGGAACAGAAGTTAAACTAACAAGTTGATAATTACTTCTGTTGCCCTTCGAACCTCCTTTGTAAATTGGGGTCACATTTGCACATCTCCAGTCCATGGGTACCTCTCCTGAGTCCAAAGAAGCTCTCATAATTATGGCTAAGGGTTTGCTTAGCCATAATTATGACATAAAATAAACATAAAAAAGGCACCCATCTGCTCCGGGTGCCTTTTTTATGTTTATCTTCAACAATTACTCCTCCCCTTTACTCTCAGTTATTACAAGATCATCTAGCTTACTGTCAGAGTTGAATACACCTCTGGCTTTCCCCTTGCTAAATAACTCCTCATGTGTGAATGTCAATGAAAAATTTCATTTAGTTTGTTAGCTACGTGAGCAGGATCATCAACAGTTGAACCATCGATATCAAGTGGACCAATCTGATTCATCCCCTTCCTTCTAGAGTTTACATAAGTAAAGAACTCTTTGCTGTTTTTCTTTGCATCCCTTGCCAAAGATTTCTCGTAATCTGCCTTCGCCTGTCTAACCTCCTTTGTAACTTGGTTACAGATCAACTTATATCTATCATAGGCTTCTGTGTCACATGTTAATTTATATGTATCCCATTCATTTTTCTTCTCTGCCATATGTCTCATTAGTTCATCTGACATCCATTTAGGCCTAAACCTTGAACAATATTTCTTAGTTGGTATGTAAAGCCTAGTAGCTTCCAAGACAAGTTCTTTGAATGCATTTTGAATTTGCTGTTGGTAACATCAGTTGGTCCCACTGTATATAATTTAAATACTGTCTCAGACCATAGTAGTCGCCTTTTCGAAAGCAAAAACCCTTCCCTTTATTCCTGATGGTAGTTACCTCTTTGAGTAAATCCCACTTCAGCACACTGTGATCACTGCCACCTAGTGGTTCCTTTATCTGCAGATTGTTAATGCATGAAGAATCACTACTGATAATCAGATCAAGAGTATTACTCCCTCTAGTTGCCTCCCGAACATGCTGATGTAGAAAACAATCATCCAATAAATCCACAAAAGCCTTGCTAGTGTGTGAGTGACCAACCCACAAATTCCAGTCAATATCTGGGAAATTAAAATCCCCCATTATAAGACTCTCTGATTTACTGGTCCATTCTATTTTCCTGCACAGTTTCTTATTATACTCATCCTGTCATTAGGCCTATAGCACACTCCTACTCTCAATTTTTATCTTCCAATGCTTAGGTCACACCAAACTGACTCAACACTGCACTGTCCAGCAATGTCAACTGGCTTCACTTCCTTGGATTTTATGTGTTTCTTAACTAATAGCATAACCCCTCCTCCCTTGATATCCTGTCTATCCTTTCTGTACACATTGTATTCCCCAAAGGTAGTCCCATACATATAAATTAATGGGTGACATGGAAGCCTATGATAGGTATAAGCTGGTTTGTAACCAAGTCACAAAGGAGATTAGGCAGGCAAAGGTAGATTATGAGAAAATTTTTTCAAATGATGCAAAGAAAAATAGCAAACAGTTCTTTTCCTATTTAAACTCTAAAAGGAAAGGAATGAATCAGATTGGTCCACTGGATATTGATGGTTCAACTGTTGATGATCCTGCTCAGGTGTATCTATGTTTGTTAGCAGGATCATCAGGTGTTGATGATACTGCTAACAAACTAAATGAATATTTTGTATCTACATTCACACATGAGGAGTTATTCGGGGAGGGGAATGCCAGAGGTGAATCAAACTCTGGCAATGAACTAGATGATTTTCTAATAACTGAGAGCTAAATGGAGGAGAAATTGTTGAAGATAAACATAAAAAAGACACCCGGGGTGGATGGGATCTATCCAGTTATATTAAAGGAGGCAGCAAAGGAAGTAAGCAAACCCTTAGCCATGATTATGAGAGCTTTCTTTGGACTCAGGGGAGGTATCCATGGACTGGAGATGTGCAAATGTGACTCCAATTCACAAAGGAGGATCAAAGGGCAACACAAGTAATTATAGACCTGTTAGTTTAATTTCTGTTCCAGGAAAATTAATGGAGGCACTGGTTAAAGAAGTACTGCAGGATCATCTAGACAAGATTTCAGTTATAGCTCGGACACAGCATGGTTTTGTTAAGGGAAAGTCTTGCCTGACCAACTTGATTGGATACTATGATGCAGTCACAAAAGAACTGGATGCAGGGAATAACTTTGATATTATATACTTGGATCTTAGAAAGGCTTTTGATACTGTTGCACTTGGAAGACTGATGCACAAATTGGAGAGGTGTGGCATTGGAGGCAAACTGTTGCTATGGATAAAGGGATGTTTGAGTGGGAGAAGACAGAGAGTGGTAATCAATGGTCACTGCTCATCGTGGACCAATTTTATTAGTGAAGTCCCTTAAGGTTCAGTGTTGGGTCCATTGTTGTTTTCTCTATTGATAAATGATATTGATGATGGTATGTCAAGTTTAATGTCCATGTTTGCAGACGATACAAAGGTTGGCAGGGTTGTTAAGGACACTATTGACAATACACTGCTGCAACAGGATCTAGAAAAGTTGAGCAGATGGGCTGAGAGGTGGCAAATGAAGTTTAACACTGACAAATGTAAAGTACTACATATGGGAAGCAGTAACCCCAGAGTAAAGTATAAACTCTGTGGTACTACACTGACAGTGGTATAGAACGAAAAGAACCTGGGGGTAATTGTGCAGGCAGATATGAAGTTTTCTAATCAGTGCAGATGGTCTGCAAGAGTAGCTCATGGTGTCTTGTCAATGATATACAGGAATTTTTCTAGCAGGGATAAGGAGGTGATTATCTCCTTGTATAAGGCAATGGTCATGCCCACCTTGAGTACTGTATACAGGTCTGGTGGCCTCATTTTAAGAAGGATGTAGAGCTCTTGGAATGAGTACAGAGAAGGGCAACTAGATTAGTGAATAGTACAAAGGTTTGCTCTTATGAAGAAAGGTTCAAGTTTTGCAAATTACGGTGTCTGGAGACTAGGCACCTGAGAGGGCATAAATTCCAATTAAGGAAAGACAGTTGTAGGATGGATGTGTGGAAGTTTGCCTTTAGCCAGCAGATGGTTCATTGCCGGAACAAACTTGCATCCTTTGTTGAGGAAGTTGATAGCCTAAATAAATTTAAGTCTGAGCTGGACAGATATTTGGAATGAACGGAGGGGTGAAATGGGAGCGTTTTTTTTTTTATTTTGGCTGATGCTGTATAAGCTTGATTTCTTGCACCATATGCCTCTGCTAATGCTAATGCTGTTGAAGCTGTATACTGTCATTAACAACCCTGCCAACCTTTGTATCATCTGCAAACTTTGACATTAAGCTTGATATACTTTCATCAATATCATTGATAAATATATAAAACAACAATGGGTTCAACACCGAACCCTGACTGACACCACTAATAACATTATTCCACATAGAGCAGTATCCATCGATTACCACTCTCTGTCTTCTCTCACTCAACCATCCTTTTATCCATTGTAGTAACTTGCTCTTAATGTAATACTGCTCCAAATTGTACAGCAATCTTCCTTGTGCAACAGCATCAAAAGCTTTCCTGAAATCCAAGTATATGATATCAAAATTATTTTTTGCATCCATTTCTTTGACCACATCATAGTTGTTGTTATTTGGTTTTTAAGAGCATTAGCAACTAAGGCCATATTGCTCCAGGGATATGCGGTGGTCATTCCCTGACCTTTCCGCATCCTCTGTATTTGGTGGTCACGGGCTCGAACTCCGGTCTAATCAAGAAGCGTGTGCTATGCACTGCTGCTCCTGCCCACGGAGGTGCCCACATCATAGTATTCAATCAAATTTGTCAGACAAGACCTTCCCCTTAACGAACCCATGCTGTGTCCGAGCTATAACTGAAGACTTGATTAGATGATCCTGCGATGCTTCTTTAACCAGTGACTCCACTATTTTCCCTGGAACAGAAGTCAAACTAACAGGTCTGTAATTACTCGTGTCACCCTTTGATCCCCCTTTGTGAATTGGAGATACATTTGAACATCTCCAGTCCGTGGGGACTTCCCCTGAATCTAAGAATGCTCTCATAATTATGGATAAGGGTTTGCTTTCTTCCCTTGCTACCTCCTTTAATATAACTGGATAGATCCCATTTACTCCAGGTGCCTTATGTTTAACTTAAACAATTTCTCCTCCACACTGCTGTCAGTTATTACATAATCATTTAACTCCCTGTTACAGTTTGATAAAGATCTGGCCCTCTCCTCCTTGAATAACTCCTCATATGTGAATGTAGATGCAAAATATTCATTTAGTTTGGCAGCAATAGCAATATGAGAATGATCATCTACAGCCAAACCATTGATATCAAGTGGACCAATTCGATTCATATCCATCATTTTAGAGTTTATATAAGTAAAGAAGTCTTTGCTGTTTTTCTTTGCATCCTTTGCCAAAGATTTCTCATAATCTGCCCTCGCTTATCTAACCTCCTTTGTGACTTGATTACAGACTAGCTTGTATCTACCATAGGCTTCTGTATCACCTGACAATTCATGTGCATCCCATGCATTTTTCTTCTCTGCCACGAGTCTCATTAGTTCATCTGACATCCATTTGCGCCTAAACCTAGAGCAGTATTTCTTAGTTGGAACAAAAAGCCTAGTAGGCTTCCAAAATTACTTCCTTATTTAATTTAATAAATTAATCATTATTTAATAAATTAGATAATACTGTAATTAGATAATATTCATTATTTAATAAATGAGACAATAAATCAGACAAAAAATTACAGCCAAATACAAGGGGTGATCATTTAATTTGCGGACTGGTGAAAGATCTTAATCGTCATCATCTGAATCTTCTGTGAATTTCTCCTTCTCGAAATACTCTACCTTGAACTTTGCACTTTCGCCACCATAGTACCCATGCATTAAATGCTTCATGCAAGCAATTTTTTGAAAGACTGCAAAGTTCTTCCATTGGCTCTGTGAGCATTGTTGTCAGATGCAAAATACTTGCCTTTCAGAGCTTTATTGAGATGCAGAAAGAGGAAGGAATCACACAGGGCTAAGTTCGGTGAATAAGGAAGAGGTTTGTTTGTTATTTGGTTTTTAGGAGCATTAGCAACTAAGGCCATATTGCTCCGGAGATATGCGGTGGTCATTCCCTGACCTTTCTGCATCTTCCGTATTTGGTGGTCGCGGGCTCGAACCCCGGTCTAATCAAGAAGCGTGTGCTACCACTGCCGCTCCTGCCCACCTGGCTATGGAGATGCCAAGGAAGAGGTTGGGAGAACCTCGGCACCTATGGCATTGATCACTGGCTGCACAATATTAGCCGCATGGGGACTGGAATTCTCTTGATGGAGAAACAACCTCACATAGGAAAGTTCTTGACGTTTCTCATGAATGGCGTGACAAAGTTTGACTCTTAGAACCTCAGAATATGCTTTTAATTCATAATTGTTTCACAAGGCACAAAATGTGTAACAAGAATGCCTTTTATGTCAAAAAACACAAGAACCATTTGTTTGTCAGCCGAACGAGAAGCTTGAAATTTTGTAGGTTTTGGTGAATCAGAATGCTTCTATTCACTTGACTGTTGTTTTGTCTCTGGATCATAGAAAAAAATCCAAGTTTCACCACAGGCCTCTATTAGGTTTAAGAAGTTTTGACTCTGTGTTTTAAAAGGATCAAGCATTTTTTTGCACAAACCTACAATTTGCTGTTTTTGTTCTGGAGACAAATTGTGTGGAATCCAGTGGGCACAGATTCGTGACATTTCCGGTGATCGTTCACAATATTGTGGGCAGTATCATATGAAATGGCCATTCTAACAGCTAATTCATGAAATGTAATTTGCCTTTCTTCATCCAAGATTTCCTGGGCTTTTGTGATTTGCTCAGGAATTGTTGAGGAGGAAGACTGACCAGGTCTTGGGTCATCTGCAACAGACTCATGGTCTTCAATGAATCGCTTGTGCCATTTAAACATGGCTGTTCTACTGAGACACTCAATACCTACCACATACTTCATTCATATCTTTAACTGCTTCTGATGCATTTAAGCCCCATCTGACACAATAACAAGTCACATATCACTGTTCAGTTTTGAACCAACATGATACTTTCTTCAAAACTATCATCAGTAACACGCGACTAAAAAAACTCTCTTCATGCAACACTAGCTCAACAAGTACTGGCATGAGCACACAGAGTCTGCTCAGTAGCGATCAGGAAGAGTGCCCCTAGTGGCAGTTATGGAAAGTTTGTGTGGCAAACATAAAATCATCCACAAGTCTGTGAATTAAATGATCACTGCTCGTAGATTTATGAATTTTTATGTGTAAACAATATTAAACTTCGTAAATGTGTGAAATGCTTATCATTAAGTAAACCATGTTAAATGAGGTATAGATAATTTGAATTTATTATCATAACAGTCATAAAGAGGCCCATGTTGTTGTTGCAGCTACTTTGAAAGAAATTATCTCAATTTATTTAGAGAAGTTTCTGATAAGAATAGACATGTTGAAATGACACAAGAAGCTATATGTGAATTGAAAAACAACCCAAGTTCAACCACCTGATTGATTGAACTTTACATTGTTGAGTCTGTTGGCTCCCCAAATAGAAAATCATTGCCACAGACTAATTTCTCCTTAACCACTTGCCTGACTTGTCTAGCAAGTGGCCATACTCTTGATTAATTGCCAGTCAAAAATTGATTTGTTTATATATGTGGCATATGTACCTTGTATTTTGATGCTTCAGTTATGTTTTTAATGCAAGTAGTTGTTTAATTACCATAGCATTACATGATTTGCATGTAAAATAATGTTTTTCTTCTATAATCATAATTTGGCAACTGTATCCTATGGCACAACTTTCATCAATTCAATAATACATATGCATTACTTTTCACGTGAATGCATGGATTTTTTTTTTTATAATATGGGATGTTTCTTTTTTTCATTTTATTATTGTTAAATATAACAAAAAATAATGTGTTTTGGCTTTTCTTCAGAGAGCAGGCATTGTAGTTACTTTTATATCACACTGATTTTTGTAATGAATGTTGGAAAATAATTGTCACTAAGAAATTTAAATTTCTATTAGTCAATCAGAGTCTGGATCAATAGATTTTTAATTTATCAGATAATACTAATGTAGAAGATGATGATGATGAATAATTTTGTATTGTGAATCAAGTTCAGCTGATCCTGCTATAATACACAAGATACATTCCAAAGAAATGGTGCAAAATAGAAATGTGTGCTCTAGTCAGAGGTGTGCTACCAATTACCAATTTCTTAACAAGGTCAAGCTCACTTGAGAAGAATTTTAGCTAAGGGTCACCCCCCAGTTAAATAGTTGATATTATTAAACTAATTTATTTAACAGGGGACTTGGATAATCCCCAAAAATTTAACAAGAGGCTTGCACAAGGGTTCCCAAGGTACAACTCTAAAACTATTTGCAGGTCAGCCACTAGATGGTCCACCAAACTGAACCTATTGGTTTGGTTTGGTTTGGTGGACCATCTAGTGGCTGACCTAGTGTATAATCTTACTGCCTCTACTCTACTCTACTCTACTCTGTCAGCTAGTAACTGGAGGAGTCTTTTTTTTCTTTTTTTTTTTGTTAGTTGGCACATCGGCTTCTGTGGCTATATTGCACCTCCCAAAGTTTTTGCATTTTCTACTCTGATTCAAGCCCGAGGCAGGATTCGAACCCACGACCTTTGGGTTGCCAGGCAGGCACTTTACCCACCTGGCTAGCCCGGTCGGCACTGGAGGAGTCCAAGTAGTGTGTATACTTGTGTAGTGGAGGGGCATTGTTATCTCAAGCAGCTCAATATATTAAATTAAATTTTCAGTATATATTCCGGCACAACAACCAGGTCAGTAGAGTTTACAATAAATCGTCAATACAAATATTATCGTATTTAGTAGTCACGGGCTTGAACTCCGGCCACTCAAGGAATGTGTGCTATGCACTCTCGGTTGGCGCCTCTGTAGCCAGGTGGGTAGGAGCAGCAGTGCATAGCACACGCTTCTTGATTAGACCGGGGTTCGAGCCCGTGACCATGAAATATGGAAGATGCGGAAAGGTCAGGGAATGACCACCGCATATCCCGGGAGCAATATGGCCTTAGTTGCTAATGCTCCTAAAAACCAAATAACAACAACAGCACGCTCGGTCCTGACCACTCAGCTATGTCAGATTCTTGCCAGATGTACACCACAGCCAAAAATTTCATTCATTCATATATGCTTTCCCTTTCACCTCACCTTACTTCATCTACTGAAAGCTTGCATTGTATCAGTTGCCACTTCTTTGCATCATTTGCCACTACTAATACTACTACTCCTATTAGGGTGCTCTCTTACTCCCTTACCTCTAAAGTTTGTAAAGTTTGTTGGATCAGCTGTAAACAAATGAGATACCAAGAGGTGATGCTTAAATGACAAGCTGTATAGCTACCTGGAAGTCTAAAACACTGATGGAACTGATATCCGGGTGACACTCAAGTCAAGTGGACCCGATTTCGGCAAAGTCCGGATGGTCTGTGACAGCCAAATCCTCGGCTTGCACCTTCATGATGGTGGGACTGTTAGTAATCCTGGGTATAACTCCCATGCACGAGCGCACTGTGGGTGACAACCCAGGTCAGTATTAGTATTAATACTAACCAGTATTAGTGTCAGTATTAGCATTAATACTAATACCAACGTATTACTAATACTAATACCAACATATTAGTATTAGTAATGGCCGCATGGTGCAAGAAAGCTTATGGCTTATGCTGCACCAGCCAAAAAAAAAAAAAAAAAAAAAAAAAAACACGAATAGAACAATGATAAAAAAAATAATAATAAAATAAATAAATATATAAATAATAATAATTAATAAAAGAAAAGGAAATTAAACCTATCATCCTATGCGCTTACCTGACCCGAAGGTACTATCCAGATGACCTTTGAATTTCTTCAAACTGTCAGCCTCTACCACCCGTGTAGGCAACTTATTCCAATAATTTATAACTCGCTGGCTAAAATAATACTTCCTGCAGTCCAATCTAAACATTTCCCCCCGTAACTTGAATTTATGTCCCCTAGTTCTAGCATCATTTATAATCTTGAAAATTTCGTCCTCATTCATTTTACTGATGCCTCTCAGAGCCTTAAACAACTCAATCAAATCTCCTCTAAGGTGTCTAGTTTCCAAACTCTGAAACCCACATATTCGAAGTCTTTCTTCATAAGGATGCCCTTTTGCCGATCTCACCAGGTGAGTTACCCGTCTTTGCACCCTTTCAAGAAGCTCGATGTCTTTCTTTAGGTGCGGTCTCCATACTTGAACACAGTATTCCAATTGTGGTCTAACAAAAGCCTTATATAATGGGATTATCACGTCCCTATCTCTACTTGCAAAAGTTCGATAGATCATCGATAGGACACCATGGGCCTTCCTTGCAACCTGTTTACAATGTTCAGAGAATTTCATGTCTGACTGTATCGTAACACCCAAGTCCCTTTCCTCCAGTACTAGGTTTAGTTGAACTCCACCAAGTGAATAAGTTATTTTGCGATTACTGTTTCCCAGGTGTAATACCTTACACTTTGTTGGATTAAAGCGTATTTGCCATTTTTCTGACCATTCCTGAAGTCTATCTAGGTCTCTCTGAAGAAGCTTAGCTTGACAGTGATCATTAACTACTCTACCAATTTTAACATCATCTGCAAATTTAGACATCACGCCCTCTATCCCTCCATCGATGTCGTTTATGAAAATTAAAAACAACAGAGATCCTAATACTGATCCTTGGGGAACCCCACTTCTTACATCAACCCAATCTGAGGAATAGCCATTTATCACAACCCTCTGCCTCCTGTCCTGAAGCCATCCTGCTATCTATTTAAGGATTTTCCTAGTGATTCCAACCTGTTCCAGCTTATAAAGCAACCGCTCATGTGGAACCAAGTCAAAAGCTTTGCTGAAATCTAAATAAACAATGTCGAAATTATTCCCTAAATCCAGCTTGTGAGTGACCCTTTCAAAATAGCGAACCAGATTTGTTAAACATGATTTTTCCTTTACAAAACCATGCTGAGTATCCTTGAGAATTTCAATTCAATCCAAACGATCCTGAATTCCACCCTTGATCATTGCCTCCATGATTTTCCCTACCACTGAAGTCAGACTGACAGGTCGATAATTTCCCGCTTCACTCTTAGAGCCACCCTTATGTATGGGAGATACATTGGCACTTTTCCAATTCAATGGAATCTCCGCAGAGTCTAGTGATGCTCGCATAATTAGCCGCAATGGTTCAATGCACTCACTTGCCACCTTCCTTAAGATTATAGGGTATATTCCATCAACTCCAGGAGCCTTACTGGCCTGTAGGCTCGAAAGTTTTTTCATTAAATAATCTTGCGAAATTTCAATATCATTAATTACATATTTTTCAACTTCGCTCCCACAATTTCCCACTGCCACAAAACGTTTTTCATTTGTAAATATCGATGCAAAATAACTGTTGAGTTCATCTGCAACCGCAGCTGGTGTATTTAATACTATCCCCTTTCCCTTATATAAAGGTCCGATCTGGTTTGTCCTGCTCTTCTTGGCATTTATATATGTGAAGAATTCCTTATCCCCCCCCTTTGCTCTGTTTTTCTAGTGATTTCTCATAAACTGCCTTTGCCTGTAGAACCTTTTCTGTGGCTCTATTACAGATCATCTTGTAGCTGTTATAGGCGTCAGTACTTTTTATTGCTCTGTAACCTTTCCATGCCATCTTTTTCTGCTCAAGTAATGTGGCAACTTCACTACTCATCCTACTTGGAACCCTCCTCGTGGAGTATTTTTTTTAATGGTAAATACGCATTCAAGGCATCTGTGATTAATGTTTTTAAAGCATACCACAGTTCAAATGTATTCATTCTCTGTGCGATATCTACCCAGTTAATAGAGGCCATGTAGTACCTTAAGGCATCGTAATTTCTTTTTCTGAAATTAAAACCCATTCCTTTGCCTTTTACTACTGCTACCACTCTCATCATCATCCACCGTAGCATTCCGTGATCACTTCCTGCTACTTGTCCCTCTACTGTCAGCCCTGTTATGTCATCTGATTCATGGGTGGTGATGATGAGGTCTAGGATATTCTTTTCTCTAGTACTTTCCCTGACATGTTGATACAAATAACAGTCATCTAGTTGATTTGAAAATTTTGTTCCCCGTATCGAATTTCTTTCCCATTTACTCCAATCAATTAGAGGCAAATTGAAATCACCCATAATAAGACACTGACGCTTACTTGCCTATTCCATTTGCATATAGAGGCTTTCGTCATAATCTTCACAATCACCTGGTCTGTAGATTACTCCCACTCGCATTATACCTTTGTTTCTCACTATCTCGCACCATACAGATTCTATACTAGCATGTGAAACATCTGAATCCGGGAAAGCTATCGTCGCACTCAGGCTGCTTTTGATAAGAAGCATTACCCCACCACCCCTTCTCTCTCTTTACCCTATCCTTCCTAAATACATTATACAAGCCGTACTGAAACTCATCATCCCCAATTTCTGGGTGGCGCCACGTCTCCGTACACCACGCCCTATTATGTCCGCGTTACTTGTTTTAACCAGCATTTCGAATTTGCTCATTTTTTTAATTAATTAATTTATTTTTTGGTAGTTGTTGGCGCATCGGCTTCTGTGGCCATAGTGCACCTCCCAAGGTTTTTGCAGTACTTTGATCCAAGCCCGAGGCAGGATTCGAACCTGCAACCTTTGGGTTGCCAGGCAGGCACTTGACCCACCTGGCTAGCCCGGTCAGCACTCATTTTATTGACGACACTTCTAACATTACTATATAAACAATTAAGACTTACTGTTCTTGTATATTTAACAACCCTAACACAACCCTTGAAGTTTTTTAGGCTCTCTTCCCTGGCATTAGCTACCCGCTCACTTGAAACGTTTCTGCCCCCAGAACATCTAGATAATATGTCCAGTTGGGGTAACAGATAAGAACTCTTGAGGTATGTGCAAGAGTTACTTTGACCAATATTATCAGATAAAAGCGTGTCAGTATTACCCACATCCCCCCTAACTAGCAGTTTCCCTGAACCTTTAAGGTATCCTCAATAATACTGGCAAAAACTTTTGCACCACCTTTGTTTAAGTGTATCCGGTCTCTACAAAACAAATTCCTTCTACCTACAAGTGTGGGCCATGCTGATAGAAATTTACCCCCTAAAGCCTTGCAGAGTCCTTCAAGTCTTGAGTTAATCCACAAGGCTTTTAACATATAATCCCTCCTATCGTGTCTGAGCAGAATTGCAGACACATAGACATTGTGGCCTAGCTCGCGGCATTTCTCAGCATGGTCCTGTATTTTTCCAACAAATCGTCAGATCGTGTACATTTAATGTAATTTTTTCCCCACATGAATAATAATATTCTCTTCCCCCCCCCTTAAAATCTGACAATCTGTTGTCAGATTGTCAGATTTTAAGGGGGGTTGTCAGATTGTCATATACAATTAATAGTTGCTCCCAGCAAACATACCCTGGTTCTACTCCACCTATCCTTATTACAAAAAATATTCCCTGTTTCCCTGACAATGGAGTCTCCTAATAAAACGATATCCTTTTCAACCAGAGTAGTTTGCACTTGTTTTTTTGTTTTGAGGCCTGAATCCAGCAATCTACCACCACTTGGTAGATTGCTGGAGTCTTGAGTCCCTGACGAGCTCCCAGATGCATTATTCTCGAGGGCAAGCAACTGTTTTTTCAGGGACTCAAATTGTTCCATCAGTGCACCAAATTGTAATTTAAGATCGGTGCACTCCTTACATCGATCACAAAGAAAAGAATCCCCAGGTGAGCTATGATTAGTCACCAGGTCAACCTTGGAAAACATTCCACAGGTTCCACAACGGATTAAATCATGACTCACCCGTAAATCGCCATCGGCTATTTCCATGTGAGTCAGCAGGGGTCGAGGCGTGGCACCCACACCACATGGAGGAATGCCGCCCCTCTGTGTTACCGGGCAATACTAGGTGGTAAATGACTCTCATCAACCGGTACAATACCACCACTTTGCTTATTGGAGGCTTGAAGTGGTGGAACCCATTTTTATTCTCCAGAGCTAAGTTCCGGTCAACACTTCCCCATCTCTTCCATCATGCAGTTGACTGATGACTTTTGAGGTTGTGATGGACATCATGGCAAGATCCAATCTTCCTTACATTTCGAGGGTACGGCTCTAAAACGGTGTTTGCAGGTAGGCCACTAGTTAGTACACCAGACCGAACCCTATTGGTAACTCTTCAGGAGGCTTCTGGATCAGCTATTGTATAATCTTGCTACCTCTACTCTGCCAGATAGTGACTGGAGGGAGTCCAAGTAGTAGTATGCGGCGGGGGGGCATTGTCGAGGCCATGTTATGTCAAGGATCTGGGTATATTCTTACCATGTGTACGCCATATCCAAAAATTTCATTACTTCATACTGCATGTCCCCCCCCCCCACTTTTTCTTACTATTGAATACACCACGAATTGTCAAACTAATAGAGTAAGCTTATCTGTGAAAAGATCTAAACCTCGCAAACACCACTTCCTAGTTAATTTCAGAAATATATGTGGTCTCAATTCTAATCTCAAATATGTCCATCTCCACTTGCAGTCTGCCAACCCCCTTGTACTTTTACTGACAGAATCTCAGTTACCGGTTGATTGAACCACTGCTCATCTCAGTTACAAAAATTATTCGCTGTATGATTCCTTTTGCCTCAAAGGTGGTACTTGTGCATACGTCCATTCCAATATTCCCTGTCAGAGACTTGGTAATTTGGAATCTCCTCTGGCTTAAAATCTCTCTACCTCACTGTGTCAAATTCATCTGTTGTCTCTACCGTTCTCCCAACTCCACTAACCACTTGGAGCTCTTCAACTTCATCTCTTTGCCACTTGACTTTCTCCAGTCCAACTTTCCTAACAGTGAGTTAATTTTCCTTGATGATTTTAATGTTCACAACTCCAGCTGGCTTCCGTTTTCTAGTCACACCGACCCAGCTGATTGAGACGCCGAGGCTTTTGCCATTACTAATGACCTTGCACAGATTGTTCATTTACCTACAAGAATTTACCTACAAGAATACCAGACAATCCCAACCATATGGCCAATACGCTTGATCTTTTTTCTCACAAACAATCCTTCTAAGCACACAGCCAAAGTGAGTGGTCCTTTAGGTACCTCAGATCACAACTTGGTGATTGTCTCTTCTCCAATGGAGACTTTATCTCATGACTATTCCCAACCTCATGTTGTTTGGCCTTACAAGAATGCAAAATGGGATGACCTGCAAGATTTCTTTTCTTCCTTTCCTTGGTCAGACTACTGTTTCAAAACTTCTGATGTCAATGTTTGCTCAGATTGTGCCGGTGAAATTATTCTTGTAGGAATGGAATCCTTTATCCCACACTCCACTTTAAAATCTCGTCCTTTATCTAAACGTTGGTTTTCCAATAAATGTGCTAAGGCTGTTCAAGAGAAGAATGTTGCATATCGTAATTGGCTTGTTTCCAATTCTTCAGTTTCATTTTCTGCCTACACCAAAGCTCGCAACAATTGTAAAGCAGTTATTAATCAGTCCAAATTAGATTTTGATCAGGCTAAGAGTAGAAAAGTTGCTTCTTGCCCTAATGGTAGCCGAGCATTCTGCTCTCTTGCCAAAGCTATTGGCTGCACTTTTGCCCATCTCTGCTCCCACCCCTGTCAAAATCAGATGCTTCTGTTGTCACTTAGGCCAAGGATAAAGCTTACCTGCTAGCATCCCATTTTTCTTCCAACTCATGTATTAATGATCTTGGTAAAACACCTCCCACCATTCCCAACATGCTCCATTCAATGCCTCCTGTGGAAAATAAATGCTGGGTGGATACCACCACCCAGCATTTATTTTCTTTTACATTATTAACAAGAATGCAAAATGGGATGACCTGCAAGATTTCTTTTCTTCCTTTCCTTGGTCAGACTACTGTTTCAAAACTTCTGATGTCAATGTTTGCTCAGATTGTGCCGGTGAAATTATTCTTGTAGGAATGGAATCCTTTATCCCACACTCCACACTCCCTTTGGCATCTCTCATATTGTCGAAATAACTTTGCAACTGTGATGGCATGTTGCATTACCATGGTACCCACCCGCCCGCCCACTGATGATGAAGCCCACTAGCTTCGAAACAATTGTCTGGGTGGTGGTATCTGCTGAAAATAAATAACAGCAGTCTTCTCTACTAGAGAAGCATTATTTATTTGAAGTAATGCAATAGCAGCTATCGCATTGTGAAGGCAACCACAATATGAGATACAATTAAAACGATGCCTATTACACTACATACGTAGTTCAAATTTATGGGTGTATTTACACCGATATTATATAGTTAATTACTTAAACCCATAAGGAATTATGCCTTTGTGCATTTATTTTCTAATACATTATTAATTTTTAATATAGTTCATATTATTTTCAATCAATCTTTTGTACAAGATCTTAGTGTAACATAAAACATATATAAATTTTAAAAAATATATAAATTACCGGTTTTAATCCTGCGGTATTAAATGCATCAATCCGAGACTTGAGATTTTGTATTTTGAAAATGTTATTAACAGCCAGTTGGGCTTTCTGATAGTCTGGTGCAAATGATACTGATATTCCGACTATTAGAGTTCCAACAATAACTGCTTCTGCTACTCTGAAAAGCAAAAACATAAAAATTATAATTTACATATATCTCTGCATCCATGTATATATACAAACATATATATTTCAGAATTTTTCCAAAATCAGTTTTAATCTAGAAAAAATTTAATTTTCTCTGCCATTGGCCTGAATTACTGCTTTGATATGATGCAGAATGGAGTCAAGATGTTAAAAAGTGACATGAGGAATAATGGAACAATTCACATAACAAAATTATTCTCAATTCCTAGAGTAATGTGAGCTGATGAACACATCTTTCCAGTCCAATCCACAGATGCTCAATGGAATCAAGATTCAGGGATTGGGCTGACCAAGGCAGATGCATATAGTCTTGCTCATGTTTCTCAAACTACTCTTTTTAGCATTAGCATTAGTAGAGGCATTTGATGCAAGAAAGCAAGCTTATGCAGCATCAGCCAAAAAAAAAAAAAAAAAACCACTACCACTTCACCCCTCTGTTTGTTCAAAATACCTGTCCAGCTGAGCCTTAAACTTATTTAGGCTATCAACCTCCACCACAAGGGATGGAAGTCTGTTCCACCAACCAACCACCCGCTGGCTAAAGGCAAATTTCCGCACGTCTATCCTACATCTGTCTTTCCTCAATTTGAATTTATGCCCTCTCAGGTGATTTTTCTGAGCTAGAGGAAGAATCCCATCAGCATTGAGCATCCTTAAACCATTCAAGGCTTTATACACCTCTATCAGATCACCTCGCTGGTGCCTAGTCTCCAGATACTGTAATTTGCAAAACTTAAGCCTTTCTTCGTAAGAGCACCCCTTTGTTCCATTCACTAATCTTGTTGCCCTTCTCTGTACTCGTTCCAGCAGCTCTACATCCTTCTTGAAATGAGGCCTCCAGACCTGTATACAGTACTCTAGGCGTGGCCTGACCATTGCCTTATACAATGGAATAATCACCTTCTTATCCCTGCTGGAAAAATTCCTGAATATCATTGACAATACTCCATGAGCTACTCTTGCAGCCCGTCTGCACTGCTCAGAGAACTTCATATCTGCCTGCACAACCACCCCCAGGTTCCTTTCATTCTCTACCACTGTCAGTGTAGTACCACAGAGTTGATACGTTGCTATGGGGTTGCTGTTTCCCATGTGTAGTACTTTACATTTGTCAATGTTAAACTTCATTTGCCACCTCTCAGTCCATCTGCTCAACCTTTCCAGATCCTGTTGCAGCAGCATAGTGTCAATAGTGTCCTTGACAACCCTGCCTACCTTTGTATCGTCTGCAAACTTGGACATTAAGTTTGATATACCATCATCAATACCATTTATAAATACAGAAAACAATAATGGACCCAACATTGAACCCTGAGGGACTCCACTAATAACATTAGTCCACGATGAGCAGTGTCCATTGATTACCACCCTCTGTCTTCTCCCCCTCAACCATCCCTTTATCCATAGCAGCAATTTGCCTCCAATGTCACACTGCTCCAATTTGTGTAGCAGTCTTCCATGTGCAACAGTATCGAAAGCCTTTCTAACATCCAAGTATATAATATCAAAGTTATTCCCTGCATCCAGTTCTTTTGTGACTGCATCATAGTATCCAATCAAGTTGGTCAGGCAAGACTTCCCCTTAACAAAACCATGCTGTGTCTGAGCTATAACTGAAGTCTTGTCTAAATGATCCTGCAGTGCTTCTTTAACCAGTGCCTCCATTAATTTTCCTGGAACAGAAGTTAAGCTCACAGGTCTATAATTACTTGTGTCAGCCTTTGATCCTCCTTTGTGAATTGGGGTCAAATTTGCACATTTCCAGTCTATGGGTACCTCCCCTGAGTCCAAGGAAGCTCTCATAATTATGGCTAAGGGTTTGCTTACTTCCTTTGCTATATCTTCAAAAAGGCCTCTAAGGTTGGGAGAGTACATATCCAGAATTTAAAACAAATACACCAACCGTTTAATTAAAATGGTTTAATACCAGAAACTAAAATGAACCAAACGATATTACACTGTAAAATGATATATGCAAGATTTACAAAATAAATATATACGATGAAACTTTAATATACAATAAAATAAATAAAATAAATAAAATATTTAAAATACAATAAAGCTAAAAGCGATAAAACATTGACTGAAGCTTTCGGAGCTTCCACCTCCTTTCTCAACAACAATGATGTTAAATCAACACATCCTTAAGTAACAGGCTCACGGCACACGTGGTTGACCAGGCGCATACTCAATACTTCTTCCATACGATCCAGAACCGGAAGCGGCTCGGGAGCGTGGAAATATAAAACGCTCGTCTTTTGCCAGGACCACAGCTTCTAGTAGGGGGTGAAATCGAACACCCCTGTCCCTATTCATATTATTGTTCTCAGACGAGCCTATCCACAAACTCTCTAGCCACTTACGGTCCCAGAACCTATGCGCCCGGTCAAGGATGACAGCATTCACCGGGGAGACCTGATGATGTTTCTCCCAATAATGCTGAGCAATGGCGGACTTATTGAACTCTGCGGTCTGTATAGCTCGCATGTGCTCCCCCAGACGGTCTTTTAGTCGCCGTCCTGTCTCACCCACATAACATTCCCCACAGTCCGGGCATTCGATCTCATATACGACCCCACTACTGGAATCCCCAGGAATGGGGTCTTTGACCTGAGACAACACTGTGTGCAACTTCCGACCAGGAAGCTGCACACAGCGTGTCTGAAAGTCACGTAGCATTCTTGAAACACGATCTGACAAGCCCGGATAGTAGGGAATATAAACTGTGGCGACTGGAACGGACGATATTTCATGATTAGGCTCCACGCCTCTATTATATTTATCAATCACCCTCTGGGGGTAACCGCATTTCATAAGATCCGCCCTAACTCGCCCAATTTCTTTCTCTCTCTCCTCAGAGGTGCTACAATGTGTCCTAACCCTACCCAAAAGTGCCCTGGCCACGCTGTTTTTATGCTGGGCAGTCTGTGCTGACCTATAATGGGTGTACTGGCTCCTACACATAGGCTTCCTAAACACTGTAGTACTAAGCTTGGAGCCTTCTCTACTCACCATTACGTCCAGGAATGGGAGGGAACCATTCACTTCCACCTCTGAGGTGAACTGTATAAAAGGAGAGAAATCATTGAGAAAGCCAACTACATCCTCTTCTCTCCCCTTTTGCACCAAAGTGAACGTGTCATCCACGTACCTCTTCCACTTGCGCATAGGGAACTCCAAACTTGTAAAAACCCTATTTTCTAACTCTTCCATTGCCAGGTTTGCGACAATGGCGCTAATAGGAGAACCCATAGCTGTGCCGTGAACCTGTTTGTACATCACTCCTTTATACAGCAAAGTCGTACTCGAAAGACATAACTCTACACCACAGCATATATCCTCTACACTTAGGTGCGATCTAGCACTTAGGGTATCATCTCTTTGCAGTGCCACCTTTACACATTCCACCCCATGGGCTATGGGTATACAAGTAAATAATGACACCACATCCAGCGACACCATTATTTCATTCTCCCCTACATTTTGATTTTTAACGAAGTTCACAAAATCTACACTGTCTTTAACCACAAACATGGACCGTCCCACTATAGGAGAAATCAGCTGCGCCAGGAATTTTGACAAAGCATAGGTAGGGCTCCCAACAAAAGAAACAATGGGTCGTAACGGGACCCCCACCTTATGTGTTTTCGGCAGCCCATAAAACCTGGGCAGCTGACACCCCCGTTGCATGCATAGACCAGTACTTTTCTTTAGAAATCTTACCCGTTTTTAGCCAGAGCTGTAAAATCTTATTAACACGTTGTTCTAAACCGGCTAGAGGGTTTCTGTGGATGACCTTGTATGTATTATCATCTTGTAATAAATCTAGTGCTTTTTTATGATAATCATCACTATTTAATACTACTGTAGATCTACCCTTATCTGCCGGCAGAACCACAATATCTTCATCCTGCTTAAGTTCCTTTAATGCTTTCATTTGATTACGGGTGAGATTAGGAGTAGCCTTTCTGGCCTGACATAGGATGGCTGAGGCTTTTACCCGAATACGATTAGCAATGGGTTCTGGCAATTTACGAATTGCCCTCTCAATAACCATAGCTGTCTCAGTAATCGGAGGTTTAGGGGGTAACAAGGCAAACTTAGGCCCTAAAGCCAATAGCTCCTCTTGCTCTGTTGTTAGAGGTTTACCACTCAGATTATGAATAAAATTAGATTTATTAGCCCTATACATATTTGCCTGTTCTTCCAATAACGTATTGAATTTGCTAATGTGCCTCATCTTATATAAATGTGCAATCCTACCAACCCTATTATGAACTAACGTCCTGACACATGTTAAATGTAAAGGGGATAGTCTACTACTAATATTACCTAGAGATACACCAATCAATCTCCTATTGCATCTTAAGTCATCATGTAATTTCTGTATCCAAGTGTTCAACACCTTCTTCTGATACCATGTAATAATCCTCATCATTCGCACATCCTCAAACGGTGCTTTAATCCTAAATCCATGCGGAATGAGTCCATGTTCCCTACAACGGTACGCAAATCTTAGGTGTTGTTGCTGCTTAACCTCTCCTATGCTGCACTTCTGAAACTGCCGGATGTGTTGCAAAACTGTATGGCCATAAACACTGACAATATCTTCAAAAAGGCCTCTAAGGTTGGGAGAGTACATATCCAGAATTTAAAACAAATACACCAACCGTTTAATTAAAATGGTTTAATACCAGAAACTAAAATGAACCAAACGATATTACACTGTAAAATGATATATGCAAGATAGTGGGGTCGTATATGAGATCGAATGCCCGGACTGTGGGGAATGTTATGTGGGTGAGACAGGACGGCGACTAAAAGACCGTCTGGGGGAGCACATGCGAGCTATACAGACCGCAGAGTTCAATAAGTCCGCCATTGCTCAGCATTACTGGGAGAAACATCATCAGGTCTCCCGGTGAATGCTGTCATCCTTGACCGGGCGCATAGGTTCTGGGACCGTAAGTGGCTAGAGAGTTTGTGGATAGGCTCGTCTGAGAACAATAATATGAATAGGGACAGGGGTGTTCGATTTCACCCCCTACTAGAAGCTGTGGTCCTGGCAAAAGACGAGCGTTTTATATTTCCACGCTCCCGGGCCGCTTCCGGTTCTGGATCGTATGGAAGAAGTATTGAGTATGCGCCTGGTCAACCACGTGTGCCGTGAGCCTGTTACTTAAGGATGTGTTGATTTAACATCATTGTTGTTGAGAAAGGAGGCGGAAGCCTCCGAAAGCTTCAGTCAATGTTTTATCGCTTTTAGCTTTATTGTATTTTAAATATTTTATTTATTTTATTTATTTTATTGTATATTAAAGTTTCATCGTATATATTTATTTTGTAAATCTTGCATATATCATTTTACAGTGTAATATCGTTTGGTTCATTTTAGTTTCTGGTATTAAACCATTTTAATTAAACGGTTGGTGTATTTGTTTTAAATTCTGGATACTTCCATTGCTGCCTCCTTTAATATAACTGGATAGATCCCATCCACCCAGGGTGCATTTCTTGTGTTTATCTTCAACAGTTTCTCCTCCACTTTACTCCCAGTTATTTCAAGATTCTGTAGCTTACTGCTAGGGTTGAATACACCTCTGGCATTCCCCTTGATGAATAACTCCTCATGTGTGAATGTCGATGCAAAATATTCATTTAGTTTGTTAGCTACCTAAGCAGGATCATCAACAGTTGACCCATCAATATCAAGTGGACCAATCTGATTCATCCCCTTCCTTCTAGAGTTTACATAAGTAAAGAACTCTTTGCTGTTTTTCTTTGCATCCCTTGCCAAGGATTTCTCGTAATCTGCCTTCGCCTGCCTAACCTCCTTTGTAACTTGGTTGCATATCAACTTGTATCTATCATAGGCTTCTGTGTCATGTGTTAATTTGTAAGTATCCCATGCATTTTTCTTCTCTGCCATATGCCTCATTAGTTCATCTGACATCCATTTTGGCCTAAACCTTGAACAATATTTCTTAGTTGGTATTTAAAGCCTAGTAGCTTCCAAGATAAGTTCTTTGAATGCTTCCCATTTTGAATTTGCTGTTGGTAACATCATCAGTTGGTCCCACTGTATAGAATTTAAATACTGTCTCAGTCCATCGTAGTCGCCTTTACAGAAGCAATAACCCTTCCCTTTACCCCTAATGGTAGTTACCTCTTTGAGTAAATCCCACTTCAGCACACTGTGATCACTGCCACCTAGTGGTTCATTTATCTGCAGATTCTTAATGCATGAAGAATCACTGCTGATAATCAAATCAAGAGTATTACTCCCTCTAGTTGCCTCCCGAACATGCTGATGTAGAAAACAATCATCCAATAAATCCACAAAAGCCCTGCTAGTGTGTGAGTAACCAACCCCCAAATTCTAGTCAATATCTGGGAAATTAAAATCTCCCATTATAAGACTCTCTGATTTACTGGCCCACTGTATTTCCCTGTACAGTTCCTTATTATACTCATCAGAGTCATTAGGCCTATAGCACACTCCTACTCTCAATTTTGATCTCCCAATGCTTATGTCACACCAAACTGACTCAACACTGCACTGTCCAGCGATGTCGACTGGCTTCACTTCCTTGGTTTTTATGTGTTTCTTAACTAATAGCATTACCCCCTCCCCCCTTCCTATCCTGTCTGTCCTTTCTGTAGACGTTGTACTCCCCAAATTCCAGTTCTGCATCCCTTATATCTGTGTGACACCACGTCTCTGATATCCCAACAATATCTGCCTTCGATGTTTTGAGCAATACCTCAAATTCATCAAATTTATTTACTAAACTCCTAGCATTGGTGTACACGCACCTGTTTCTATTCTTAGCTACCCTAACACAACCCATGTGTTTACTTGTACGGCAATGGCTCCCAGCAGTCTCTGAAATACCATGCATCTTGTTTTTCAGGCTTCTGCTCATTCTAATAGAAGCAGTGCAAGAATCTCTTTCACCTCTGCCAGTGGCTACTGTCAATCTATTGGTCTTTGTCTCCCCCCAAGCTAGCTGTTTTCCGACCCACCTAACACTGCCTCGATAGCATCAGCAAATATTCTTGCACCCTTTCTATTTAAGTGTATCCCATCCCTGTAGAAGCAATCTCTCCTGTTAACAAGTACAGTCCAGGCTGAAAAAAATTCTAACCTTTGAACCTTGCACAATCTTTCCAGGGCCGAATTGATCGACAAGGCTCTCATCATATACTCCCTCCTATCGTGTCTGGGCAAAATTGCAGACACTTTCAAATCCAACCCTAATTCTCGGCTTTTGTTCAACAGTGACCTGTACTTGTTAAGTAATTCTGCCGGTCTCCTACTCTTAATATTATTAGTGCCAACGTGTACAACTATATCACCTTTTGTGCTCTTAAAAGATGATATTCGCTCTACAACGTCATCAACCTTTGCCCCTGGCAGACATACCCTGGTTCTGTTCCACCTATCTTTTTTACAAAGCATGTTCCCCGTTTCCCCGACAATAGAGTCACCAACAACTACTAGTTCCTTCGGGACCAGCGCATTCTGCCTTGGGGGTTGTCTCTGTGTCACGCGATGCCCAAGTGCAAGCTCTGGCGTTGATGTGGGCAGCTGAGAGCTTGATGGGCCCCTCAATTTAGTTTCTTCGAGGGCATCCACCTTGTCCTTCAAGCTCTCATATAGGCCCACAAGAACGCCGAGTTGTTGCCTGATATCGATACACTCCTTGCATCGTGCACACACAAAGACATCCCCTTGGCACTAACAGTGTTCCTGGCACTAACAGAGTCATATATTGTGATGAGTGTTGAAGATGGGTAGAGTCTTCTAATCTCATAGTGCATTCGTTGTAGGGTTCTTCATGTTGGTGCAGGCACTGATGCATTCTGACATTCGCACATTAAATGCAGAGGTTAACTGTTCTATCATTTGGTGATGATTACATTTTAATTGCTCCAGATGTTGAGCGTGTTCACAGATGTTTTTGGCTATTCACTGGAGACTTGAATAATACCAGTCTTTGAACACACAGACAAGTGCAGCAGCCCTCTTTGGTGTAGCAACTGCTAAATGCATTAGCAATAATTCTTCTTCAAAAGTCCATGAGATCCTGTCTGTTTCATATTGTTGGTGAATTGATTTGGGCATTGATCAGGTCACACAGCTGTATAGTACTTTCTGGCATATGTAAGACACCATATGTAATTAATGAGATTGTTGCATTAGTCCAGAACATTCGTGGTCCTAAAGATCAGGCAGTGTATATAGCCAGCATTTTAGACTGGAACAGAGCTGCTCAAAGTATAGTATGGCCTACAAAAGAATTTTGAAAATTATGAAAGTTAAATTAGACATCCTAGAGGTACACTATGTAACTATAGCTTTGAAGAACATCAGTCAGCTTCAAGGGTATTCAGATATAAATATGTACCCCAACATTGTGATATACATGTGACACAGCTATAAGTATTTCAAAATTATTTATAGAAGGTTAAACAGTAAAAACTGTTTTTGGTTTTATTGATACTCATAATTAAATATAAATTGGAGAAAAATATTTTCTTATTAAGCTTAAATACTGCAGCTGAGTTTATTGATTTTTGAAGAAGACACCATATGTCTTTACTAGTTGTTATGGAGCAAAACTGTATCACATCAAACCAATCCTTTCCTTATAAAGCCCACAGAGTCCCAGGGAATCTTCAATGCAGCCCTTCGGCATAAAAGAATGGGCACTACTAGTTCCTTAGTATTTTTTTTGTTTTATGGGAATTTTTTGGAATATAACAGCTACTCAGTCCATAGTGCACCATTTCTTGTGGTATTACAGTTTGTACAGTTTTGAAGTGCATTGATTTTCATATTTTGCAGGTTGAAAAATCCAGAGTAACTTACTGAGGGTAAAAAAACCTAATTCTTCCACCCTATCCAAGACTGGCTAAGTAGCCCCTAATGAGCATGAGGACATGTTCAATCTATCTATCTTATGATTGATGATACCCACCAGAGGTGGGTATCATCAATCATAAGATAGATGGCAGGCAATATGATTGATGATACCCACCTCTGGTGGGTATCATCAATCATAACAAGTTTGGTGGTGGTGTGGGGACTGTCAGGTCCCAAATTTTCTTTTATATTGCCAAAAAACATTTATGATTTTTTTTAAATTCTGCTTGCAGTACTCTAATGCTTCACCTTTTACTTACTAACCCCTTCACAAGGGCAAATGTAAATATACGAAATCTGCTTATATGGGCTCTATGGAATATGCAAATATAAAAGTTGCATTTTCCTATGCTGATTTTCTAAGCTATTGTAATTATAACAAGTTAGTTAATGTATGTAGCACATAACATAACAGGCAATAGTAAATGGTAATAATTCATAATTTATAAAAAAAGAGAAAAAAAGGAGCAAAAAGCAATAACTTTTATTCATGAAAAGAGAAAATTTAGTTTCTGCACATCTATCATGTAGATCATTCATTCATTCTTTCTTTCAACCAGCACATGGGAATAAAAATAATATCCAGTGTTCAGCAACAGTAGTGCCAAATGATGCAGGAAAGCAAACTTATGTAACAACAGCAAAAAAAAAAAAAAAAAAACTACACACTTCACCCATCCATACCCTTCAAGGAGTTCTCTAGTTTTTCCTTGAATTTATTAAACCATCCACTTCCACAACAACAACTGATAGAAGCCTATTCCAACAATCAACCACCTGCTGGCTTGGATTTCAGGAAAGCCTTTGATACTGTTGCACATGGAAGACTGCTGTACAAACTGCAGCAGTATGGCATTAAGGGGAAAGTTCTGCTATGGATAAAGGGATGGTTGAGTGGGAAAAAAGAGAGTGGTAATAAATGGACACTGCTGTATGTGGACTAATGTTATTAGTGGAGTCCCCAGGTTTGATGTTGGGTCCATTGTTGTTTTCTGTATTTATTAATGATATTGATGAAGGTGTATCAGGCTTAATGTCCAAGTTTGTAGACAATACAAAGGTTTGCAGGGTTGGTAATGACAGTGTGCTACTGGAACAGGATCTAGAAGGGTAGTGCAGAATAAAAAAGACCTGGGGGTAATTGTGCAGTCAGATATGAAGTTTTGTGAGCAGTGCACACAGGCTGCCAGAGCAACTCATGGAATTTTGTCAGTGATATATAGAAACTTTGCTAGCAGGGATAAGGATGTGATTATCCTTTTGTATAAGTCAATGGTCAGGCCACACCTTGAGTACTGCATATGGGTCTGGAGGCCTCATTTTAGGAAGGATGTAGAGTGCTTGAATGAGTACAGAGAAGGTCAATGAGATTGGTGATGGGAAAAAAGGGGTGCTTTTACCAAGAAAGGCTTAAGTTCTGCAAATTGCAGCGTCTGAAGTCCAGGCACCTGTGAGGTGATCTGATTGAGGTGTTATAAGGCCTTGAATGGTTTGAGCAAGCTCAATGCTGATGGATTCTTCCTCTTGATAAGATTACACAACTGAGCAGGCATAAATACAAATTGAGGAAAGACAGTTGTAGAATAGATGTCTGGAAATTTGTCTTTAGCCAGCAGGTGATTGATTGCTGGAATAACCTTCCCTCTATTGTTGTGGAATTTGATAGCTTAAATAAATTCAAAGAACTGGACAAACATTTGGGGCAAATGGATGGGTGAAATAGAAAGGGTTTTTTTTTTTTTATATATGAAAACATCTTTGGCGGCACCTACTAAATTTCAGTCTGACAGTCAATGTTTGGCTCATTGGCGAAAATGTGAAATGGAAATGATGCAAATTACATCACTTCCTAAATAACGCTAATTCAGTCACTAACGTTGATTCAGTAGAGTAAGTAGTAGGCATTAGCATAAAACATTACATCATTCATACTAAATATTTTGGACTGAAGTAAAACTGATTGGTAACCAAAATGCGAGACGACATTTGGGTAGTTGTAGGTGTGAGCAGAAGCTCATGCTTGCTACTTCCTAAATGAAGCTAATGATGCTAACTTAGTCACTAACATTGATTTGGTAGATTAAGTAGCGGGCGTCGTTCATAACTTGGTTCTAGTTGTTCAATTTTAAAATGGTTCTGATTTTCGTCAAAGATGTTTTCACGTAAAACATCTTTCATGCATACAGGGTACACTTTTTTTTTTTTTGGCTGATGCTGTATAAGCTTGCATTCTTGCATCATACGCCTCTGCTAATGCTAATCTGCCTTAGCTTGCTTAACCTCCTTTGTGACTTGATTACAGACTAACTTATATGTACAGACTAACTTATACAGAAGCCTATAGGCTTCTGTATCAGCTGATAATTTATATTCATCCCCATGCATTTTTCTTCTCTGCCACGTGTCTCAATGGTTCATCTGACATCCATTTAGGTCTAAGCCTTGAATAGTATTTCTTTGTGGGTATGAAAAGCCCAGTAGTTTTTATGATTACTTCCCCGAATGCTTCCCATTTAGAATTTGCTGATGGTAACAACATCAGTTGGTCCCACTGCATAAAATTTAAAAACTGTCTGAGGCCACTGTAGTCACCCTTATGAAATCAAAACTCTTTCCTTTTACCCATGACAATAGTTATGTCTTTAATTAAGTTCCATGTTAGTACACATTAGTACAATCATCTGCAATTACAATATCACTAATTTCATATGGCTCAGCCTCTCCTCAGCACAAAAGGTCTTTTTTCAGTAAAGACCGATGCAAAGTACCTATTCAATTCATCCACAACATCAGCTGGGTTATCTATGACTTTCCCACACCAAGTGCACAAGGATCCAATCTGATTAGTTCTCTTCTTTGTTGTATTCACATGCATGAAAAATTCCTTGTCCCCATTCTTTGTTCTCTTAGCCAATGCTATCTCATACACAGCCTTGGCCTCTTGAATTTATTTGTGGTACCATAACAGATCAAGTTACAGAGTGATCTTTACATCACTCTGTAACTGTCCCATGCTATCTTATTCTGCTCTATTTCACCAGCCAGCTCCACAGTCATTCATTTCGGCATCCTCCTCCTCCTGCCATATTTTCTTAAAGTAATGTATGCATTCATGGCTTCTGTGATTTTTGCTTTAAAAGTATTCCATAATTCAAATATATTCATGATCCCTCAGTGATCCACCCAATTCACAGATGCCATATAGCACTTTAAACTGTCAAAGTCCCCTCTTATGAAGTTAAAATCCATGTCTTACCTTTAACTACTGCAACATCTTTCTTCATCTTCCAACTGACAATTAATGATCGCTTCCTGACAATGGTTCCTGTACTTTAATCACTGTGATATAATCTGTTTTGTTAGTAATGATGAGGTCAAGAATATTCTCACCTCTAGTACTTTCTCTAACATGCTGGTACAAATAAAAATCATCTAGTTTATTTAAAAAAGTATTTCCCATGGTGAATTTCCCTCCCACTTATTTCCATAAATCTGGGGCAGATTAAAATCACCCCTAATAAGACATTCACACTTTCTTGCCCATTCCATCTGCATGTAAAGACTCTCGTTATATTCTTCACAATCTCCTGGTCTGTAGATTACTCCCACTCTCATTGTTCCTTTGCTTCCAACTAACTCACACACCATGCAGATTCTATGCTGCAGGCATAACTTCAGACTCAGCAAAAGCTCTTTTCATGCTCAGGCTGTTTTTGATAAGAAACACGACCCATACACCCCATATATCTTCCCTATTTTTCCTAAATACATTATACATACCATAGTGGAACTCGTCACCACAAATTTCCAGGTGGCACCACATTTCTGTTAGCCCTATTATATCAGCATTAGTTGTCCTAAACAGGAGTTCAAATTCAGCCATTTTATTGACAACACTCCTGACATTATTGTAGACATAGCTGAGACCAAGTAATCTTTTATAGTTTGCTACCCTGATACATCCCTTGAAGTTATTTAGGTTTGTATCCCAAGCTTTATCTTCGCCCACATTTGAAAAGGCGTCTCTGTAGCCAGGTGGGCAGGAGCAGCAATGCGTAGCACACGCTTCTTGATTAGACCGGGGTTTTAGCCCGTGATCACCAAATACGGAGGATGCGGAAAGGTCAGGGAATGACCACCGCATATTCCCGGAGCAATATGGCCTTAGTTGCTAATGCTCCTAAAAACCAAACAAACAAACATTTGAAACATTGCTACTCTCAGGATAGCTTATCAATATCGGCTGTTGTGGCAACAAACAAGAATTCATGAGGTGAATGCAAGCATTACTTTGACCCCTATCATCATATAAACGTGGATATAAATTACCTATCTCCCCTAACTAGCAGTTTCTCTGATCCCTTAGAGTATACTCAATGATATTAGCAAAAATACTTGCACCTCCTTTGTTTAAACGAATACCATTTCTACAAAACAGATTCCTTCTACCTACAAATGGGGGCCACACTGATAAAAATTTTCCCATAGAGCCTTGTAGATTCTCTCAAGTCTCGAGTTAATCCACAAGACTTTCAGCATATAATCCCTCTTATCATGTGTGGACATAAAGTTTTAATTCTAACTTACAAGTTAGTGCATTTGCATCATTTCTGTACATAGCCAATTACATAAGTACAGTCAGTCCTCGTATAACACGTGTTTACATTACATGAATTCAATCATACACGATTTATAAATAGGGGAACGATACCTTATATAACACGAACCGAATTCGCTTATGCATGATTCGCCTTTGTGTTTACAAGAAATGGCAGTCGAACGCAGAATCACCCCCAACCGAAAGCAACACGATAGGAATGAAGAGAAGATTCTGAAAATGTATTTATGTTTTTTATATAAGTGAAAGGGAAACACATTTCACCATAATAACATAAAAACCAACACAATTCCAGCTATCAGTATAATCGCAAATGCAATTAGATCGACTTTACTACCAGTTTATAACAGATTCCACTAGCAGAAACGCAACTGAAAATTGTTTTTATTGTTTTATGGTAGTAACTCCTAGAAATGTGCTTTAGTAAAATGTGAGGTGTTAATCTCTGCCTTTACGGTGTTGTTTATTCAGTTGCTACACGCGCGCAGCTTTGTTTATGTGTATCAAGCGTGCCTCCTCGTTTTGTAATTGGGCTTTATTCCCTAAAAATGAGTAAAATGCTTAAAAGGTGTGAAAAGGAAGCATCCTGTTGAAGACACTGCAGATTCAGAGAGAAAAATAAAAGCAATATCGATAAACAGAGGCAGACTGGGTCAAAAATTCTTACCCGGGAAAATTTGTAGTGACCTCATACTAGCATTTATGGCCAAAATCACACCGGCCTCTGGCCCACCAGGGTTTCCCCGGGAAGGCTTATAGCCAGTCCGCCTCTGTCGATATAGAAAAAATATGAAATTGTGAAGCGCTTTGAGCGAAATGAAAGACCATGTGATACTGCACGTGCTACAGACCTAAATGAGACAACGCCGAGAATTACAAAGAATGCAGAGAAAATAAAAACAACTTTTATAGCAGGACCAACTGAAAGTGTAATTAAAATCCATTAGATTAAGATACAAAGAATTGGAAGAGATGGAATGGCTGTCATCTGTTTGGATAGAAAATCAAACAAAAAACAAGTTTGCTTATGATAGAAGCAAAAGCATTAGCAATATTTTATTACGTAATAGTTGTAATAAAATACTTACGTATTTTATTACAATTATTTATTGTGTTTGGTAATGTTTTGGTTACAAATGTGTGTTCAATCTTGGTTGTTTATATTGCACGATTTTGCATTGCATGAGGGTTTCTAGGAACACAACTATCGTGCTATACGAGGACTGACTGTAGTTATAAATTGGCATCATTAAGTATATCTCTATTGTGAATACCTTCACAACGAGTTAGTATTAGTATCAGTAATGGCCGTATGGTGCAAGAAAGCCTATGGCTTATGCTGAACCAGCCAAAAAAAAAAAAAAAAAAAAAAACACACCCAAATAGAACGATAAAAAAATAAAATAAATATATAAATAATTCATGATATTGCATGAGTTGCCATGATATTGCACTACCTCGAATAAGTAACACTTCAGCATAGGAGAAGACTATTGTTACTTATTCCCAGCTCAGCGGAAAACATCATCCATATGGCACCGTCTCGGAGCGGATACCATCACCCACTGATGAGGAGCTTATTGGCTCCTCATCAGTGGGTGGACAGGTACCAGATGAGGAGCCAATAAGCTCCGAAACGGTGCCATATGGGTGATGGTATCCGCTGAGAATAAGTAACAATAGTCTTCTCCTGTGGTGAAGTGTTACTTTTCGATGTAGTGCAATATCATGGCAACTCGTTGTGAAGGTATTCACAATATGAGATTGTGAAGGTATTCACAATATGATAATTTATAACTACTTATGTAGTTGGCTATGTACAGAAATTATGCAAATGCACTAACTTGCACATTAGTTAAACTATTTACGTAACCTGAAGCTTTAGCCCTAAACTATACCATAATCTAACTTTTAATTCTATTAAAAAATAATTATAAACATAAAATACAGACAATTAAAACTGTTAGTTTTATCCAATTTTAAGTGTATAAAGCCATTACATGCACAAAAATTCAGCATTAACCAGGCTATCTACTTCTGTTTATATTATATATATATATATTTTTTTTTTAATAATTTAAAATGCCTATTTTATATAATACTTTAAACATAAAATGAACAGTATCTAATTTACTAACTTTGTTTTTGGAAGCTTTAGATCTTTTCACAGATACGTTTGTTCTGTTAGCTTGACTATTCATGATACACTGGTGTATATGAAGTAAATACCTGAGGAGAGGGATGGCAACATATATGAATTGTGAAACTTTTAGATGTGGCATTCAGACAGCAAGAATGTACACAGCTTCTTATAATTAAAGAGGCTTGTGCACTCTGGATTCATTATTATTGTGGATTATTGTGTGACACAGAGCGAAACGGAAGACAGAATAAATAATGACAAGTTTAATACTAATTGTAAAACACACATATATTAAATATTAAATACATACAAAAGCTTTCAGTTATTATGGTAACCTTCATCAGTCAAACTGACATTTAAGAGTGTGGACAAAAGGGCGTGTACTGCCAGTCATGTATATGAAACTGTATGATGCAATATTTAATTATTGTTTGACTGATGAAGGTTACCATAATAACTGAAAGCTTTTGTATGTATTTAATATTTAATATGTGTGTGTTTTACAATTAGTATTAAACTTGTCATTATTTATTCTGCCTTCTGTTTTGCTCTGTGTCACACAATAATCCACAATAATAACCGAGCTTCTTGATTTATTGTGCCTTCAGCAGGGTCTCACAAATGCACATGCTACTTGAATTCCTTCCAGTAATGAGTTGATGGATTAAAGGCAGCAAGAGTATGCACTAGTCAATCCAGTAACCTCCTAGACAGTTACCAATAAGTTCAGCAGACACTGTTTTAAAGCTGTACCCTTGAAATACAAGAAATACTGGATTTCACCATGCTGTCCATCATAACCTCAAAAGACATAACCATAATCATGAGAAAAGAGACTTGGAGATGCCAGAACTTTGTTATGAAAACTCAAAGCCTTAAATAAGCAAAGTGGTTGTACTGCACTGGGTGATGAAAGTCATCTGTTACTTAGTTTAACGCAAGAAGGATTTAGTGTCAAACAACATTAACTTTATTCAAATAACAATGCATACCATGTCATAGAACTGTATCTTTCTAGTACTTTACAAGTTATCTTGGGCTGTAAGTACATTTGCTGTAAACCAAGAAAATGTCAAATGACTTTTTCTTGGTTAATCACAAAAACATTAACTAAAAAATGATTCTGTAGTTAATGTGGTTTGATACTAAACCCTCAATAAAAGAGTTTAGCAAATTTAATGAGGAAAACATATTTTCTGTTTCTAGGATGATGCACAATAGGGGACACAGATTCAAATTAAGGAAAGATAATTGTATACTGAATACTCAAAAAAATTAATAGAAAACATTTCTCATTATAACTTAATTCCCCTCTCTTTCTACTATAGTTTATGTGAATTAATACAAAAAGTAAACCATTAAAAATTAAAAATGATAGCTTCCACCAGTGAAACACACTTCTTTTGAATATTTGTTGCTATGATGCAATTAAAATGGAATGGTATAGAATAAGATAAGATTTTATGAGGGCAATTCCTGTTGGGTAAGTCATTGTCAAAAGGCATGTTAAAGAGTGCACACAAGGAAAAAGCTAATAAAATAAGTAAACTTAATCACATGGTAATGATTGACACTCATTATGAAAATCACATTCTGAGGAGACTTTACAGTTTCCTAAGCTTTGAGTAAACAACACCAAAGGTTAGAAAACTGTAGCTATAAGCACATTTAAAATTTACATATTGAAATATTTTATAGTCAATTATTCCATACTACAAAGTTTATAATCAATACATAGTTTTTCCAGAATTTGTGCATTATTAATACAATTAGGATTATTATGATTTGTACTCATGATAATATGTATATTAATATGTTATTAGTATGTTATTACTAAGATTAGCATAAAAAAAGTGTTTCTTCACATTCACCTCAGCAGCAACATGTAAGCACTTGTTGAAATTTTATATTTTTATGCTACCTGCTACTGATGAGGAAACCAAGGAGTTTCAAAATGCAGCCTTCAATTAAAGTTTTGTATGTAGCCTTCAATTAAAGTTTTCTCAATTTAATATTTATAAATTTAATATACACTAATAGAGGCTTTTTATTTTAGTGTATAATAGTGTATATATTAATATTAATGAAGCATATATTAATGTATAATAGTGAATTTATTTTATAAATAAATATTTTAAAATCAACTTACTTGAAAAGATTCCCAAACCAAATTTCATTTGTTGCAGTCAAGATTCCACCATAATATGTGACTGCTGAATACGCAAAACACTGAATACTTTGGACAACACCAAAGGTGATACCATAATAATGAGATTTTCTTTTGGAAGAACTGCAAGTAAACAAACTAAACGAATAAAAATAAATATGCCAATGTTAAATTTTCAAGATTTCACTCTAATAATCAGTGCATCATAGTTAACTTTTCTCCAACAATAGAAACCTTGCTTCTCTTATTCTTATAATTATTTCCAGCTTTTTATCCTTGCTGTTGATGTTATTCTTAAGCAAGTTAGGAACCCCACACAAAAAGGAAAAAATCTTGCATTGTCCCTTAACGTAATGCTCTGATTACTCACAATGCAAACTAATAACACCATTACAATTAGTTGAAACTAATGATGAATGACATCAGTAGCACTGCAGTTAATCATCAAAACAATATAATTATTTCTTGAACAAATAAGGTATAAAAAGAGGCTGCAGACTGACAGAGAGAGAGAGAGAGAGAGAGAGAGAGAGAGAGAGAGAGAGAGAAAAATATAAAAATATAAAATATTGTAAAAATCAAATCCATTTACTAGGAGCCAAGTTATTACATGCAGCTGAAAGGAAATGGTGAAGACAGTAGACACATTACACATAAATTGTCACATGCCTAAAAATAAATAAAAATAAGCAACATGTACCTAATATGAATATCATTTTAATAGGTTAGTGTCTGCTTATTCTTATTTATTATTTTTATTATTTTTTATCATCAAAATCTCCACAGAAATTTTTTAAAATTCAAGCAGCCATCATAGCTCTGTTCAGAATCAAACACATTTAAACAAATTTTATTTTATTGTTTTCAGATCCTGAATCAATTCTGAAAGAACAGCCCACATGCTAGGAAACACCTTGTGTGTGTGTGCACACGCGCACATGATCCTAAATGCCATGCAAACACTTATTTATTAACCATTTATAAATTAGGATTTCATAACATAGACCTAAGAGTGCATAATACAACTCTAAACTTCTCAAAGAGAAAATAATTTACAGAAATCATTTATGGCCTCACCTCTGTGTAATTAACAATGCTTTGACAAAATTAGAATAAAACACTTCCTCTCGATGAAGAGATGCAACTGTATGAATATTTCTAATAGCCTCCATGGCAATCTGTAAGGAACATATTTAGTAACTATTATTTTTGAATAGTAGATAGAGAAATAAATCACAATACTTCACACTTTTAATTATGATTAAGTTATATACTTTTCTATCTTTATCACCCATTCTGAGGTTAAATAAATTTTTCATTATTTCTTACAAATATGTACTTGCAAACTCAAGAATAGCATGAACTTATGAAAGAACAGTATAAATAGATACATCATGTCATGTTAGGCAGTTACATGGAGATTGATCACAATAGTAATAACCCATACAATATATCATTTCTATGACATATAAAAAGATTACGTCAAAAAATGTCTGAACATCAAAAATGTCTAAAGGCAATATTAACCCATAAGTGACAGCACCTCTCTCAAAAGTGCTACAGAAATTACTAAATGTAAATAAAAAATTATCTACCAGAGTGGCACAAATGGCAATTTTAATATTTCACAATTATTTTTGATACATATTATTAGTAATTAAGAAATACTGTTATTAAAAAATAAACTTAGTCATAGTCCTTGAGGTCATCACAGACATTCTCTCAAATATGCTAGACAAGCTGTACTTGCTACCTGGGAGTCTAAAATGCTTAAAATGATGGAACTGATATTCAGGTGACGTTCAAGTCAAGTGGACCCAATTTCGACAAAGTCCGGACAGTCTCTCTCAGCCAAATACTTTGCTCACACCTTCACGATGGTGGGACTGTTGGTAACCCTGGGTATAACCTCCATGCACATGCACATTGTGGGTGACAACCCAGATGTTAATCAACGTAAGCAGCGTTCAAGGTGTGGCACCCACACCACATGGAGGAATGCCATCCCTCTGTGGTACCAGGCAATACTAGGTGATAGATGACTCTCATCAAATGGTGAAATACCACCATTTTGCTTACTGGAGGCTTAAAGTGGTGGAACCCATGTTTAGTCTCCAGAGCTAAGTTCCGGACAACCCTTCCCCATCTCTTATATCATGCAGTATGACTGATGACTTTTGAGGTTATGATGAACATCATGATGAGATCCAATCTTCCTTACATTTCGAGTGTACAGCTCTAAAACAGTATCCGCAGGCCGGCCGCTAGTTAGTACACCGGACCGAACCAATTGGTAACTTTTTAGGAGGCTTCTGGATCAGCTAGTGTATAATCTTGCTACCTCAACTCTGCCAGATAGTGACTGGAGGGAGTCCAATTAGTGCATATGTGGGGGGGCGGGGTTCAACTCTTGATGATCCTGCTCACGTAGCTAACAAACTAAATGAATATTTTCCATCTGCATTCGCATATCAGGAGTTATTTAGGGAGGGGAATGCCAGAGGTGTATTCAACTCTGCCAGTGAGCTAGATAATCTTGTTATTTTATTTTATTTTTTTTTTTTAGGAGTTGTTGGCGCATCGGCTTCTGTGACCATAATGCACCTCCCAAGGTTTTTGCAGTACTTTGATCCAAGCCCGAGGCAGGATTCGAACCCGCGACCTTTGGGTTGCCAGGCAGGCACTTTACCCACCCGGCTAGCCCGGTCAGCATAATCTTGTAATAACTGAGAGGAGTGAAGGAGAAATTGTTGAAGATAAACATAAGAAAGGCACCTGGGGTGGATGGAATCTATCCAGTTATATTAAAGGAGGTGGCAAAGGAAGTAAGCAAACCCTTAGCCATAATTATGAGAGCTTCCCTGGACTCAGGGGATGGGGGTACCCATGGACTGGAAATGTGCAAATGTGACCCCAATCCACAAAGGAGGATCAAAGCGAGACACAGGTAATTACAGATCTCTTAGTTTAACTTCTGTTCCAGGGAAATCAATGGAGGCACTGGTTAAAGAAGCACTGCAGGATCATCTAGACAAGACTTCAGTTATAGCTCAGACACAACATGGTTTTGTTAAGGGAAAGTCTTGCCTGACCAATTTAACTGGATACTATGATATGGTCACAAAGGAACTGGATGCAAAGAATAACTTTGATATCATATATTTGGATCTTAGAGAGGCCTTTGATACTGTTACACATGGAAGACTGCTGCACAAATTGGAGAAGTGTGGCATTGGAGGCAAATTGCTGCTATGGATAAAGGGATGGTTGAGTAGGAGAAGACAAAGAATGGTAAACAATGGACACTGCTCTTCATTGGCTAATGTTATTAGTGGAGTCCCTCAGGGTTCAGTGTTGGGTCCATTGTTGTTTTCTGTATTTATAAATTATACTGATGATGGTATATCAGGCTTAATGTCCAAGTTTGCAGACGATACAAAGGTTGGCAGGGTTGTTAATGACACTAATGACAGTACACTGCTGCAACAGGATCTAGAAAAGTTGAGCAGATGGGCTGAGAGGTGGCAAATGAAGTTTAACATTGACAAATGTAAAGTCCTATATATGGGAAGCAGTAACCCCAGAGTAACGTATCAATTCTGTGGTACCACACTGACAGTGGTAGAGAATGAAAAGGACCTGGAGGTAATTGTGCAGGCAGATATCAAGTTTTCTGAGCGGTGCAGACAGTCTGCAAGAATAGCTAATGGTGTCTTGTCAATGATATACAGGTTTTTTAGAAGGGAAATGGAGGTGATTATCCCCTTGTATAAGGCAATGGTCTGGCCACACCTTGAGCACTGTATACAGGCCTGGAGGCCTCATTTTAAGAAGGATGCAGAGCTGTTGGAACGAGTACAGAGAAGGGCAACAAGATTAGTGAACAGAAAAAGGGGTTACTCTTTCGAAGAAAAAACTTAAGTTTTGAATTACAGTGTCTGGAGACTAGGCACCTATGAGGTGATCTGATTGAGGTGTATAAAGCCTTGAATGGTTTGAGCATGCTCAGTGCTGATGGGATTCTTCCTCTTGCTTAGAATAATCACCTGAGAGGGCATAAATTCAAATTGAGGAAAGACAGTTGTAGAATAGATGTGCGGAATTTTGCCTTTAGACAGAAGGTGGTTGATCGCTGGAACAAACTTCCATCTGTTGTAGCAGTTGATAGCTTAAATAGATTCAAGTCAGAACTTGACAAACATTTGGAGCGAGGAGATGGGCGAAATCAGATTTTTTTTTTTTTTTCCCTTTTTGGCTGATGCTATATAAACTTGCTTTCTTGCATCATGTGCCCTTGCTAATACTAATGCTTTTGATCATGTTTGGCATGAAGGTCTTCTAAACAAGCTTCCAACTTATGGTTTGCCAACTGTTTTTTGTAATTGGTTATCCAGTTTTCTCTCTGATTGCTCACTGAGGGTGATGGTAGATGGCTTTCTCTTCTAACGTTTTCACTAATGCTGGTGTCCCCCAAGGTTCAATTCTTTCTCCAACTCTTTTCCTCTTAAATATATATTAATGACCTTCTTCCATTGACTGGAAATCCTAACCATAGTTTTGCCGATGATAGCACATTGCATTCCACTTTCCATTTTGAGAAACCTTGCCCTGTCGAATCAGCTTCAACTTCTCGAATATCCGCTACCAATTCCTTAAATGCCAATCTCCAGGTAATTCTCCAGTGAGGCAAAGACAACTTAGTTGATTTCAATCCTTCTAAAACTGTCTTGTCTTATATCTCGCAAAAAAGGATTCATCTGCTCCTATGCTTATCTTTGGTGACACTCCAATTTCTAGGCCAAATGATATATCTCTTTTGGGGATTACCCTGACTTCTAATCTCCTTTGGCACAAGCAAATTACAAATATTGCTTCCTCTGCATCTAAAAAACTTGGTTTTCTCTTTTTACTTTTCTTCCAAACAGCTGTTCACTCTGTACAAATCGCAAATCCACCCTACCATGGAATATTGGTCCCACATCTTGGGCGGTGCCCCCCAAAACCTCTCTCAGGCTTCTAGATTTCATTCAGAAGAGAGCAGTTAGGTTAATTAATGACTCCTCTCTAACAGGGTCTCTCCGCTTGCTGTCTCATAGACGTACTGTTTCTGCTGCATGCCTTTTCTACAGATACTTCCATGGGCATTGTTCTTCTGAATTGGCTTCTATAAATCACGCTCTCTCTTTCAACACAGTCCAAACACGTGCCGCCACCAGCCAACATCGATTTACTGTCCAACTTAAAACTCACAGAAGCAACTTTTCATCTTCCTCGTTTATTCATTGAACTGCCGTTTTCCGGAACAACCTTCCTTCGTACATTTTTCCTGAAAATTAGTCTACAGAAGTTCAAGTCTAATATCAACAAATATCTTCTTTCGTCTTCTCAACCTCCAACCCAAGGACGGTACTAAGTACTATAGGTTCTAATACCTCTCGTGTTTAGGGTTTTCATAAAAAAAAAAGAAGAAAAGTCCTACATTTGGTAAACTTCATATATGCTGTGCTTATATGTGTATTTAATAAATAAATAAATCCTCTGTAATTGTATTATTCTTATAAATGTTTATGAATTTCTTTACTTGAATAAATAAATTTCAAATTTATTTTTGATATAGATGAGGTCAGAAGCAGTCTTTCAGAGCTTGTCATTGTCATTGTTTCTCCATTTGCAGGCACTGTGCCCTGGTCCAATTACAAAACAGAAGTGGTGCCCTTCCAAGCAGAGAGAGGAAGGGGGCCACCAAAGACAAAAATGCTTTGTTCTTTTCTGCATGATGACTGAAACAGTATTATTACTGATAGTAATTTGATTAATAGTAATAATGACAACTAGACTAATAATGATAATCTTTAGTAGTTTGGATGTTGCTCAAAAGAAAACATTTCAGACATATGTATGGCCCTGATTACAGAGCTGATCTTATCTGATCTTTGAAAAAGTCTTTAAGATTGATGGCATACAACAATACACATTTTGTATATATTGTGTACAAAGTTTCATATTATTCTAGCTTATTTCTTGCAGATACTCCTATCTTTTACATATTTCATGCATATATTTTATACAGTTGATGCTCTTTATAGAGACTCTTTTTAACATCCCGACACGTTATGTGGTTGGTCCCGGCCAATTTCTCATTAACGTAATGATGTTTTACATTCCGTACAATAACATTGAAAATAAAAGGATTTCAGTATAATGACTATAAATTTCTACTTCTTAATCTGAATTTTTACTTTTTTATTAGAGTATCTGCATTTCAAAATGACAGAATGCTTCAAATATATTGAAATAACTGGCAAGCTTGCAGCCTGACTGTAAGAAATCATTTGTTAATATTTCCCATGCTCTTTTCTCGCAGTTCAGTCATGAAATGAACGTTGGCTAGAAGTTAATTTCATTAGTTAGAGTGTATGTTTATTGGTATGGCTCCAAGAAAGTGGATAGCTTTGCCAATCGCAGACAAAATTAGGATTTTGCAAGACTGACATCACCAAACAGTTTGGCATTCCTAAGAGTACTCTGTTCACTATTCCGAAAAATCGGAAAAAGATTGAAAGTTTAGAGAAATCTGCTGCACCAGGTAGGATTTGAGAACAATGGGCAAAGTATCCAGATCTTGAAAGGGTACTTTTGGAATGGCTAATGATGATGCATGTAAAAACAGAGATGGTAATATTTTAAAAGTTAAGGCTGGATCGTTTTCTCATTGAATGACTATTGAAGAATTTAAAATTTCAGATGGATAGTTCCAGAAAATTTAAAACTCATCATGGCTTGTCTTTCAAACAAGTGTGTGGCGAAAGTGCAGTCATGGACTTGACACTACAAAGGAATGGAAGGAAAATCATTTAAAAAATGTTTTTCTGACAAATGACCACAATGACATCTTCAATGCTGATGACACTGAACTCTTTTTTTTTAAGCTGCTACTTACATGTAAAAGTGAGAAATGCAGTGGTGGAAAAAAAGCCAAACAACGGATTACCGTTCTCCTAGCAGTAAACATGTCTGGTACAGAGAAGCTTCTCTTTTAATCACTGGAATGCCCAGAAGGTTTGATGCTTTAAAGATTTGAAGGCATTATCAACTATGTATTGAGCAAACCAAAGGCATGGATGACATCCCAAATCTATGAAGAATGGATCAGAGACTTAGATCACAGGATGAATGAGAAGAATGGAAATTTTGCTGTTTGTGGATAATTGCACCCCTAATTGTCAAGTAAACAACCTATGTGCAATCACTGTTGAGTACCTACCACCAATTATGACATCAGTTCTTCAGCCCTTTGGTCAAGGCGTAATCTAGTGTTTTAAGAAAAACTACTGAACTATTAAACAAAATTGTGCTTTGTCTTGAAAGCAAAATTAAATGTGAAATTGACATCATGCAGGCAATGTGTTTCAGCATGAGATGAAGTTGAAGAAAAAGTGATTGCCAATTGCTTCAAACATGCTGAATTTACATCACACATTACATCATTGCTTGAATGATGCAATGTGTGAAGTTTGGCATGCTTCTTACTCTATTAATTGCGAAGAACAGTCCAATAGTAGAGAAGAAATATTTGAGCATGTGCATCATCACTTAAACTTATGAGAAAACTTAAGCTTCAAAGATTATGCAGAAGTGTATGTGGACATTGAATGTTGCAGGATACGCATGAATGAAGATGAGGAACCTACTGTGGTTGAACAAGAAGTTTCAGTGAAAGATGCTCATTGAGGATTAGAACTGGTAAATCGATTTTTTCAAGTGCAGCCTAACTGAGAAAGAGAAATAACTATTATCGTGCACCTTCATAATTCTCATTTAAAACATGCTCTACCATTGAAACTGTGTTTTAAGAAATTATTTTTAAGTATGAAACAATTCTCTTGTTAGGTCTATGATAGGTATGTAATCTTTGTAGTGAAATTAACAATTTGATTGTAACCTTACTGTGCTCTATAATTAATGTGAAATTTACAATCATAATTTTCTTGTTTAATGCCGTAGTACATATTATAAATACAATTATACTATATTGCATTAGTAGAATTACATTAAACGTTCAAGCTTTTACTTGTTTTGTTGCTGATTTTATGAATGATCAATATAACATCCTTCTGATATAACAACCATTTTTCTCATTTCCTTGGGAGCCATTATATAGAGTTTCAACTGTGTGTGTGTGTGTGTGTGTGTGTATATATATATATGTTGTTATTATTTGGTTATTAGGAGCATTAGCAACTAAGGCCATATTGCTCCGGGGATATGCGGTGGTCATTCCCTGACCTTTCCGCATCCTCCATATTTGGTGGCTCACGGGCTCGAACCCCGGTCTAACCAAGAAGCGTGTGCTACGCACTGCTGCTCCTGCCCACCTGGCTACGGAGGCGCCTATATATATAAAGGGTGAGTCACAAAAAAGTAGCTCCATCAATGAAACTACAATACGATGCATGCACAAGTGGGTAAATGTATAGTACACTGGTGTGCAAAACTTAAAGAGCAGTCAGGTTTTCAACTATAGCTTCTCATAGGAGTGGCCTGGATATGGGAAAAGCATACCAAAGGAACCTCGTGAGGTACAGAAATGATGAAGGAAACAACACCCACACAACAAAGGAAACAAAACGGTACAGAGGGACTTTATTCAAAAATGGCAACATAGCACTGGCTGCCATGATGCAGATGCATCACTGCCAGCGATGGTGGTCCTCAGTAGGAGATATGGCCACCCCTAATGTCGATTCAGGCTTTGCACCACCTATCCATACTTAGAACAACGTTGTTGATAAGTTCTTGTGGTAACATTGTCCATTCCTCTGTCAGCGCCATCTTCAGCTGGTGAACATTTTCTGGTGGGTGTGGACGTGCCACTAGGCATCTCCACAGAAAGTCCCACATGTGTTTGATGGGATTTAGATCAGTGGAATGGGCAGGCCAATCCATACGAACAATGTCCTCACTTTCCAAAAGCATATCAACAACTGCAGTGCGATGGGGTGTGGCGTTATCATCAATAAACACGAACTCGGTGCCAATGGCACCTCGGAACAGACGCACATGGAAAAGGATTACCTCAGTACAGTAGTGTGCACCGGTTACAGTACCACCTTTCAGTATCTGGAGTTGTGTACATCCATCCAAGATAATGCCTCACCAGACGAGAACACCTCAACTACCATATCGATCCCTTTCAGTGATGTTTGCAGGGTGATACAGTGTGCCAACCTCTCACCAGATCAGCTGATGTCCAGAATCGCTGCTGAGACTGAATCTACTCTCATCAGTAAAGAGTACCTTACCCCATTGCGCTGCTGCTGTCCAGTCCTTGTTCGATACGCCACTGTAAATGGTGTCTCTGATGGGCAGGTGTTAAAGGGACACAGCACACTGGCCATCGGGCAAACATTCCACCTTTGTGAAGTTGCCTGGCCACGGTAAACCGTGATATCCTGCGTCCTGTGCAGCTGGTTTGCAATGGATCCTACTGCCTGGTGTCGGTCCCTCTTGGCCTGTAGGAGTATATAGCGGTCATCACTGGGCATTGTTTTTCGTGGATGACCACCACTGGTTCTTCGAACAGCTGTACTTGTTGTTCTGAAGGCCAACCACGCATGTGAGATAATGCTATGGGTGATACCAAACTCTGCATCCACTCTCCTCGCATTTCGACCTTCCTCGAGCTTCCCAATTATTCCACCCAAGGTAAAGTCATCCAGATGTTGTCTACTGGCCATTTCATTGTCTGTAGCAATGTATGAAATCAATCGAACGTCTGTAACAATCATGATCAACATTCGGTAATTTGCACACATACTGCTGAACTGCTGCTTTTATCTGTTTATGTGAGCCCTCTCATCACGATTCAAATTTTTGCATATGCACCAGCTTTCTACTGAATGGCTTCAGTTATGCAAATCACCACAGGCTGTTTTGTTTGATTTTGTGGTTGTAACCTGTAGAAATAGTGTTGGTCCTTAAGTTTTGCACATTATCTGCCAGAGTACATTATCTGCTGTTAAAGAAGATGTTAGAAATTACCTCCTTGGGCCACAAGATAGTGCTGAGCCTGTGTCAGCATGTTTTGGCAAACTCTCTGCAACATTAAACTATCAATGCCTGCGATAGCAGTACGAATATTCTCCTGTAATTCCTGAAGAGTGTGTGGGTTCGTCTCATAAAATTTTCCCTTAAGGTAGCCCCAAAGGTAAAAACTACATATGGACAGGTCTGGGGAATGTGGGGGCCATAAATCTTTGCTGACAGTTCTTCTGTCTGGAAAGGCTTCATGAATTCGGAACAGCACGCTATGGGACGCATAGCAAGTGGCCCCCATCTTGTTGAAACGTGTACCACTCCCGCTCTTCAGGGGTTAATTGTGCGTAAAAGCTTTCAAATATTGCAAGGTACATGTCTGTGTTAACAGTTGTCTCAAAGAAGTGGGCCCTACGATCCACCATGCTTATATGTTAATAGGAGAGACTGCTTCTACAGGGACAGGATACACTTAAATAGAAAAGGTGCAAGAATATTTGCTGATGCTATCGAGGCAGCGTCAGGTGGGTCGGAAAACTGCTAGCTTGGGGGGGGATACAAGGACTAATAGATTAACAGTAGCCACTGGCAGAGGTGAAAGTGATTCTTGCTCTGCTTCTATTGGAATGAGCAGCAGCCTGGAAAACAGAATGCAGGATATTTCAGAGATTGCTGGGAGTCATTGCGGTACAAGTAAACACATGGGTTGTGTATGGGTAGCTAAGAATAGGAACAGGTGCATGTATACTTGCGTGTACACCAATGCTAGGAGTTTGGTAAATAAATTTGATGAATTTGAGGTATTGCTCAAAACATCAAAGGCAGATATTGTTGGGATATCAGAGAGGTGGTGTCACACAGATATAAGGAATGCAGAACTGGAATTTGGGGAGTACAACTTCTACAGAAAGGATACGAAGGGAGGAGGGGTTATGCTATTAGTTAAGAAACACATAAAATCCAAGGCAGTGAAGCCAGTTGACATCGCTGGACAGTGCAGTGTCGAGTCAGTTTGGTGTGACATAAGCATTGGGAGATCAAAATTGAGAGTAGGAGTGTGCTATAGGCCTAATGACTCTGATGAGTATAATAAGGAACTGTACAGGGAAATAGAGTGGAGCCAGTAAATCAGAGTGTCTTATAATGGGGGATTTTAATTTCCCAGATATTGACTGGAATTCGTGGGTTGGTCACTCACACACTAGCAAGGCTTTTGTGGATTTATTGGATGATTCTTTTCTACATCAGCATGTTCGGCAGGCAACTAGAGGGAGTAATACTCTTGATCTGATTATCAGTAGAGATTCTTCATGCATTAAGAATCTGCAGATAAATGAACCACTAGGTGGCAGTGATCACAGTGTGCTGAAGTGGGATTTACTCAAAGAGGTAACTACCATCAGGGGTAAAAGGAAGGGTTATTGCTTTCGTAAAGGCGACTACGATGGTCTGAGACAGTATTTAAATTCTATACAGTGGGACCAACTGATGATGTTATCAACAGCAAATTCAAAATGGGAAGCATTCAAAGAACTTATCTTGGAAGCTACTAGGCTTTACATACCAACTAAGAAATATTGTTCAAGGTTTAGGCCTAAATGGATGTCAGATGAACTAATGAGACATATGGCAGAGAAGAAAAATGCATGGAATACATATAAATTAACATGTGACACAGAAGCCTATGATAGATATAAGTTGATCTGTAACCAAGTTACAAAGGAGGTTAGGCAGGCGAAGGCAGATTACGAGAAATCTTTGGCAAGGGATGCAAAGAAAAACAGCAAAGAGTTCTTTACTTATGTAAACTCTAGAAGGAAGGGGATGAATCAGATTGGTCCACTTCATATCGATGGTTCAACTGTTGATGATCCTGCTCAGGTAGCTAACAAACTAAATGAAATTTTCATTGACATTCACACATGAGGAGTTATTCAGTGAGGGGAATGCCAGAGGTGTATTCAACTCTGGCAGTAAGCTAGATAATCTTGTAATAACTGAGAGTAAAGTGGAGGAGAAATTGTTGAAGATAAACACAAGAAAGGCACCTGGGGTGGATGGGATCTATCCAGTTATATTAAAGGATGCAGCAAAGGAAGTAAGCAAACCCTTAGCCATAATTATGAGAGCTCCCTTGGATTCAGGGGAGGTACCCATGGACTGGAGATGTGCAAATGTGATCCCAATTCACAAAGGAGGATCAAAGGCTGACACAAGTAATTATAGACCTATGAGTTTAACTTCTGTTCCAGGAAAATTAATGGAGGCCCTGGTTAAAGAAGCACTGCAGGATCATCTAGACAAGACTTCAGTTATAGCTCAGACACAGCATGGTTTTGTTAAGGGAAAGTCTTGCCTGACCAATTTGATTGGATACTATGATGCAGTCACAAAAGAACTGGATGCAGGGAATAACTTTGATATTATATATTTGGATCTTAGAAAGGCTTTTGATACTGTTGCACATGGAAGACTGCTCAACAAATTGGAGCAGTGTGGCATTGGAGGCAAATTGCTGCTAGGGATAAAGTGATGGTTGAGTGGGATAAGACAGAGAGTGGTAATCAATGGACACTGCTCATCGTGGACTAATGTTATTAGTGGAGTCCCTCAGGGTTCAGTGTTGGGTCCATTATTGTTTTCCTTATTTATAAATGATATTGATGATGGTATATCAAGCTAATGTCCAAGTTTGCAGATTATACAAAGGTTGGTAGGGTTGTTAGGGACACTACTGATACTACGCTGCTGCAACAGGATCTGGAAAGGTTGAGCAGATGGGCTGAGAGGTGGCAAATGAAGTTTAACATTGACAAATGTAAAGTACTACATATGGGAAACAGCAACCCCAGAGCAACGTATCAACTCTGTGGTATTACACTGACAGTGGTAGAGAATGAAAAGGACCTGGGGGTTATTGTGCAGGCAGATATGAATTTCTCTGAGCAGTGCAGACAGGCTGCAAGAGTAGCTCATGGTGTCTTGTCAATGATATACAGGAATTTTTATAGCAGGGATAAGGGGGTGATTATTCAATGGTGAGGCAATGGTGAGGCCACACCTTGAGTACTGTATACAGGTCTGCAGGCCTCATTTGAAGAAGGATGTAGAGCTGCTGGAACGAGTACAGAGAAGGGCAACAAGATTAGTGAATGGAACAAAGGGTTACTCTTACGAAGAAAGGCTTAAGTTTTGCAAATTACAGTGTCTGGAGACTATTCACTGGTGAGGTGAAATGATAGAGGTGTATAAAACCTTGAATGGTTTGAGCATGCTCAATGCTGATGGGATTCTTCCTTTTGCTCAGAATAATCACCTAAAAGGGCATAAATTCAGATTGAGGAAAGACAGATGTAGGATAGATGTGCGGAAATTTGCCTTTAGCCAGTAGGTAGTTGGTTGGTGGAACAGACTTCCATCCCTTGTTGTGGAAGGTGATAGCCTAAATAAATTTAAGGCTCAGCTGGACAGGTATTTCGAACAAATTTAGGGGTGAAATGGAAGTGTGTTGTTTTTTTTTTTTTGCTGTGCTGCATAAGCTTGCTTTCTTGCATCATATGCCTCTACTAATGCTAATATGGCACACCATACTCCGATTTTTTCATCATGAAGCAGTTCTTCATGGGGTTTGTGTGGATTTTCAGTTGCCCAGTGCCTTGTGTTTTGAGAATTGCTGTGTCTGGATAAATGAAACCAGGCTTCATCTGACATAAAATATTGAGATGGATCAAGCGCCCCATCACCGACACTGTTGAGGAGCCACCTGCAATTATTTACACGTTTCACTTAATTCTTGATTTAAGTGAAACGTCTCTTTTAATTCTTGCATGCATGTTACATGAAACGGCTTCAAATTTAGAGAGTGCAGTTCATGTACACATGTTGTCTGACTTACAATGACTTGCTGGGCTAATTTCCTGGTACTCTTCCTGGGGCTTAATTTCATGCTCTCACGAATATCGCGCTCTACAGTTGCCGTATAAATAGATGGGGCTGTGTTCTTTTTCACATTGAGGACACTTCCTGTTTCACACCATTTCTTCATCAGTTGCTGTATACAGCGTTTTGCTGGTATCCCGATAGTAGGGAACTGTTCCACAAACATTCTTGTTTCCTTAAATGAACCTGTACACACATATGCCTCAACAATTGCAACTCTTCCTGAAACTGAATAAGGCATGATGCAGAAAACCCTTATAAACACACACAATCGTACATGAGACACAAACTGGATTACATCCGGCAAAACACTGTCTTCCAAGATTGACCTTGAGGGGTGACACATGCTATTAATCTATGAGGGGAAGATTTGTTTGTGCAGGTGGCTAGTCACGTGTTGATTAGCTTCTGGTTCTTCCAAGCTTGGAGTGGTGGTCTACTTTTTTGTGACTCAGTGGCGGGCTAGTTTTACGTGTCTCAGTGGTGGGGTACTTTTTTCATGACTCACCCTGTATATACATATAATGTATGTGTGTGAGTCGTGCATGCACACACACGCACGCACGCACACAGTAGAACCTCAAAAATCTGAAAAACAGACTGTACAAGGGTAGAGGGAAAATAATTAGCCATACTTAAAAAGAATGCCACAGAGGCAAAAATTTTGTAGGGTGTGTTGTACTAATAATTTCCAAATTTCGGTTTCTGTTTTGCATATATACTAGACTATATCATTGGTACTATCTATTTGCAATGTTCAAAATCATTCATTCTGCAAAATATTCATTACTAGTTCACTGTATAGTACATAATAGTACAATAATATGTATTTAGTTTTTAAGGCAATCTGATTGCTGAAATCATATCTCACTATTTATACATCATATTAGCAAATATTGGACAACTGCAACGCTCATACCTGAGTTAGCATTGGAACAAAAAGCCTTTTTTTCTTTAACAAGTACGTTACCCACTGGACCAATCTGGAAGTATAGGTTAACATTTTGGTTTAATGCTGTGGAGATTATAGGGAATCAGAGCTACTCTATAATTTAATAAAAATAACAAGTTGCCCCTGAATACTTAGGCTACATGCATAACCTTCAAAAAACCAAACAGAATTTATCCCAATGTGCTTTGTTCTTCAGGATGCCAGGTTTATGAGGTTCTACTGAATGCCCGCATGCATGCACGCCCACACACATGTGTACTGCATAGTGCAAGCCCTTCATGCCATGTATTACATATTTCATTTTCGCACAGTTTTCTATCTCATATTTACTTTCTTCACTTTTTTAAAATTTTATCTTGAACTTTCATAACCTCCTTTTTCCATCAAATTCACTATTAGATTACTAGAGGGCCTTATTTAGTACTATTTCTATCCTTTTATTTTCTCCTCATGCTCATAAGTTTTTTCTTTCAATCTACTTTATTTTACAAAGATATTTCCTATATGTATACCATATTCTGATACACATTAACTACTCCTAACTTCTACCCTTACACTAACTGTTCTTAATGTGCCAATGCCCTCTAATTAGAGGATGGGTTTTATGCTCCCAGTACATGCCTCAAGTACCCCTCTTTAGTTGACTGTGTACTGCTTTGCTTCCTTCTTTTGCAATGTATGAATTCACTTCATCCTACCAGTATTTATTGGCCTTCTTTCCCACCACTTGCAACATTTCAGTTACACTATTGCATACTAGTAGCAGTGGCAAATGATTCAAGAAAGCAGCAAATATATAGCAGCAAAAAAAAAAAAAAAAAAAAAAAAAAAGAAAAGAAAAGCACCACATTTCACCCATCCATACCTTCCAAGAATTTGTCTAGTCAGTTCTTTCTTAAATTCATTCAAAACACCCGCTTCCAGACCAACAGAAAGGAGTATGTTCCAACAATCAACCACCTGAAGAATTGCAACCATCCTTCATCAACTTGAATTATTAGCATTAGCAGAGGCATATGATGCAAGAAAATACATTTATACAGCATCAAACAGAAAAAAAAAAAAAAAGTCTTTCCATTTCACCCATCCATTCACTCCAAAAGTTTGTCTAGTTCTTCCTTGAATTTATTTAACCTATAAACTTCCATGACACATAGAAGTTTATTCCAACAATCAACCACTTGCTGGCTAAAGGCAAATTTCTGCACATATACTCTGCAACTGTCTTTGCTCAATTTGAATCTATGTCTATGCAGGTGCATAATCTGAGCAAGAGGAAGAATTCCATCAGCATTTATCTTTCTCAAACCATTCAAGGCCTTATACACCTCAATCAGGTCGCTTTGCTGGTGCCTAATCTCCAGACACTGCAATTTTAAATATACCTTCAACAATGTCATTAATAAATATTAAAAACAATAATGGGCCCAGCAGTGAACCCTAGGGAACACCAACATTAATCCATTCAGAATTGTGCCCATTGATAATCACTCTCTGTCTTTTTCTACTTAACCTTCCCTTTATCCGCAGCAGTAGCTTTTCCTTAATGCCACACTTGTCCAATTTGTACAGCAATCTTTTATGTGCAACAGCATCAAATTCTTTCCTGAAATCAAGTACATGATATCAAAATTATTTTTATCATCCAGTTCCTTGGTCACTGCCTCACAGTAACTTCTCAGATTGGTCAGACAAGACTGCCCCTCAACAAATTCATGCTGTGACTACAGTATAATTGCATTTCTATTCAGATAGTCCTGTATTACTTCTATAACCAGTGACTCCATTATTTTCCCTGGAACAGATGTGAAACTAACAGGTCTGTAATTATTCATGTCACCTTTTGATCCCAATTTTATGAATTGGGGATACATTTTGCATTGCCAGTCCACAGGGATCTACCCTAAATCCATGAATGCTCTCATAATTATGGCTAAGGGCTTGCTTACCTCCTTTGCTGCCTGCCTCTTTTAATATGAATGGATAGATCCCATCTACCCCAGGTGCCTTTTTTATGTTTGGCTTCAACGATTTCTCTTCCACTTTCCTTTCAGCTATCACAAAATTATTTAGGTCCCTGTTAGAGTTTGATAAACTTCTGGCATCACCCTAAAAGACTCCTCATGTGTGAATATGAATGTAGATGCAAAATATCTATTCAATTTGTCAGCAACCCGAGGAGGATCATCAACAGTTAACCCACTGACATCAAGTGGTCCAACGTGATTCAATCCCTTCTACTGTTAATATGCAACAGACATCTTTGCATTCTTTGCCAGAGACTTCTCATAATTTGCCTTAGCTTGCCTAAGCTCCTTTGTGACTTGATTACAGGCTAATTTATATATACCATAGGCTTCTGTGTCACCTGATAATTTATATGCATCCTATGTAATTTTTTCTCTGCCACATGTCTCAATAGTTCATCTGACATCCATTTAGGTTTAAGCCTTGAAGAGCATTTCCTCGTTGGTATGAAAAGCCCAGTTGCTTCTATGATTACTTCCCTGTATGTTTCCTATTTAGAATTTGCTGTTGGTAACATCATCAGCTTGTCCCACTACATGGAATTTAAAAACTGTCTGAGATCACTGTAGTCACCCTTATGAAAACAAAAGATTTTCCCTTTACCCTTGAAGTAGTTATGTCTTTAATTAAATTCCACATTAGTACACTGTGATTGCTGCCTCCCTCTGGGTGGCAGTGATCACAAATTAGTACTGTCACATACTCTACTACAATTTCCGTAACTACTCTTAAGCTAATCTGAACTTATTCTTTTATATATATTATAATAATCAATACATAATGCATACTACATAGCACTGGAACTACCCTCAATACTGTTGCTTTTTATTTTATCAATTTGTACTATTTATACTTTGTTACCAATTTTTTTTACTTTTTGACCAGTTTGCATTAGTCTGTCATTAGTTTGCAACTTATCCCCACTGATTATTTTTTTACTATACTGATACTGTTGCTGAACTCCTAACCTGTAATAACTTTTGGCTCTAGTTCTTCATTCCTTTTTGTATTTACTTTCACAGCTCAAAATCTGTCTTCTTATTCTTACACATCTTTATTTTTAACCCCACTTTCAATAGTAGTAATATGGTATACATTTACTGATAATTCTTTGATTAATTGTTATTAATTTTTATTACTGTTTATTCAGTAATAATTTTTTAGTATTGTTTATTTAATTATAATTTTTGGAACGTAATTTTTTAACATGCAACCCACTTAGGTTTGCAAATTCTTTATACTCTTATTCTTCCTTCTGTCCTATATTTCTAGAAATTTATCAAATGACTACTACACCTAACATATTATTATATTTCATACACATCGATAATATACATATTTTTATGTTCTTCTTTAGCAGTAGTGCACTAGATGTAATTTCTATAATAAATTTAATATTCATATTTTTCCATCATCTCAGTTCAACATATCACTCTAAACCTAAATTTCTCTTTATTTTACTTCTCTTTTTATTCATTGATTTTATCTTGAAAGAGTTACAGATACATATTCAAAGAGGACAGGTAAAGTATTTTTGGCATGGTGTCAACAATATTGTGAGGAGCATAAAGTGCATTTCACACTTGTTCATTTGAGCCTCATTCAAGCAAGACTTATACAAGTCTTGCCTGAAACATGGCTGTATGTAAACTGTTCAGTGGGTGGTTTAATTTTAAAAATATAGATTGTTAACAATTGTGTCCATAATAGACTGAAAATACAGGTGGCATCGTTATTTGTTATTTGTTATTTGGTTTTCAGGAGCATTAGCAACTAAGGCCATATTGCTCCGGGAATATGCAGTGGTCATTCCCTGACCTTTCCGCATCCTCCGTATTTGGTGGTGACGGGCTCGAACCCCGGTCTAATCAAGAAGCGTGTGCTACGCACTCCTGCTCCTTCCCACCTGGCTACGGAGGCGCCTACAGGTGGCATCAAAAAGTGAATAGTCCTCTTTGACAGTACAGTGGTTTTGTCACTTGTCACTCACTTGGAGAAGCCTGGGTTCAATTCCAGTCTATAACTGGAGGAATTTCTAAAGTCCTCTTCAACTGAGGCTGCAGTTAACTGATCTCAGGCAGGGTTTATCCTGCCCGAGATCAGTTAACTTCAGAAATCCATTTTATATGTTGCACAACCTGTAAATCGGCACTCAAACATGCAGTTATACAGAAATAATACACAATAGCACAATATGGCCTAAGTTGCTGATGAACCTAAAACCCAACAACAGCAAAAGCAACAATAAAACTGAAAAATTCTGAATTATTTCTTGCTGTTCTTAGGATTTTAAAAAGGGAGCAATGGAGGGGGTGATGCTGCACTTAAGTGGGAGGGCAATGGACACACCCACTCATTGATTAAAGATAAATTGTTAGAAGATAAACTAAAAATAGTGAAATCTAATGTTTAAGAGGTGTAACAGAAAATTAAATTGAAATTGGAAATTAATTAAAAATATATCCTCTTATTCTTAGGAATTTTGGGCTACACTACTCAGGCCATAGTACACCAGTTCTTATAATACTCCATTTCATACAGTTTATAATGCGTTATGTCTATATAAGTGTGTGTATTCATGGGCCATTTTGCATGCTGTTTGGGCTGAAAAACCTGGAATGACTCACAGGAAAAATTTAATTCTTTCCACTTAAACTCAGATATTTATAGTGCAAATCCAAGAGGCCTTTAAAAATTTCTACAGTGAGTTGGGATTTCAAAACTGGACCTTTCTAAATGAACGACAAGTGACAAAACCACTATACTGTTACAGAGGACTAGGTCCCTCTGCCCAAAACATAAAATATAGGGCAACAGTACAATGAAGTTTATTTTTAGTTATTTATTTATTTTTTTTTTTTAACCAAATGTTCAATATGATTTTCTTTGATAATGCAGTGAGAATCCAGACAATACACCAATTTCTCCCATATATTTTTCAAAAAATCAAAATCTACAACAGCTATGACACTAATAACAGTCTTATGACAAAGCTCGTGAAGTTCACTGGCATGGGTGGTCGGTACATCCTGTCTTTAATAAATCAACAAAAGCCCATTTGTGTCAGATCAGACGATCTGGATGGCCAACGAATGCTGCCACCAAAATCTACATGTATTTTTTTTTTGTTGTTGATGCTTCCTTATCATACTCCATACAAAATCAACATTAAATCAATTTTGCTGAATGACTTCATTAAAACTTCAGCACACAGTTTGCCTTTCCTTGGCAGTAACAAATGCCATTTCGATGAACAACTGCAGAACCATGTAGCCAGGTTTCAATTATATAAATAAATTTTAACTGTTAATTAATGCGAAGTAACAAACTGTGTTGTGCTATTACTGTTAGTTTGGTCAAAATAAATATCCCAATTTGTAAATTAGGAACTGTGATTTCCTGCTATGCATTTTGTCACCAGAAATTTGCAGCCTACGATTATTTTAATGTCCCAAGTTGTATGCTTTATTGTGATACCCACTGTAAATACAAATATATACATAAAAAGAAATGAACAAACCATATAAATGAACCAAATGAATGAACCCAGTGTTTCTCAACCTGTGTGCCACAAGTATGTCATGGAAAATGCAAATAAAAAAAATTAATAAATCCAACTTTTATAATAAAAATTAATTCAAGTAAAAAATTAATTATTTACGCTGTGCCAATCCGAGTTTCTTTCGGCGGTCAATGTAATGTCACGTTTAATTCCTAGTACTAGGAATCACCTTTATCTGTTCCCCTTTATTTGCCTTTTATTCCTAGTACTAGAATTGTTCACATATATTCAGCCATTTTTATCACTTGAGGGTCTCTCCCAGGCACCCCGCAGTGCATTTTGCAGTTGTATATATGTGTGAAAAGCATAGGACTGCGAATTAAGTGCAACTTGTAAGCAGCATAGTAAGAAATTTCCTTTGTGTTTTAAAAGTACTTTTTGTGTTTTTATCTCTAAAACATCATATTTGGTTAATTTGTATATTACAGGTATTTTCAATTAACTGTATTAGTTTTTAGAAGTAACTTTAATTTTTTTTTTTTTTTTTTTTGTTGTAAAAAACTCACTGAAAGAACAACCAGCTAAGATATTTTCGAAGTAATGAATAATTATTTACAAAAAAGTGTGGTGTATTTTGGAAGTCATGTGTTGGCATTTGTAACGACGGTGCTCCAGCGATGACAGGAGCACTAAAAGGATTTGTAAATTTAGTAAAACGACGCAATTCAAATATTATTACAACACACTGTTTTATACACAGACAAGTTCTAGTAGTGAAGACAGTTGTACCCGATTTAAAACTTGAACTCAATCAAGCAGTTAAAATGGTTAATTATATCAAAACTAGACCACAAAAAATACGTATTTTTGGAAAATCATGTGAGGAACTGGAGTCTGATCATTTTCTTTAATACTGAAAAATATTTGTGGGTAAGAGACCCACTTACAACAAGAAACCTTCCAACGTTAAAATTAAATGTAAGAGGAAGAATTGGCTGAGATCCGCAGTGACCAGTTGCTGGAAATTCAGTTTAATAACACTAATATTAGCAAATTTTGGATCAAAATTCAAAATGAATTTTCACGAATTTTGAAAAAAGCAATTAGAATTTTATTGCTGCTTTCCACTTCCTATTGTGCGAAACAGGGTTTCCACTTTAAATGAGATTAAACAAAAAGAGAGAGAGAGAGAGAGAGAGAGAGATTAAAGTAGGTAGAAGATGAGCTGAAAGTAAGCCTATCCACAATAAATCCTCGTAATAAAAAACCATGTGCCTCCCATCAAACCCAACCGTCTCACTGATTAAAATGTTATAATTGTATATGTTTTTTTGTTTTTATATAATTATGTTAATTTTTTTATATATTTTCTTTTAAATTTAATGTATATTCTTCTAAATAATTTCTTTTCCTTTACATTTTGTATAAGTGTATTATTAAATATACCCAACAGAAATAACTTCCAGTTTGTGAATGTATGTATACTGTATATATTGTATAAGTGTGTGTGCGTGTGTGTGAGTAATTCAAAAAATTAGTTACACTTGACCACTATAGCCCAAGAGACATTTATTGAGGTATGTAACATTATGCAATAGAAAGCACATACTTTGCACTACTTTCCCACATAGTCACTGAGTCCATGTAAACACTTCTCGGAATGTGTGACTAAATGTTTGATTCCCTGATAATAGAAATCCACTCCTTGGTCAATTAGCCACCATCGAACTGCTGTTTGCACCTGCTCATTGTTTGCAAATCATTGTCCCCCTAGATGTTCTTTCAGCTTGCCTAAAGAACATCTAGACAACAAGATGAAAGATCGGGACTGTATGGTGGATGTTGTCATGCACAAACATGACACTTTGGAGCAAGTGTCATGTTGTGCATGCATTGTGTGGCATGGCATTATCCTGAATGGGTACAACACCTCTGCTTAACTTTCCAGGCCTCTTGTTTTTCATGGCTGTTAGCAAAGACCGTAATGTTTGACAATATGAGGCAGCATTAATTGTTGTGCCTTTTGCCATAAATTCCATGTAAACAACTCCTTCACAGTCGAAAAACAGTAGTGGAGTAAAATTCTACCTCATCTGCCATTAGGAATGCTTGCTCCTACACAACTGTTACCGCTACATCAATGAAACTCACCTATCAAGGGGCACACAATATGAACTCCATTCCACACAGGTGCCACATTTTTTCCGCAATTATACCACGAGATGGTGACAGGCATAACTTATTTTTTGAATGACCCTCGTATATATATATATATATATATATATATATATATATTTATAATTATTGATAAAAAAGTAAAGAAAGAAAGTTAAAACGACAATAACTGTAACTAATATGTAAATAATATTTATGAGTAAATAATATTTATGAGTAACAAATGTAAATAATATTTATGAGTAAATAATATTTATGAGTAACAAATGTAAATAATATTTATGAGTAACAAATGCCATTTCGATGAACAACTGCAGAACCATGTAGCCAGGTTTCAATTATATAAATAAATTTTAACTGTTAATTAATGCGAAGTAACAAACTGTGTTGTGCTATTACTGTTAGTTTGGTCAAAATAAATATCCCAATTTGTAAATTAGGATACACTCTAATATAAAGAACCATTAGAATAAGCAAATCAATCCAATAATAATACCATCAGGGACCTAAGAAAACGCAAAAAAAAAAAAAAAAAAAAAATTATTATAATCTAGATGACTTCAACTGGGGCCAACCACCCAGAATGAAGGCAAAAAATGACAAGAGGTTCTCTGTTTCTGTGATGATCAATATATGCTAAGTAATTTAAATCTAAACCAAATATAAACCAGTATAGGTCGAATGTAAATCGAATATAAATAAATCGAAAGATGATAATAAAAGTTAAGAAAATTTAGAAATATTAGAATCGAAGATAAGAAATATAAGTAAAATATAAAAGTAAGCATATATTAATCATCGTTGACCCGACAGAGAACGTAATTTAATGATTAAAATAAGATTAAATATATAATACATACTACATATTGACCGTATCTAGGACATAATGTAATAGTCGTCAAAATAATATGTGGTGCCCCCTATGTGATGGATACGGTAAAAATAAATAATTAAATTAACGCATAGAGAAACATGCAGATAGTAAGAAGAAAAACTAAAGGAGTAGGAATAATAGAACCTGAACTCCACAAAGGCGAAAAATAGTAGTATAGATAAGAAATAGTTTCTCCTACGTCCTCAGATTGCCCTAATAATTTCGGAGAAATAAAAATAAAGAGTGTAGGACAGTTTAAAGACATTACAAGATATAAGTTGTGGCTCGGGTATGCCCGGGATCGCAAACCCGTTCCTATAGTAGGACCCTGAGCTGAATTTGCATGTTATCTCAGCGTGAACATAAGTAAATTTAAATGAATTTAACTATATATTAACTATATATTAAAAAAAAAAAAAAAAATGATACACTCTAATTTGCAAGCCGGTGGGTACAAGTTTTCTACGCTGTAAGACACCAAGAATGCAAAGTGTATCCTATTTACATATATACATGGCACTAAATATAACGATTATATTGAAAATTATATTAAAACAATAGGTTCAGAAAACAAATTTTTGAAATTAATTATGTTTATCGCTTTCCTGAAATGATATTTCAGGTAAGCAATAGGGAAATTATTATTGATCAACCTGCCATACAATGCTGTTAAGCCCGCTACTATAGCAAATTATCTGGATCTTCATATAGAAATATTCCATAATAATAATATAGACGTAAACATATATAATAAAAGAGATGCATTTAATTTTAACGTAGTCAGCCTTACAAATTGGAAATCTAATATATCAAAATCAGTGCATGCTAATATAATTTTATCGCAATGTCTAAGGATTGCTCATATCTGCAATAGTAATAAAAATTGTTCAGCGGGCTTAACAGCGTTGTATGGCAGGTTGATCAATAATAATTTCCCCATCGCTTACCTGAAATATCATTTCAGGAAAGCGATAAACATAATTAATTTCAAAAATTTGTTTTCTGAACCTATTATTTTAATATAATTTTCAATATAATCGTTATATTTAGTGCCATGTATATATGTAAATAGGATACACTTTGCATTCTTGGTGTCTTACGGCGTAGAAAACTTGTACCCACCGGCTTGCAAATTAGAGTGTATCATTTTTTTTTTTTTTTTAATATATAGTTAATATATAGTTAAATTCATTTAAATTTACTTATGTTCACGCTGAGATAACATGCAAATTCAGCTCAGGGTCCTACTATAGGAACGGGTTTGCGATCCCGGGCATACCCGAGCCACAACTTATATCTTGTAATGTCTTTAAACTGTCCTACACTCTTTATTTTTATTTCTCCGAAATTATTAGGGCAATCCGAGGACGTAGGAGAAACTATTTCTTATCTATACTACTATTTTTCGCCTTTGTGGAGTTCAGGTTCTATTATTCCTACTCCTTTAGTTTTTCTTCTTACTATCTGCATGTTTCGCTATGCGTTAATTTAATTATTTATTTTTACCATATTCATCACATAGGGGGCACCACATATTATTTTGACGACTATTACATTATGTCCTAGATACGGTCAATATGTAGTATGTATTATATATTTAATCTTATTTTAATCATTAAATTACGTTCTCTGTCGGGTCAACGATGATTAATATATGCTTACTTTTATATTTTACTTATATTTCTTATCTTTGATTCTAATATTTCTAAATTTTCTTAACTTTTATTATCATCTTTCGATTTATTTATATTCGATTTACATTCGGCCTATACTGGTTTATATTTGGTTTAGATTTAAATTACTTAGCATATATTGATCATCACAGAAACAGAGAACCTCTTGTCGTTTTTTGCCTTCATTCTGGGTGGTTGGCCCCAGTTGAAGTCATCTAGATTGTCGGTAAAAAGCGATAATAATTTTTTTTTTTTTTTTTGCATTTTCTTAGGTCTCTGATGGTATTATTATTGGATTGATTTGCTTATTCTAATGGTTCTTTATATTACCCTTAATATATATATATAATTTTTATTTATAATATTTATAATGTTTATATATATTCATAATATATTATTATAAATGTATATTATACTGTATATATAATACAGTAGACTCTCAATTTTCCAGGATAGATGGTAAAAAAAAATTCCCGGATAATTGATTTCCCGATTAATCCAAAAATACAGTAAGTCCCTGACATACATAAGAGATACATTCCAGGACTTATTACGTAAGTTGAGTTTTAACTCGGGAATGACTAATAAAATATTGCTACTATATCCCTGATATGCCAAAATTACAAAAACCACATAATATTCTCAGAAGAATGAAGAAAACTAGTTATATATTTTTAATTAGTTCAATTAAAAACTTTATCTGGGAACAGCGGTGAAATAGCCAGAGTGACACATAAGAAAAGAAAACATAAAAGGAAGAAAAAACGCATGTTATTGTACTGTAAAAACTTATACGTATTTCACAGCCTTGGTTATTACAGTTGACTTCATTGGTGCTGATCGCTTCACCGCTTCTCATATTCTCTTTCTCCTTTATTGTGTTCACCATTGCCACTGACAAATCTGAATTCTGTGCGATAGTTGTTAATGTTTGATCATTTTCATACGTCCTTATTATTTTAATTTTCTGATCCAAATCAATCACTTTCCTTTTCTTGGTAGATTTACTAGTACCACTATCGCTTATTCTCAGTCGGCACCATGATAACAGTCCAAATTAAATTTTCTGGAAAGAACTTCACAGGGTTAAGGTGAAAACTCACTATTATCACCCCACGCAAACTCACATTTTACTAAAGCACATTTCCGGAGGTCACTGCCATAAAACAATTTGCACTTTCTGGGTTATTGAGCTTTTCTGTTAGTGCAATTCATTATAAACGGGTAGTAAACTCGATCTTATTGCATTTGCAATAATACCGATAACTGGAATTCTGTGGGTTTTTATGTTATTATAGTGAAATGTGTGTCTCCTTCACTGAAATCTTCAGTCATATAAAAAAATATATAAATAATGTAACGTAAGTCGGTGACTTACTGTATCAAAAACTGTTCAACAACCTATGTAAAAAGTATGGCGATAGATAAAAAACGAAAAAACTTGCCACACACTACTCGCGTGTCCAATACAATGCTTCCTTTCATTTTTTACAATTACGCGTATGGTTTGGTCACCAACATTATAATGGTTCTTTAGAGATTTAACAGATGAACCGTTTTCAAACTTTTGAATAATTTCAAGTTTTTGTTCAATTAAAAGCACAATCCTTGCATTTGCCCATCATTTTTGCAATTTCTAAAGGGAAAAAAAAAAAAATAAATAATGTGTTACTTTATAAAAAAAATTCCAAGATCCCTGACACAAATAATGAAACAAAATTTGCCCTTTTGCAGTGTGATGGAACACAACAATCAACGACGCACGAAAACAAACTAAACATTTGGTCTCTCTTTATATATTTTTTTTTTGAGCGGCGAGTGTGAAGACAGTGGGGGTTGCAAGATAATAGACACTAATCTCCCAATTACGACTTATAATGCCACTTCTTCTCGCTTATTTACGACATGCAAAACATCTGTTTATACCTTTATATTTATTACTTGAATTTTATATAAAATTTCGGGTTGATTTTTTTTTTAATTTTAACTAGTGTTCTGGTTAATCTGATCCCAATAAATTGAGAGTCTGCTGTAATGAGTATAATAGTGATTGTAGTGTGCTGCAAAATTTTAGCATCTTGAAAAGTGCGGCACAACAACGAAAAGGTTGAGAAACACTGGAATAAACCATATTAATGAACCAAATAAACTCCATGAATGAACCAAATAAACCACACGAATGAACCGATGAATAAACCTAAATATAAGGACTATGATGATGAGGGGGGAAAAACCTCTACAAAGAATTATTTCAATTATTTATTTAAATTATTTCAGAACTGTCTGACCTCATTCTCTACTACTCCCAATATCCATAATATTTGGAAAAAATTAATTTTATTAGCACTTCTTTTATATACAAATCTGAATTATCCTGTTTCACTACAAAATATGACAGTTACAAATCAGGACTTTAAAATAAATATTTTATTTATTTTTTTTTTAAATTACAAACTGTATTCTTATTACTATATTTGGAACTTACTATTTATAAAACCCATATATGAACAATTGTTTTTTGTGGATCTGTCTTGAAGTATTATCAGAAATTAAACATTTAGTAAGATCAGTGAAAAAAGTGTAAAAAATATATAGAAGAAAAATAACAATGCATATGTATAAAAATGAATTATATAAGTTATAAGGCTTCAATGATCACTAGGAAAGAACATTTTTATATAACAATTATTTTCTATATAACCAAAATTTTATTACTTTATTGGCATCATCTCTTCCAGCTTTTTCATTTTTTTGCTCCCCATTAGTTAACATACTTTCAAAGTAAAGCACCAGAAATATTGCAGGTATAAATGTCATTACAACCAGTCCTAACTTCCAGTTGTACCAGAGACCAATAACAACCATAGCTATTATAGTGGAGAGAGTTTGGCATATCATGCACAACCTTGAACCCGCCGCCTTAAAGAGAAAAATTAAACAGAGAAAGTTTTTCAAAACTGCAAACTAAATAAGTTTTAATTTAGAAAACTAATTGATAATATCACTTATTATGAAGAGTAAAAATAAGCATACAGAAGATACATGATGCTCAAAAATCACTTTTACAAATTCAAATTTTAAAAAAATTATGCACAACAATTAACGATCTTTGATGTGTGTGAAAATGTAATTTCTCAAAGTTTCAATTGAATATTTTCTCTTGGTGTTCCCTGCATAATTTTATGACATGTATTATCAACTTGTAGAGGGAAAAATTTTGTCATCAATCATATGTCATGATATTTCACAAGAAATGCTATGAGGGATGCTATTTAAGCTTTCAGTAGCATCCTCTCCCCTGAAAGGGACAAAGGAAAAATATTTAATCCTGGTGACTCACTGGTTGTAGATTATTAGATGATTCTTTTTGTACTTTCCTAATAGCATCTTTAGTCTTGTATCTTTAACATTGACAAATGCAAAGTACTGCATATAGGTAGCAATAACCCAAGAGAAACGTACCAACTGTGTGGTACTACACTCAGGGAAGTGGAAAGTGAAAAAGACCTGGGGGTAACTGCCAGGGTAAGTCATGGAGTCTTGTCAATGATATATAGCAATTTTGCTAGCAGGGACAGGGAGGTGATTAGCCTGTTGTACAAGGCAATGGTCAGGCCACACCATGAGTACTGTGTACAGTTCTGGAGGCCTCATTTTAGGAAGGGTATAGAGTTGCTAGAACGAGTACAAAGAGAGGCGCCTCCGTAGCCAGGTGGGAAGGAGCAGCAGTGCGTAGCACACACTTCTTGATTAGACTGGGGTTCGAGCCTGTCACCACCAAATACGGAGGAAGCGGAAAAGTCAGGGAATGACCACCGCATATCCCGGAGCAATATGGCCTTAGTTGCTAATGCTCCTAAAAACCAAATAACAAATAATAACGAGTACAAAGAAGGGCAACAAGATTGGTGAGGGGAACAAAGGGGTGCTCTTACCAAGAAAGGCTTAAGTTCTGCAAATTGCAGTGCCTGGAGAGTAGGCACATGCAAGGTGATCTGATTGAGGTGTATAAGGCCTTGAATGGGTTGAGCAAGCTGAATGCTGATGGAATTCTTCCTCTTGCTCAGATTAAGAACCTAAAGGGGCATAAATTCAAATTGAGGAAAGACAGGTATAGAATAGATGTGCAGAAAGTTGCCTTTAGCCAGAGGGTGGTTAATTGCTGGAACAAACTTCCATCTCTCGTTGCAGAAGTTGATAGGTTAAATAAATTTAAGGAGGAACTGGACAGGCATTTGTAATGAATAGAGAGATGAAATAGGAGGTTTTTTTTATTTTTTTGGCTGATGCTGCATAAGCTTGCTTTCTTGCATCATATGCCTCTACTAATGCTAATGTGCTGCTTTTTTTATGCATTTATATTGTTTTTAGCTTTGTGAAAGGTGGGCAGTACTGAGAGAGTAGATGATATCACTTACGTTATTCTACTGTGTTCAGACAACTGCAGTTCACCATGTAGCAAAATACTGCTCTTCATCATAATAGCATGTTTTTCACTATCTAAAAGCTTCTCAAAGTTCACCACTTGCCTATATGAGAATTATCACAGAAAATAAGAAAAATTCCAGTATGAGTTTGTGACCACAAAGAGCAAATTAGCTAACTTCATTGTACTTGCACTCCAGAATAGTGTCACAAAAGTATCCTATGTTGCTAAACAAGGCAGAATGTTATTGACAGGTAGTGTGCATATCATGGTAGTAAAACTGATGCTTCAACAGGAGAGGGGAAGGCGCTTCCGTAGCCAGGTGGGCAGGAGCAGCAGTGTGTAGCACACTCTTCTTGATTAGACCAGGGTTCGAGCCCGTGACCACCAAATACAGAAGATGTAGAAAGATCAGGGAATGACCACCGCATATCCCCGGAGCAATATGGCCTTAGTTGCTAATGCTCCTAAAAACCAAATAACAAACAAACAACAAACAAAATGTGATGCATTGCAATTGTTTTTCTATTTCAGCCACTCAGAATTTTCATGTACTGAATGTCAGAAGAACCTTGGAAAAAAAGGATATGAATGATTTTATGTTACTTTTTCATGTTTAAAATATTCATCCCATACACAGGCAATATTAATAGAAATTTATTATTAGTTTTTCTGCTGAAATTTATTAATGTCAGTGTGTTTTTTTTTTTTTTTATATGCACAATAAATTAAGAATTTTGTGTTGAAGTAATTCCAGAATTTTGTGCAATTAATGCCTCCATAAACTTAAATTTATTGGGTATTAAATGTTTGAAATGCTTTGTCATTCTGTGTTATGTTATCAACATTTATCTGAAAACTTACATATACTTAATAAACTTTTTATTAAAACTAATGAGTATTTCTAGTGTAAAAAACCCAACATTTGCAAAATTTTCAATTATTACAAAAAAAAATGCAGAACTGAAATTAATAAATATTGAAATCTACGTAAAAGGTCAAACAATAGCCCACTAAGAGTGCACAATTAAAAACACTCAAATACTATTTTTTTTCAAATATCAAAGTCAAAATCTGGACAGTCATGGGATGGGACATCAATGTCACTTGCATTACAAAAGAAGGCAATGCTACTACTGCTGGATTAATGTGGATGGCATTTTTTATAAGAGAAATGAAATGTACAGAGATGACCAAAGTGTGTTTTATAGTGACAAAATCAGGTATACAGACTCAATGCAAGTTTATAGACGATCTATTTTAAGAAAGTTATCCTTAGTACTCGTGACTGTAGCTATATTTCACCTATAAAGTGTTATATCATTAGAAGAATAATACATAGAGCATACCAACTGAGTGGCACCACACTCAAGATGGTAGAGAACGAAAGAGACTATGAGTAATTGTACAGTCCAAACATGAAGTTTTGAACAGTGCAAACAGGTGTTATGTCAATGATATACAGGGATTTTTCCAGCAGAAACAAGGAGGTGATTATCAACTTTATAAAGCAATGGTTAGGCCACACCCTGAGTACTGCATACAGGTCTGGAAAATAAGGCTTCCATACAAGTATGGAAATGGATCAAGTGGACTAAATGCTGGTGGCATCCTTACTTTTTCTTGGATAATACACATAAGAGGGCATAAACTTAAATTGAGAAAGAATAGCTAGGACAGATATGCAAAATTTTGCTTTCGGCCAAAGAGTAACTGGTTGTTGGAATAAATTTCCATCTGATGTTATGGAAGTGAGTTGTTTGAATAAATTTAATGAAGTTAGGCAAATTATTACTGGGGAAGAACAGATGACGTGGTTTTTTTTGTTTTTTTTAGCCAAGCCAATGTTGTATAAGCTTGTTTCCTTGCATCATACTAAAAAGAAAACTACAGGTCAATAAAACTGAAAAATTATGTTTCACATGCATCAACTTATTGTCTATGTTTAATTTCATGTATTTTTGAGTTTAAAGCTGTAACAATAATTAGTGTATAATGTACATATTTTTATCAAGGTCACTATTCTCTCTCTTCCCACCTCCACTATCATTCAGCCTAAATTTCAATTTGGCTTAATCCACCACAGACAAATGTGAGTCTACATGAATTTGGTGTAGTACGATTTGTTGTACAGCTAGGTCTCGCATAACGCGAGTTCGATTAACGATATTCAGTTAACGCTATTTGAAAAATGATACCACTTTTCACTTTACACGATGCAAATTTACAGTTAACATGATTTTTTTTTTTTATGCGATAGTTGAAAAAGATTTGAATCGTGCGTTAAGCTTACTGCAAGTCGTACGGTCAATAAACAAATGTTTGCCTGCTGCCCGCCTCGGTGTGTTCCATCAACCATCAGAAGAAGACATGTTTGTCTCCTGCTAATAAAGTCAATGCAGACTTGCATTTAAAAATTCAAATTTTTAAATGAGCCAGATGAAAATGTTACCGCGAAGGAGATAACGGTAAAAGAATTAGATGAAATCTTTTGTATCGCATAGAACCTCAAACAAAAGGTTTGATGTTCTCTGTGATATTTATTTCGCCAGGGCCCAGAGAAGATTGTTGTCGGCTATCGGAAATTGAGTGATGAAAAGAGAAAGTCAACACTGTTCAAATATTTCTGCAACAGTAATTTCTTCATTGTGTATTTTATGTCAGAGGTTCCCAAAGTTTCTCGGTTCACGGCGCCTTTAATGTCTCAGTAATTTTTTCAAGGCTCACTCAGACCAAAATAAATACCTAACAGTTTCGTTTAGTAGTTAGGTCCAAACAACTTAATAAGAAATTCTGAAACTGTGAACTATCTCGAGCTAGTAAGAGTAGAAGAGTAGGCGGAGTAAGCTAGTAAGAGTAGGAGACCGGCGGAATTACTTAGCAAGTACAGGTCACTGTTGAAAAAAAGCCGTGAATTAGGGTTGAACTTGAAAGTGTCTGCAATTCTGCCCAGACACGATAGGAGGGAGTATATGATGAGAGCCTTGTCGATCAATTCGGCCCTGGAGGGATTGTGCAAGGCTCAAGGGGTAGAATTTTTTTCAGCCTGGACTGTACTTGTTAACAGGAGAGATTGCTTCTACAGGGATGGGATACACTTAAATAGAAAGGGTGCAAGAATTTTTGCTGATGCTGTCGAGGCAGTGTTAGGTGGGTCGGAAAACTGCTAGTTGGGGGGGATACAAGGACTAATAGATTAACAGTAGCCACTGGCAGAGGTGGAAGTGATTTTTGCACTGCTTCTATTGAAATGAGCAGAAGCCTGGAAAACAAGATGCAGGATATTTCAGAGACTGCTGGTAGTCATTCCGGTACAAGTAAACACATGGGTTGTGTTAGGGTAGCTAAGAATAGAAACAGGTGCATGTATATCTGAGTGTACACCAATTCTAGGAGTTTGGTAAATAAATTTGATGAACTTGAGGTATTGCTCAAAACATCAAAGGCAGATATTGTTGGGATATCAGAGACGTGGTGTCACACAGATATAAGTAATGCGGAACTGGAATTTGGGGAATACAATGTGTATAGAAAGTATAGACAGGACAGGAGGGGAGGAGGGGTTATGCTATTAATTAAGAAACACATAAAGTCCAAGGAAGTGAAGCCAGTCGACATCGATGGACAGGGCAGTGTCGAGTCAGTCTGCTGTGACATAAGCATAGGGAAATCAAAATTGAGAGTAGGAGTGTGCTATAGGCCTAATGACTCTGATGAGTATAATAAGATATTGTACAGGGAAATAGAGTGGGCCAGTAAATCAGAGAGTCTTATAATGGGGGATTTTAATTTCCCAGATATTGACTGGAATTTGTGGATTGGTCACTCGCACACTAGCAAGGCTTTTGTGGATTTATTGGATGATTGTTTTCTACATCAGCATGTTCGTGGGGCAACAAGAGGGAGCAATACTCTTGATCTGATTATCAGTAGTGATTCTTCATGCATTAAGAATCTGCAGATAAATGAACCACTAGGTGGCAGTGATCACAGTGTGTTGAAGTGGGATTTACTCAAGGAGGTAACTACCATCAGAGGTAAAGGGAAGGGTTTTTGTTTTCGTAAAGGCGACTATGATGGTCTGAGACAGTATTTAAATTCTATACAGTGGGACAAACTGATGATGTTACCAACAGCAAACTCAAAATGGGAAGCATTCAAGGAACTAATCTTGGAGGCTACCAGGCTTTACATACCAACTAAGAAATATTGTTCAAGGTTTAGGCCTAAATGGTTGTCAGAAGAATTAATGAGACATGTGGCAGAGAAGAAAAATGCATGGGATACATACAAATTAATGGGTGACATGGAAGCCTATGATAGATATAAGTTGGTCTGTAACCAAGTCACAAAGGAGATTAGGCAGGCAAAGGCAGACTACGAAAAATCCTTGGCAAAGGATGCAAAGAAAACAGAAAATAGTTCTTTACATATTTGAACTCGAGAAGGAAAGGGATGAATCAGATTGGTCCACTGGATATTGATGGTTCAACAGTTGAGGATCCTGCTCAGGTGGCTAACAATCTAAATGAGTATTTTGCATCTACATTCACGCATGAGGAGTTATTCGGGAAGGAGAATGATGTAGGTAAAGTAAACATTGGCAGTGAGCTGGATGATTTTGTAATAACTGAGAGGAAAGTGGAGGAGAGATTGTTGAGGATAAACATAAAAAAGGCACCTGGGGTGGATGGGATCTATCCAGTTATATTAAAGGAGGCAGCAAAGGAAGTATGCAAACCCCTAGCCATAATTATGAGAGCTTCTTTGGACACAGGGGAGGTACCCATAGACTGGAGATGTGCAAATGTAACCCCAATTCACAAAGGAGGATCAAAGGCTGACACAAGTAATTATAGACCTGTTAGTTTAACTTCTGTTCCAGGTAAATTAATGGAGGCACTGGTTAAAGAAGCACTGCAGGATCATCTAGACAAGAATTCAGTTATAGCTCAGACGCAGCATGGTTTTGTTAAGGGCAGGTCTTGCCTGACCAATTTGATTGGATACTATGATGTAGTCACAAAAGAACTGGATGCAGGGAATAACTTTGATATTATATATTTGGATCTTAGAAAGGCTTTTGATATTGTTGCACATGGAAGACTGCTGCACAAATTGGAGCAGTGTGGCATTGGAGGCAAATTGCTGCTATGGATAAGGGGTTGGTTGAGTGGCAGGAGACAGAGAGTGGTAATCAATGGACACTGCTCAACGTGGACTAATGTTATTAGTGGAGTTCCTCAAGGTTCAGTGTTGGGTCCGTTGTTGTTTTCGGTGTTTATGAATGATATTGATGATGGGATATCAAGTTTAATGTCCAAGTTTGCAGATGATACAAAGGTTGGCAGGGTCATTAAGGACACTACTGACGCTATGCTGCTGCAACAGGATCTGGAAAGGTTGAACAGATGGGCTGAGAGGTGGCAAATGAAGTTTAACATTGACAAATGTAAAGTACTACATATGGGAAACAGTAACCCCAGAACAACGTATCAACTCTGCGGTACTACACTGACAGTGGTGGAGAATGAAAAGGACCTGGGGGTAATTGTGCAGGCAGATATGAAGTTCTCTGAGCAGTGCAGACGAGCTGCAAGAGTAGCTCATGGTGTCTTGTCAATGATATACAGGAATTTTTCTAGCAGGGATAAGGAGGTGATTATTCCCTTGTATAAGGCAATGGTTAGGCCACATCTTGAGTACTGTATACAGGTCTGGAGGCCTCATTTCAAGAAGGATGTAGAACTGCTGGAACGGGTACAGAGAAGGGCAACAAGATTAGTGAATGGAACAAAGGGTTGCTCTTACGAAGAAAGGCTTAAGTTTTGCAAATTACAGAGTCTGGAGACTAGGCACCGGCGAGGTGATCTGATAGAGGTGTATAAGGCTTTGAATGGTTTGAGCATGCTAAATGCCAATGGGATTCTTCATCTTGCTCAGAATAATCACCTCAGAGGGCATAAATTCAAATTGAGGAAGGACGGATGTCGGATAGATGTGCGGAAATTTGCCTTTGGCCAGCGGGTGGTTGGTTGGTGGAACCGACTTCCATCACTTGTTGTAGAAGTTGATAGCCTAAACAAATTTAAAGCTCAACTGGACAGGTATTTCGAACGAACAGATGGGTGAAATGGGAGTGGGGTTTTTTTTTTTTTTTTTTTGGCTGATGCTGAATAAGCTTGCTTTCTTGCATCATATGCCTCTACTAATACTAATGCTAATGCTAGTAGTTTGCGCGGTGCCCGACAGATGTCAAGTATCGCTGTGTTTCCCTTGAAAATTTAAAATATTCCACGGCGCACAGTTTAAGAACCGCTGTTTTATGCAATAAACATTTAATTCCATAATTATTTTCATTATCTTTTACATTATATACAGTTAAAAAGTTATTTAAAAGGTATTTTTAAAATTCTTTATGGACATTCCATAAGGTCAAGGACCAATTATAATTTTTCCTATTGGTTATGATATTCGATTAACGTGTTTCCATTTTGCGCAATGCGCTCATGGGACAAATTAATTGCGTTAATCGAGGCCCGCCTGTATAATAATTTGATGCACAACAATTCAGTATGTGGGATTTCTCAACCACATGGAGGTATTTTAAGGACTGTGAAGAGATGACTACATTTTACCAAAAAATGGCATGCCCCTTGATCACATTTATGTGATATGAGGTCGACAGATGGCATTATCTCAGTATAATCACTTTTTGACTTGTTTTATACATAATTTTGAAGTGTTCACATGGATAACTTCCTTCTAGAGCAGCAAATTTCATATACAGCTGTTATGTGCTATATAATTCTGTTAAGAAATGTAAGGAGAACATGAACAAGTTTTCTGATATCTGTGCTAGCACAAAATGCAATTACTAACAAATAATGATAGTATTATGAAGGTATAGGCACTATTTTTGCTTAAAGTAGGGGGGTCACTTGATGTACTTCTGCAGTCATGCTACTGCTAGATTTGGCCATGTGAAAATGCTGACAAACAATGTGCCACTTGCTACGAAACACATAGCTGCCTTATTGTACAATCCTCAAAAAACCTCCCTGCATAAGCTGGTGAGGAGAACACATGTATAAAACTTCCACTTAAGAAAGATATTTTTGCTGTTTACTTATTTCTCTTCTGTGAAATAATTTTTTGGAGACTTAAAATTAGTTACCCATAATAAAGAAAAACTCCACCAATGGAACTTTAATACATATTACATTAATGTTGAAATATATACTTACTTTACTTTACTTATTAATCAGCGATAATTTATCTAACTGTTTACCAGTAACTCTTTGTGCTAGTTTCACATACAGTTAAACACTAAATGCTGTTAATTTTCAGTTCATTCTTACACTGTAATTCCTTTGCCAGCACTGAAAAAAGTAAAAAGCAACACAAAGATGGCAACAACAATTGTTTCAAAAAAAAAAAAGCATAAGAACAATGAAGGCTGAATTAGAAGGAATGAGTAAAGCTGGATAGGAAGATTACAATAAAATGGTTTTATTTCAAATCTTTTAAGTACAGTATTAACATGATAAAGTGTTGCACAAAGACTGCATAGTAATTTATTATCTAATAAAGTAGCCAATTGAGGAAAGAACTTATAACTGATTCATTAGATCATCACTGCTGGATTTATGCAAACAGCTGAAGTTTCAAACTATTTCAATGAGGACATCATTGGTAAACAGAACAAAATTTACAACATAAATAAAATTAAATTTAAATAAACCTTTCACTTAGATGAAAGGTGAATTAGAAGGAATTCAAATATATTTGAAGATGATTCTAAAGGGACAAGATTTTTTTATTGATCTGAACAAGGGAAGGTTATATTCCAAGTGTATAGGGAATTTCTATGAAAAAAAAAAAAATTAGGATTAAGTATGGGAAATTTGCTTCCTCTCTACTTGTACAAATTTTCATGAGTTCTTTAGAGCAAGAATTTTTAGAAAAGCAGATACCTGGTCTCCAAATTTTGGACAAATTATATCGATGACTTCCTGATGATCTGGGAACATGACAGAAGAACTAGAAAAAAAATCTTTAAAAGACTTAATCAATTCTATTCCAACATCTTGTGTGAAATGGAAGTGGAAAACAAATTCTCACACTTGGAAGTCCTTCTAAAAAAACAGACTGAGGATAAAGGAACCATCTACATTACCTCATCCTTGCACTACTAATGTGGTGTCATTGAAGTATATGAGGTGTGGCAATAAAGTTCCTGGACTGGCACAATAAAAAGGACACAAAATTGAAGCCTCAATAGTCTTTGAAGCACCTGTACATAAAACACAGCATTTACTCTCCCTCCTTCAGGTGCAAATTCCTTATGAATCATACCTTATTTGTCAAAAAACATAATCAGCATCATCTTCATCCTGGACTTCTGTAAACGAAACTTTTTTGGGCCTTGGTGATGATTTTGAAGTCCAGTGCATGCTCTGATGCTTCATCTTTGGATCATACTGAAACACCCAACACTCATTTCCCAATGACAATACAGTTGAGGAAATTAGGATTGAGCTGACAGGTGGATGAAGTCAATGCTGATGGTACTCTTTGTTGCTTTTGCTCATTCACAAGGCTGTGCAGCACAAATTTTGCACAGACGTTCCTTTTCCTTAAATCTTCATGCAGAATTAGACAAATCATCTCTTTATTCATATCCAACTCATCAGCCATCATTCTGAGGGTCAAACATCAATCATTTGCCACAATTTCCCTGAACTTTTGCAAATCTGTCCTCATTTCGAGAGGTTGCCTACTTTTGTGGGTCATCACAAACATCCTCATATCTGTCTCTGAACTGCTTATACCATTCAAATATACTAGTACATTTCATCGCCATAACAGTTTTTAACATTTCAGATTTAATTTTGCAGATTTTCCCGGTTTAAAGCAAAATTTGATATTCATTTGTTGCTCCACTGGAAAAATCGTGACACAGAACGTTAATGCTACTAATGAAACTGGTCATTACTTGCAACCCGTCAGCGTCTGTAACAGGGCCGGCGTAAACTTTTGCGGGGCTGGGTTCAAAATTTGCCTGGGGCCAAAAAAAGAACACCTAAATAAATTATTTATTATAAACACATTATTACATATTATATAGAATCATAGAATATTATTAAAATAATTTTTCTGGCCTTTTTCATTGCAAAGTCTAATTACATCATCAAAATTTACGGAATTTGCTACCTCGCTTTCGATAGACAGAATAGCCAGAGATGTAAAACATTCTTGGCTTACTGCAGATCGAAGGTAATTCTTAATTAATTTTAACCGCGAAAAACTACACTCGGCTGAAGCTATGGTTACTGGCGTTGTCAACATTATTTGCAAGGTAATTAATAAATTGGGGTATGCTTCTGAAAGATTGCTTTTTATAATATATTTCATTGTGTCAAGACTCGAAAAATTTTCTGGCATAATCGTCCGGAACATCTTGATTTCTTCGTATACAACTGCTTCGTCTATATCTCCTTCTAAATAGAAATGCAAATCTTGACAACATTTGAATTTGAATAAATGTTGTCAAGAACCTACTAATTCTAGCAGGTTGAATGGTGGGAGTTTGCTTTGCCAGTCGTTAAGTGACACGGAAACATCGGGGGAAGTACAACAGCAGAAAAAGCGTGCGTATTTGTAAGTTGTAACGCGATGCCTTAGAAAGCGTGGGGCCGGGTTCCGGGGAATGCGCTGAACCTGCCTCGTGCCGGCACTGTTCTGATTACAGATTACCCTCTTTTGGAGGAATTTTGAACTACAACATACCACTTTTGTTTATTTTTAAATTCATTAAATATGACCACAACAGCACCAGTCCAGGAATTCTATTGCCACACCTTGTATGTCAGTAGGACTCTGAAGCTATGTCAGGAAAAAGCAGCTCTCAATGAAGAGCTTAAAAACATTCTTAAAAAGAGGAATAAGCCAAGAATTTAGTAGAAAAAATATCACAGAAAATATCATAAGACTGTTCAGAAGTAACCAACAATTATTTTTAAAATTATTATATTCAAATCTTATTGTAATTTTATTTAATATTAGTAGTTTTTAATATTTTATATTATATAAAATAAAATTATATATAAAATATTTTTAATATTTTATATTATATAAAACAGGAAATTATTTGTATTATATGCTATGAGCAAAATAATTATATGTGCATTTATTTATTTTTGGTAAGAACACAAATACTTACATTCTGTACATCAGCAACATCACATGACAATATGGTGCACAATACACCAACTCGATTTTTGGGATCATCAAACCATGCCATCTCCTAAATTATTAAAAATTGTTAATTTTTATAAAATTTAGGCAACCTAAATTCAGGGTAAGAATTATGACACAATTTAATTTAAAAATGTTAACTCAAATTTTATAAATTAAATTAACTACCTAAACATCAGTAAATGAATATGAACAATCAAAAACAATCGAGACCTATGTAACATGGCCCAAGTTTTGGTTACGATTGTATTAGGGCTGTCTGGAATTCCATATAAAGGCAACCCCTGTATAACTTGTCTCTTCTCCAATGGAGCCTTTATCTCATGGCTATTCCCAACCTCGTATCGTTTGGCATTACAAGAATGCAAAATGGGATGACATGCGAGATTTCTTTTCTTCTTTTCCTTGGTCGGAATACTGTTTCAAAACTTCTGATGTCAATGTTTGCTCAGATCGTATCAGTGAAATTATTCTTGTAGGAATGGAATCCTTTATCCCACACTCCACTTTAAAATCTCGTCCTTTATCCAAACCTTGGTTTTCCAATAAATGTGCTAAGGCTATTCAAGAGAAGAACATTGCATATCGTAATTGGCTTGTTTCTAATTCTTCAGTTTCATTTTCTGCCTACACCAAAGCTCGCAACAACTGTAAAGCAGTTATTAATCAGTCCAAACTAGAGTTTGAACAGGCTAAGAGCAGAAAACTTGCTTCTTACCCTAATGGTAGCTGAGCATTCTGGTCTCTTGCCAAAGCAACTTTTGGCCATCTCTGCTCCCACCTCTGTCCAAACCAGATGGTTCTGTTTTCACTTCAGCCAAGGATAAAGCTGACCTGCTAGCATCCCATTTTTCTTCCAACTCAAGTATTAATGATCTTGGTAAAACACCTCCCATCATGTTCCATTCAATGCCTCCTGTGGTCTTCGATCAAAAGGATGTCAGAAGGATTTTGACGAATCTTGATGCTAGGAAAGTTCCAGGTCCTGATGGTATTTCTCCACTTGTTCTCAAAACCTGTGCTCCTGAACTTACTCCTGTTGTTTGCCGCCTTTTTTCACTTTCTTATTCCAAAGATGTTTCTCCTTCTGCTTGGAAATTTGCTAACATCCAGCCAGTTCCTAAAAAGGGTGACAAATCCCTCCCATCCAATTACTTCTACTCTTTCTAAAGTAATGGAAAAATCAATAGAACCGCCAACTCTTAAACTACCAAGAAACCTTCCATCTGATCAACGATCGCCAGTATGGATTCCGTCAGTGTTGATCCACTGGTGATATTCTGGCTTACGTTACCCATTTATGGACAAATTCAATGGAAAAGTTAGGTGAAACACAAGCAGTTGCTCTTGACATCTCAAAGGCTTTTGATCGTGTTTGGCATAAAGGTCTTCTAAACAAGCTTCCATCTTATGGTTTGTCAACTGTTTTTTGTAATTGGTTATCCAGTTTTCTCTCTGATCGCTCACTGAGGGTGATGGTAGATGGCTCTCTCTGTCTTCTAACTTCTCCACTAATGCCGGTGTCCCCCAAGATTCAGTTCTTTCCCCCACTCTTTTCCTCTTTTATATTAATGACCTTCTTCCATTGACTGGAAATCCTATCCATAGTTTTGCCGATGATATCACATTGCATTCCACTTTCCATTTTGAGAAACCCTGCCCTGCTCAATCAGCTTCAACTTCTCGAATATCTGCTACCAATTCCTTAAATGCCGATCTCCAGGTAATTCTCCAGTGGGGCAAAGACAACTTAGTTGATTTCAGTCCTTCTAAAGGATTGAAATCAACTTCTAAAACTCAGTCTTGTCTTATATCTCGCAAAAAGGATTCTTCTGCTCCTATGCTTATCTTTGGTGACACTCCGATTTCTAGGCAAAATGATATATCTTTTTTTGGAATTACCCTTACTTCTGATCTCTCTTGGCACAAGCACATTACGAATATTGCTTCCTCTGCATCTAAAAAACTTGGTTTTCTCTTTCACTCTCGGTGTTACTTTTCTTCCAAACAGCTGTTCATCACTCTGTACAAATTGCAAATCCACCCTACCATGGAATATTGTTCCCACATCGCAAATCTGCCCTACCATGGAATATTGTTCCCACATCTGGGGCGGTGCCCCCAAAAGCTCTCTCAGGCTTCTATATTCCATTCAGAAGAGGGCAGTTAGGTTAATTAATGATTCACTTCTAACAGAGTCTCTCCACTCGCTGTCTCATAGACATACTGTTTCTGCTGCATGCCTTTTCTACAGATACTTCCATGGGTACTGTTCTTCTGAATTGGCTTCTATAATTCCTGCTCTCTCTCTCTCTCTCTCTCTCTCTTTCAAAACAATCCGAACACGTGCTGCCACCAGCCAACATCCATTTACTGTCCAACTTCAAACTCACAGAACCAACTTTTCATCTTCCTCGTTTATTCATTAACTGCCATTTTCTGGAACAACCTTCATATGTATTTCCTGAAAATTAGTCTACAGAAGTTCAAGTCTAATGTCAACAAATATCTTCTCTCATATTCTCAACCTCCAATCTAAGCAGGGTACTAAGTACTATAGGTTCTAATACCTCTTGTGTTTGGGGTTTTCATAAAAAAAATAATAATAATAAAAAATAACACGGTTTCGCTCTAACATGATTGATAAAGTATGGCAATCCTCGCACAACACGGTACTTATATAACATAGGGCAAACCTCGCATAACACGGTATTTTTGAGCTTTTGTGTGGAGAAAACCCTATTATTATGTTGGATATAATTTTTCAATGTTTCCATTCTCTTTTGTGGATTCCCACTTTTGGCTCGCTAGTCGCTATGCAAAAAAAAAAAAAAAAAAAAATAGGGAAATCCCCGTGTTCTGTGCTATTGAACTTGTGGAAAAAATCTAGATTTCAAACGTGCCAAGTCATCCAAACGTTGAAGTAATATCCGTACCACCAAATAAAACTTCTTTAACTTACCTTTAAAGCTCAAAAATCTTTACAATGGATTTTGGAAAAAATTGATTCCAAATCTATTGAAGTGATGGAGGCATGGAAACATTTTTTAATTGTGGACTCTATCAGAATCATAGCTTTATAGCTCAAAGTAAAACCAACAGTCAACATTAACTGAGTGCTGGAAAAATGTATGGCAAGAGTCAGTTCATTCAGGAAATATGGTCGAACTGGCAGAAAATGAAATCAGTGCGATAGTACAACCTGCTAAGTCGGTAGGAAGGGAAGATTTTGATGATATGACCACTGAAGACGTTCAAGAATTATTGGTAGAAAAAGAGGCTGGCAAAGCAGATTTGGTGAAAATGGCATCGGAAGTAAACCAATCAATTCAGAGGATGATAGCACAGATGAAAAATCTGAACTTCCAAATTTTACACTAAAAAGCATAGGGGAAGGCATAAACTTGGCCGACCAATTAGAATCTAATTTTTTGGATGCAGATAATTCAACTGAAAGAAACACAAAGTTCAAAAGGGAGCTTCAAAAATGCTTAGCTCCATACCATGAAATTTACAAAGATCTATCAAGTAAAAGCAAACAAACCCAGATATAATGCAACAGAGAAGACGTTCTCGTTTGGTTGTGCTTAGCAGTGATGAAAAGGAAGAAAATTAAACGAATGTACATCATCTGACATATATGTATCACAGTTTGTAAGGCGTTTGTTCAGTTATTGCTATTTTTAATAAAAATTAAGTTTCCGATAGTTATAAAAAAAATTATGTAATTATGTACCAGGTACATAATGAGTTGCTGCCGATCTATTCTGAGACTGATAGTGTCACTGATAATGTCACAGCGGCAGCCATTATAAACGTCTTTACTGCAGGAACTCATTATGAAACTAAAATTATGTGTAAAGTTACCATTTCACATATACGTTCATGAAGACATATTATATTATAATTCCGATACCAAATTATTTTAGGAAATTGTCTTTTCACCCATCCCCCATTTCCTTTTCGATAATGAGCAGTAAATTGTGCAAGAGTTATATCTTTTAATTTTTCACTCCATTTTTCATATTTATCAAAAATACTATCTTTCCATATATCCAAAGACTCACTATCAACTTGTTGTTCATCCAATTCAGCTTTTGATTTTTGTAATTTCTGATGATCACGTGGCCATACTGTTGGCACATATTCAATTGCTCTTGAAGACACGGACATTGGGTATCGTAATAAATACCAAGCTGCCTTTTGTGAACTCATCTCCACAGAATTCAATACATCTACACTTAATGCTCATGTTAGATCAGTTATATCCATATCAGGATAGTCTCATTGCAGGTTGCTTATTCCTCTGTTAGTTTCATTCACATATTCAACTACATATACTGCACATGAATATTTTTCTATGATAAATTGTAAATCCAAATTAGACTTGGGCACTCCTAAAATCCAAGGATTGAAATTATACATAAATTTCTCCTCTATCTTGCATTTAAGAAATACACATGGTCGTTTGATACCAGCCCTCAAAATATTTAGACATTCTTCTTCTGATTGGCATTGATTTGATTTAAGGAATTCTTCGAAATTAACATGATCATCCAATATTAAATTAATACACCAACTGTTTAAATTAACATAGTTTAATATTTACAAAAACAATGGATACTATAAAATAATAGTTGGCACAGACTTTACAAGATGATATTAAGAGTAGGAGACCGGCAGAATTACTTAACAAGTACAGGTCACTGTTGAACAAAAGCCGAGAATTAGGGTTGAATTTGAAAGTGTCTGCAATTCTGCCCAGACACGATAGGAGGGAGTATATGATGAGAGCCTTGTCGATCAATTCGGCCCTGGAAAGATTGTGCAAGGTTCAAGGGGTAGAATTATTTTCAGCCTGGACTGTACTTGTTAACAGGAGAGATTGCTTCTACAGGGATGGGATACACTTAAATAGAAAGGGCGCAAGAATATTTGCTGATGCTATCGAGGCAGTGTTAGGTGGGTCGGAAAACTGCTAGCTTGGGGGGAGACAAAGACCAATAGATTGACAGTAGCCACTGGCAGAGGTAAAAGAGATTCTTGCACTGCTTCTATTAGAAAGAGCAGAAGCCTGAAAAACAAGATGCATGATATTTCAGAGACTGCTGGGAGCCATTGCGGTACAAGTAAACACATGGGTTGTGTTAGAGTAGCTAAGAATAGAAACAGGTGCAGGTATACTTGCGTGTACACCAATGCTAGGAGTTTAGTAAATAAATTTGATGAATTTGAGGTATTGCTCAAAACATCGAAGGCAGATATTGTTGGGATATCAGAGACGTGGTGTCACACAGATATAAGGGATGCAGAACTGGAATTTGGGGAGTACAACGTCTACAGAAAGGACAGACAGGATAGGAAGTGAGGAGGGGGTAATGCTATTAGTTAAGAAACACATAAAAACCAAGGAAGTGAAGCCAGTCGACATCGCTGGACAGTGCAGTGTTGAGTCAGTTTGGTGTGACATAAGCATTGGGAGATCAAAATTGAGAGTAGGAGTGTGCTATAGGCCTAATGACTCTGATGAGTATAATAAGAAACTGTACAGGGAAATAGAGTGGGCCAGTAAATCAGAGAGTCTTATAATGGGAGATTTTAATTTCCCAGATATTGACTGGAATTTGGGGGCTGGTCACTCACACACTAGCAGGGCTTTTGTGGATTTATTGGATGATTGTTTTCTACATCAGTATGTTCGGGAGGCAACTAGAGCGAGTAATACTCTTGATTTGATTATCAGCAGTGATTCTTCATGCATTAAGAATCTGCAGATAAATGAACCATTAGGTGGCAGTGATCACAGTGTGCTGAAGTGGGATTTACTCAAAGAGGTAACTACCATTAGGGGTAAAGGGAAGGGTTATTGCTTCTGTAAAGGCAACTATGATGGACTGAGACAGTATTTAAATTCTATACAGTGGGACCAACTGATGATGTTACCAACAGCAAATTCAAAATGGGAAGCATTCAAAGAACTTATCTTGGAAGCTACTAGGCTTTACATACCAACTAAGAAATATTGTTCAAGGTTTAGGCAAAAATGGATGTCAGATGAACTAATGAGGCATATGGCAGAGAAGAAAAATGCATGGGACACTTACAAATTAACACATGACACAGAAGCCTATGATAGATACAAGTTGATATGCAACCAAGTTACAAAGGAGGTTAGGCAGGCGAAGGCAGATTACGAGAAATCCTAGGCAAGGGATGCAAAGAAAAACAGCAAAGAGTTCTTTACTTATGTAAACTCCAGAAGGAAGGGGATGAATCAGATTGGTCCACTTGATATTGATGGGTCAACTGTTGATGATCCTGCTCAGGTAGCTAACAAACTAAATGAATATTTTGCATCGACATTCACACATGAGGAGTTATTCAGGGAGGGGAATGCCAGAGGTGTATTCAACTCTAGCAGTAAGCTACAGAATCTTGAAATAACTGGGAGTAAAGTGGAGGAAAAACTGTTGAAGAAAAACACAAGAAAGGCACCCGGGGTGGATGGGATCTATCCAGTTATATTAAAGGAGGCAGCAAAGGAAGTAAGCAAACCCTTAGCCATAATTATGAGAACTTCCTTGGACTCAGGGGAGGTACCCATAGACTGGAAATGTGCAAATGTGACCCCCATTCACAAAGGAGGATCAAAGGCTGACACAAGTAATTATAGACCTGTGAGCTTAACTTCTGTTCCAGGAAAATTAATGGAGGCACTGGTTAAAGAAGCACTGCAGGATCATTTAGACAAGACTTCAGTTATAGCTCGGACACAGCATGGTTTTGTTAAGGGGAAGTCTTGCCTGACCAATTTGATTGGATACTATGATGCAGTCACAAAAGATCTGGATGCAGGGAATAGCTTTGATATTATATACTTGGATCTTAGAAAGGCTTTTGATACTGTTGCACATGGAAGACTGCTACACAAATTGGAGCAATGTGACATTGGAGGCAAATTGCTGCTATGGATAAAGGGGTGGTTGAGGGGAAGAAGACAGAGAGTGGTAATCAATGGACACTGCTCATCGTGGCCTAATGTTATTAGTGGAGTCCCTCAGGGCTCAGTGTTGGGTCCATTATTGTTTTCTGTATTTATAAATGATATTGATGATGGTATATCAAGCTCAATGTCCACGTTTTCAGATGATACAAAGGTTGGCAGGATTGTCAAGGACACTACTGACACTATGCTGCTGCAACAGGATCTGGAAAGGTTGAGCAGATGGGCTGAGAGGTGGCAAATGAAGTTTAACATTGACAAATGTAAAGTACTACACATGGGAAACAGCAACCCCAGAGCAACGTATCAACTCTGTGGTTCTACACTGACAGTGGTAAAGAATGAAAGGGACTTGGGGGGTGGTTGTGCAGGCAGATATGAAGTTCTCTGAGCAGTGCAGACGGGCTGCAAGAGTAGCTCATGGAGTATTGTCAATGATATACAGGAATTTTTCCAGCAGGGATAAGGAGGCGATTATTCCCTTGTATAAGGCAATGGTCAGGCCACACCTAGAGTACTGTATACAGGTCTGGAGGCCTCATTTTAAGAAGGATGTAGAGCTGCTGGAATGAGTAAAGAGAAGGGCAACAAGATTAGTGAATGGAACAAAGGGGTGCTGTTACGAAGAAAGGCTTAAGTTTTGCAAATGCAAATTACAGTGTCTGGAGACTAGGCAGCAGCGAGATGATCTGATAGAGGTGTATAAAGCCTTGAATGGTTTGAGCATGCTCAATGCTGAAGGGATTTTTCCTCTAGCTCAGAATAATCACCTGAGAGGGCATAAATTCAAATTGAGGAAAGACAGATGTAGGATAGACGTTCGGAAATTTGCCTTTAGCCAGCGGGTGGTTGGTGGGTGGAACAGACTTCCATCGCTTGTAGTGGAGGTTGATAACCTAAATAAGTTTAAGGCTCAGCTGGACAGGTATTTTGAATGAACAGAGGGGTGAAGTGGAAGTGGGTTTCTTTTTTTTTTTTTTTTTTGGCTGATGCTGCATAAACTTGCTTTCTTGCATCAAATGCCTCTACTAATGCTAATGCTAACATAAGAATAGCGTCGCTAAGGCACTTCTGGATAGGGTTGGGACGCATTGTAGTACCCCTGAAGAGAGAGAAAAAGAAATCAGACAAATCTCAGTGGACCTTATGAAATGCAGTTACCCCCAGAGGATCTTAGATAAATATAGTAGGGGTGTGGAGCGGGTCTTTCAGAATGTATTGCAAGGATATTCCGTGCTTACCAGGCACACTTGTGTGCAGCTTCCGGGTCGGAGGTTGCACACAGTAGTGTTGCAGGTTAAGGACCCCATTGCAAGGGATTTCAGCAGTGGGGTCATATACGAGATCAAATGCCCGGATTGTGGGGAGAGTTATGTGGAGGAAACAGGACGGCAGCTCAAAGATCGTCTGCGGGAGCACACAAGGGCTATACAGACCACAGAGTTTAGCAAGTTCACTATTGCCGAGCATTTTTGGGAAAAACAACTCCGGGTCTCCCCAGGGAATGCTGTCATCCTTGACCGGGCGCATAAATTCTGGGACCGCAAGTGGCTCGAGAGCTTGTGGATTGGTGCATCTGAAAGTAATACCATGAATAGAGATAGGGGTGTTCGGCTTCACCCCCTTTTCGAGGCTGTAATCCTCGCAAAAGATGAACGTTTCTGCCTACCACACCCCCGAGCCGCTTCCGGTTCTGGTATACACTGCTCATGCGCCTGGTCAACCACGTGTGCCGTGAACCTGATACTTAAGGATGTGTTGCTTAATGCACTATGTTGTTGATAAAGGAGGCAGGCACTTCCGAAAGCTACAATTGCACAGTTTTAATGCTTTTAAGATTTATATTTTATTGTATTTTAACTTCTCATTTTATTTTATTGTATTTTAACTTCTCATTTTATTTTATTGTATTTTATCATAATGAATAGTAAGTCAGTCATTGTAAATAGTTTATCATAATGAATAGTAAGTCAGTCATTGTAAATAGTTTATCATAATGAATAGTAAGTCAGTCATTGTAAATAGTTTATCATAATGAATTGTAAACAGTCATTGTAAATAGTTTATCATAATGAATAGTAAGTCAGTCATTGTAAATAGTTTATCATAATGAATAGTAAGTTAGTCATTGTAAATAGATTATTTTATAGTATCCATTGTTTTTTTAAATATTAAACTATGTTAATTTAAACGGTTGGTGTATTAATTTAATATTGTGAACATGAACTTCCCCAACTTTAGAGGCCTTTTTGAAGATGATTATCCAATTCTAATGAGTCGTGCATTTTAAGATATTTTTTGCGATAAGCTAATCTTCTTTCTTTGAGACTATATCCATACTTGCTGCCATTAAGCATGGTGGATAGCAGGTTGAATGCTAGACAGAACCACAGTGGGCTCAGAGCATCTTGGTGAAAGATTCCTCTTCTAATGGGGATTGGACTGGTTGTACTCCATTTCACCATTGTTGCTCCTAGGAAGTTTGTCACTATCGGATTGACCTTGTAGATCTTCAGGGTCTCTATTAGCCAGCTATGAGATACAGAGTCGAAGGATTGAGGTAATCGATGTAGGCCGTGTATAGGTTGCGGTGCTTCTTGTAGGCTTGCTCCATAACTGAGGCATCTATGGTTAATTGCTCCTTGCATCCTTTATTATTATTAGCCATATAGTGCAAGGAAGCCTGAGGATTATGTTACACCAGCTAAAATAAATTTCCGAGTTACCCTGAGAGAGAGAGAAGTAGAAGGAATCACCAAGAAAGAGAAGAATGATGATATCTTGTAGATATGAAGATTTATGTATGAATCTTCGTTTTATATGTACATTAATGGCATAATCGTCATCTAATTCTCCAGTTAACGTAAATACGATGACCCATTGTATTTACGTTAACTGGTACATTTATTACTTGTCCAATGATCCCATATTGTCCATGTTCATAACATAAACGACGAATCTGCATAAAGGGTAATTGTGGTCTTATCAAGCGCTCAGTTACAACATACAGTGGAGGCCTTTGGATATATAAATCCATTTGACATGGCCATAGTTGTACTCCATTTCACCATTCCTCTATTAATGAAGTATGACATGTATTACACATCATGAAAGTACTCACTTCTTGTAAATGAAATTCATTTTGAAGTAATTCATATGAAGTTGTTGGAAATGGTTTCAAATCTAATTGAAACCATAAAAGCTCACGAACATTACAACTAAATCCAAATGGGGTTTTGTACACTAGTTTTTCAAACTCACTGTCAGCTCGTGTAGACACTATAGGGATGTAATCAGGAATCTCATTATTAGCCATTTCTAATTTCGCTTTTTTTTGTACACACTATATTCCTTTATTCATTCTGCTGGAGTTTTAGATTCTTGATAAGTATCAGGCATAGTAGAACTCTGTGGTGAATTTCATTATGATTCAGAATAGTTTGAATTTCGAATTTCCTTTTCTTCCATTCACGATATTCCTTCATTATTTCAGCTTGAGTTTTTTTTGGTGCAGTTTGAGAACTCCCAGGCATAACGAAAGACTCTTGCTGAATTTCATCTGGATTCACATTTTTGTCCAACTTCCCTTTCTTTCTTTCATGATATTCCTTTGAACACTGGGCTGTAGATTTTGGCACAGTCACTTGCGCATTAATCACTATGTTGATATAACGGTATAACATAGCACGTCACTGCTCAATTGTACTTGCTGCATCACTGCAACTTCTTGTGTCACTGCACTTGTTGCATATAATTGAGTTTTCTTGGGTGCATGTGTTGTACTTGTTGCATCACTACACGCAACAAGTACAACACATGCGCATTGGGTTTTGTGATGATTTCTAGGTAACATAACGCTTTTTTACAAATAACACCAGTAACACCAGTTAAAGTCAAAAATGGTGTATTTTTTGTTAGCTTTTGGAACGTAACCCCCTTTTTTTGTACTGGTTCTTAGCCCCGAAGAACACGGTTTCACACTACATGAGATTTTATAGGAACGTTACTACCATGTTATATGAGGGTTATCTGTAAAGTTAAAAAAAAAAAAAAAAAAAAAAAGCTTCAATAAAATAATAAAACACATTATATAGTAAAAATTAAAAAACATATATAATAAAAATTAAAAAACATTAAAACAAGTTGCCACCCATGCATTCTGCTTTATCCAATAAACATATAACGATTATGTAGAGTCCATAATATGTATTTCCTATAACTTGCATGCATGCAAGTTATCCACTTATAAATAACTGAAGTATTGTGGATTTTTTTTGTTATTATTTAATTTTGGATGCAAGTATTTTTACTTCTAGAGGACATCATACTGGGCCAAAAATTTAATGAACAACGAATGGGCCAGATCCTATTAACATTGGGAATTACTGATTTAGACAAAATATGTTATGCATATACACATCTCTGCCAACCTTAAGTAATTACAATCTATATATCTTTTAATAAAACCAGTATTTCTGTTGGAAAACCTTTTGAACATTGCTTCCAATTATTAATTAAATTAATGCATCACACAATGTAACAATGAGATATTTATGTATATCATTATGAAATGCAATAAATCATATTTTAAATTTATTTCCTTTGTTTATTTAATTTTCTTAACTTTAAACCTTTGTTTAACTTAAGCATTAATAATAAAAAACAGAATTGTACTACTTTGTTAAGTAAGCAACAACTTATGATCACTGTTGGTTTTGGAAATAATTACACATATCCATCCTGAGTGACAGAAATATGTAATAATTTTCAAAACCATTAATGGTAATAAATTTTTGCTTATTTAACAATATAGTATAAATTATATTTCTTAATATTAACCTTTTCTTAAAATTGAATTTTACACACTGGACATCATGAAATTTCACAAAAACTGTACATAAATGATCTTAAATATTACTTTGTTCTTATTTTGTCTTGTTTGCACAATATTAAAGTGAAATTATTTCAATTTTTTTTTTAAAATTACAAATCATAAAAGAATTTTAAAAAAAATTTAAAGAGTTTGGGAAACAAAAAAACTGGTGTTGCTTCTTTCTGATATAATTCCATTTTCTACTTCTAATTATGTCTCATTTGATTCAATTAAAAAAAAAAAAAAGCTTCCTCATTCATTCAGAAATATTTGTGGTTTCAGTTCCAATTTCAATGATATCCATTTCCATTTACAATCTGCCAAGCCCCACTTACTCTTTCTGACAGAATCCCAATTCTCAGTTTCATCAACCACTACTTATCTCAGTTGTCCTAATTATTTGCTGTACGACTTCTTTTAGTTCAAATGTGGTACTTGTGCACATGTCCACTCTGATATTCCCTGTCAAAGGTTTAGTAATATCCATGTTTCGATTTTCTCTAGCTTAAAATCTCTCTATGCCTTTCTGCCATATTTATCTGTTGCCTCTATTATTCTTGCAACTCCACTTTCTCCAGTTAACTGTCCTAACAGTTTGTAATTTTTCTTGGCAATTTTAATGTTCAAAATTCCAGCTGGCTTCTGTTTTCTAGTCACATGGACTCAACATGTCAAGATGCCAAAGCTTACACAGTTGTTCATTTACCTACCAAAATAGCAGACTATCCTAGCCACACACCCAACACTCTTGATCATTTTCCTCACGAACAACCCTTCAAAGTACACAGTCGAGGTGAGTGGTCCTCTAAGCACTTCAAAACACAACTTGGTAATGGTCTGGTCTTCAATGGGACCTTTTTCTCATGTGTTGTTTAGCATTTGGCATTTCTCTCAGCTTTGCGTTATTTGCCATTACAAGAATTTGAAATGGGATGATCTGCAAGATTTCTATCTTCTTTTCCTTGGCTGGATTGCTGTTTTAAATTTTCTGACATGAGTGTTTTCTCAGATCAGGTCAGCAAAATTATTCTGAGGGAAGAAATTCTTTATTCCACACTCCACCTAAAAATCTCATCTTTTATCTAAACCTTAGTTTTCCAATAAATGTACTAAGGCTGTTCAAGGTAAGAATGTTGCATATCACAACTGGTTTGCATCCAAATCTCCAGGTTCATTTCCTGCCTATGCTAAAGATTGCAACAATTATAAAACAATTACTATTTGGCCCAAACTAGATTTTGAACAGGCTGGGAGCAAAAAAAACTTACTTCTTGTCCAAATGATAGTCAAGCATTATGGTCTCTTGCCAACGTTTTGCTGTAATTGTTGCCTGTAATTTTCTGTAATTTTGCTGTAATTATTGTTATAAGCCCACCTCTGTTAAAATGTGATCTGTTCTATTGTCTCCTCAGCAAAAGAAAAAAACTGACTTACTAGCATCCTACTTTTCTTCTAATGCTTGTATTGATGATCTAGGTAAACCACCTCCTACCATTCTCAGTGCACTCCACTCCACTCAATGTCTTCTATGGTTTTCAGTCAAAGAGAATGTCAGAAGAATTTTGAACAACCTTGATGCCAAGAAACTTATAAGGTTTGTAACATATGAAGTGTTGAAGTATTATTTGAAACAACAGCTAAGGTAAAGAAAGCCAACATGAGAAATGTCAGATAACGTACGCGGAAAATTAGTTTCCTGACACCAGACTCGAGCGCTGCTCGCTCGGTAAACAGACAGTAGGTGTTATCGGCCTGGAATCGAAATTGAGAAGGATATATTGATTGACAGGTAGGCGTGGCAAACGATGAAATGATTAGTAGTGGGTGCGATAGATGATAATCTACTGTGTAGTCATTGGTTGGCATTATAATGTGTACTTATGAGTAAGGAATGGTGCATAATAGTTTTGTGATGAATAGTAAACAGGTAATAGTAGTGATGAATCTTTTAAAGATGGAAGAAATTTGTAAGAAAAATAAAATGTTGGTTGATTTTTTTGATGAAAACTAAATTAATACAAGTTTTGTTCCGTTCATTTTTATGTTCTTCATTATGTTTTTTTCTCATTATTAAAAGCAGGTTTTTGGAGTTCATGAGTGTTTTTACTATATTGTTGATTTAGGTTTGGTTACGAAAAAAGGAAAAGGTTTCTTTATTTTTTTGTTATATTTCATAACATGACCTTAAATTGTAGGTTAGGAAATAATAGAAAAGGTTTCCTTATATTTCATGACCTAACCTTAAACATTATGTTAGGAAATAATAGGAAAAGAAAGAAAGATTCTTTATGTATATAGTGAACAGCTATTGAGGGGTTGATTGATGTTATGATACATGTGTATCTGCACGAGTGTCTTTAAAAATAAAAGTACAGTAATAAAAAAATTAATATTTTGTTAATAAACAATTTATGCACTAGTCTACCCATGATTCTAAAGAAAAAAGGTTAGGTTACGCCTCCATTTCAGGAGAAGTTCAAGCTCCCATGGGATTCAAGTGGAGGTAACATGACCTTTTTTTACCATTAGGGCATATTATTGAACAAGAAAATAAAATTACAGTCATAAAAAAATTTATTTTTTTATGAATGTATTTCTAAACATGACTGTGATTCTAAAGAAAAAAGGTTAGGTTACCCTCTCCACTTCGGGAGGGGTTCAAGTTCCCATAGGATTATGGAAAGCATTCATTAGGGCAAGTGCGATTAGTGCAAGTTACCATTGAGGCAAGTGACCATTAGTGCTTCTGAGTGCTACTAAAGTGATACTAAACCGATGTTATTGTGTGTTGTGTTCACTCACCAATCAGCACATCATTTGCCATGCCTACCTGTCAATAAATACATCATTTTCGACTTCTGCTCCAGACCGATAACACCTAACATCTGTTTACCGAGCGAGCAGCGCTAGTGCTGTATCAGGAAACTAATTTTCTGCATAAGTTATCCGACATTTCTCGTCGTTCTCGTGTTGGCTTTCTTTACCTTTACCGAAACAACTTCAAAAAACATATATGTACCTGTATGTTTTTACATGTACACACATGAAAAATGTATACACGTGGATGTGCTCTGAAAAAAGTTAATACTTAGTGCCTATGTGTCTTTGAATAGTATTGTAAGAGCTATTTAATCCTTTTGGAACTTTATTTAGCTTTAAACCCTTATTTTCCAATGATTTACCATTTTTAAATGGTTAAAATGGTAAAACTAGGATGGGCTGCACATTACTGACACTTCTTTTATAATTTCCATGGAACATTTAATAAAAGAATATAAATTACTAACAAGTTTAGTATGGGAGATGTAAAAACTTGATTGTTATTATATGAAGATGATACTATTAAATAGTAGCATGAAAGATCTTCAAGAATTTCCGAATATATTATATAAAGGTTGTAGAGTTTGGCATGAAAATTAGTTATACAAAAATAAAAGTTATCAGAGCTGGAAAAGATAAGGAAAATTCAGAGTGCAGACTATGAGGTGTGGCAATAAAGTTCCTGGACTGGTGTTGTCGTGGTCATGTTCGATGGTTTTAAAAATAAATGGAAGTAGGTGGTACGTTGCAGTTCAACCTTCCTCCAACAGATGGTGATACAGAGATTGTCCAGTAGGCTGACAGGTGGCAAGTATTAACCAGTTTTGTTAGTAGCATTAATCTTCTTTGTCGCTGAGTTGTTGTGCTGAGGATTTTTTTTGGCACAAGGGCCTCCTGGGCCATATTGTGCCTGTTCATGATTAATTTATGACAATGTTTTATCTTGTAGTTATCAGAGGTAATTATATATATTTATACTTATCAAGTATTGAAGCAGAGTTTCAAAATCTGCATTATTCCCAAGTATGTGTTGTAAAGTTAAAGGTTTCTGAAAGTTGGACAGAGAACAAAAACTGGATTTCTGGATACTTGAATATTGAAGACACTCTATGAGAATATGTTTGATTGTTAATTGGGATTGACAGAAGGACTATTGAGGAGGGTTCTCTCCCATAAGCAAGAACAGATGAGTTATATATGAATGACCAAGTCAGAGTCTTGCCAAAATGACATCTTCTCACCTGCTTCTCATGAAACCAGAAGTCCTCAGTTGAGGTTCTTTTTTGATCTGAAATAATTTGTTATTGACTGAGTTTGCCACAGTTCAATCCATTGATTCCAACATGTTGTTTTAATAATAGATCTATAATCAGTGTATGGCACTTTTAGATGGCAGAAAGATCCATATCAGGATGTTCAGCAGTACGATCCGCACATCCATTACCTGGGATGCCAACATGACCAGGGATCCAACAGAATGTGACCATCTGTTTGGATGTTTGATATTGATATAATTGGGACTGGATCTGTTTCAGAATGGGATAATGGGGAGAAGTAGTAGATTGAATGGCAGTGACTGCACTTAAGGAGTCTGTGTATATAAGAGCTTGCTTGAACTGCTGCTTGGTTATATTATCTAGGGCTAGTTTTATTGTATACAATTCTGCAGTATAGATAGTGCATTCTGTAGGAAGAGACACAGCTATTGAGAAGGTAGAACAAAATGCTGCAGCACCTACAGCTTCATCTGTTTTTTAGCCATCAGTATAAATAAGTAGTTTCTCTGAGTTTCTAAGGTGTGGGCTTCATGTAGTTGCTGTAAGTTGTTGTTTGGCAGGCAGCCTTTTCCCATCTCAGAAAGAAATTATCACAAGGAGGTGTAGATTGATTCCAGGGATGTTCAGGAGGAGCAATGTCTTCGAGGATTTGCTGAAAGTTAATATTCCAACTAGACAGATTGTTCTTGCAATCTAAGACCTGCAGGATGGCTTCATTAGGTTTATATTATGGTATAAAATTATATACTGAGGATTAAATAGGTATTCCCAACTGGGAAGAGATGGAATACTTTTAATTTTTGCAGCATAGCAACATAGCAAGGATTTTTATCTGAGGTGTCGTGGGGGTTCATTTGCCTAAATATACATGCTATAGACTGGAGATGTTCTGAAGGCTCCCGTGGCTATCCTTAGGGCACTATGTTGAATGGTATTCAGATGTAACAAGGAACTGTTTCTTAGAGTCACGAACAGGTGATCCATAATATAATCAGGACCAAATTAAAGTTTTATAAAGATATAAGAGAGAGTGTCTATTGGCACCCCAGGAGTTAGTGGAGACAGCTTTTAAGATGTTCAATTTCTTTAGACAGGCTGTTCTAAGATGGACTATATGATTGGAAAAACTGAGTTTATTATCTAGATATAAACCAAATAAATGAAAATTGTTGGTAAGAGGAATTGGGTTGTTTTTTAAATATATTTCATGATTCGGATGTAATTTTCGTATTTTACAGAAATTAATTGCAGTCGATTTATTTTCTGCTAAGGAATAGCCATTCCGTTGTGCCTACGATTCTATTTTGGTGATGGATAGTTGAAGTTGCCTTTCAATGGCATTTATAGTTTGTGACTGACATGAGATAATGAGGTCATCAGCAAACATGTATGATTCAACTGTTTTTGGTATATTTTGTGTCATATTTGTAATTCTTATTGTGAATAATGTTGCACTTAGGATGGAACCATGAGGTTATTTGTTATTTGTTATTTGTTATTTTGGTTTTTAGGAGCATTAGCAACTAAGGCCATATTGCTCTGGGATATGCGGTGGTCATTCCATGACCTTTCCGCATCCTCCATATTTGGTGGTGACAGGCTCGAACCCTGGTCTAATCAAGAAGTGTGTGCTACGCACTGCTGCTCCTTCCCACCTGGCTACGGAGGCGCCAGGAACCATGAGGTACACCCTCTTCTTGTTCAAATGATTTGGATACACTGTTCATATATCTGACCTGAAATGTTCTGTGGTGAAGGAAGTTTTGTATAAATTGGGGTAACTGCCCCCTCAAACCAAAAGAATGAAGGTTCTGGAGGACACCATATCGCCAAGTGGTATCGAAGGCTTTCTCAATATCGAGATTAACCATTACAAGATGTTGTCTCCTTACTAAAACATTGCAGATGTTTGCTTCTGCTTTGATCATCACATCTAAGGTTGAGCGATTCTTCCAAAACAAACCCATACTGGTTTCGGTTTAGCAGATTATTAGTTTCCAGAAACCACATTAGCCGTCTGTGAACCATTTTTTCTAAGACTTTGCCTAAACAGCTAGTCAGTGAGATTGGCCTGTAATTATGTGGCTTGATATATAATCCTTCCCTGGCTTTGGAAATGCTAGTACAATTTAGTGGTGCCAAGAGTGCAGATAAGCATTTTCTAAAAATATTCTGCTGTAGAAATCCAACAGGGAGTTTACTGCTTTGTTATTTAGTTTTTTTAATATTATATAGCATACTCTGTCTGAATGGTACTGGATGTTTTATTCAGAGACTCTAAAAGTTAAGTTAAAGTGAACGGCTGATTGTGCGGGTGCGATGCCAGAGTAGAGTAGTTTATTTTATGTTGTTCTACAGATGCCTTAATTTTCTGAAAGGTTCAGCTGTAAGTGGGCACTGCTGATATACTGGCAAATGATTTGGCTAATGCATTTGCTATTTCTGTTGGTGCAGACAATTCCTGCCCTTTCCAGTTTAGAATTGGAGCTGGAGACTACACATATTTACCATTAAGTGCTTTGATTTTCTTCCAGATGAGTTTGTTGTCTGTGCCCTTGTTAATCATGGAAGTAAAACTTATCCAGGCATCTTTCTTTGCTTTTCTTCTTATTTGTCAGAAATTGGCCTTGAGTCTTTTAAAGTTAATGAGATTAACAGTTGTAGGGAATTTTTGAAACAGATTCCAGGCTCTATTTTTGTCTGTTTAGCATGTGTGCATTCCTGATTCCACCAATAATTGCTGTGTTTGCATTTCCCAGGGAAAAATTAAGGTATTGTAGAATTCACAGCTTGTAATATCTGTTTGGTTATATGGTCGGTGACTATTTAGCGGGTAATCAAGAAATTTCCACTCCGTATTGGCATATATGGCTAATAAAATAATAATAATAATATGGAGGGAGAACAAATTGAAAGGTCTATTGCAGTCATGGATCTGGTAGAAAAATGGATGTAAGTGGATTCGCCAGTGTTTAACAGGGTAAGGGTAATTTTTCAGGGTAGGAGTTACTCGTGAATTTAAAAGAGTTTCCTGTAAGGCTATGCCAGCTGGTTCATATCAATCGATAAGATCCTGCAAATAATCTTTTGTATTACGAAAGCCTCTACAATTCCACTGAAGGAAACTTTCCATTATGTGATTTTATGGGTTGTTTTGGGATCTGACAGTTGTTTAGTTGCAGTTTGCTTGTATCGATCTATTTTTGTTTTGTCTTTCTTAGGAAAGATGGGACAAGTCACGTCCATCTCATCGGTTGCATGTAGTTCTAATATGCCATTGTCTGAATCATGCTGCTGGTCAATGTCCATTCCAGTGAAGAGTGATGATTGCGGTTTCATAGTTTCTGTCACTTTTGGTTTTATTGTTGAGGAAACATCAGTTGGTATGGTAATTGGGGTATTACTGGCTTGTTCTGTTTGTTGCAAAGGAGACTGTTTCGAATTAGAGAGAAATGAATATGCCCAATTAGCAAAAGATACATTTGGAGGAACTGGTACATCAGTTTGAATCCCCACTGACTGGAAATGTTGAGTGGCTGTGGCATACATATGCTTTGTCTCTGTTTTCATTATTTGTCTTCTCAAATAATGAAAACAGCCTCTGGGTATGTCACTTTGTTTTCTACTTTATATTTTTGAATTTTTTTTTCCTTGCTTCCACAGTTCACATGTTTTTGAGAAAGCTGGGTGGTTATCCTTACAATTTGGGCAATGCAGAGTGGTAATGATGCAATCAGATTGGTTATGCTCTTTTGACCCACAGTTGGGGCATATTGCCTCACCTTGACATGTAGTCTGGGAGTGTCTGTGTTTTTGGCATTTGTAGAACCTGATGGGATCTGGGATGTATGGTCGGACACGGCAATGCAGATAGCCTGCTTTCACAGATGTTGATAAACTAGGAGTGTTAAAAGTGAGAATTATGCTCCTTGTTTGAACAAGATTACCATCTTTTCGAGTCATAATTCTCTCTGCATAGATAACCTTTAGTTCGTGAAGCTCTTTGATAATTTCCTCCTCTGATACAGTTAATAAATCCCATTCTGTTATTACTCCCTTAGAGGAGTTTATGGCGGCATGGGGAGTAACTTTTATTGATTGTCCTACAAATGTTGTGAGCTTTAATAGCTCTGTAGAATGTTGAGGTTGGGTAGTCTCAACCAAAATATCACCAGACTGGAGTCGCCTAACTGTTTTAGGTGAACCTGCAGCAGTCTCAATGCACTTTAGCACAAGGAATGGTGATAATTTACTCATAGGCTGGTCTGATAGTGAATGTAACAACCCCTCCTCTTGAGGGGTTGTTTTCAACCTCTTTGGTTGAGAAAAGTCATTATCTGTGTGATTTGTCTCTATTCTTGAGCACGATGGCTCTAAAGGTGGAAACATTTTGTTATCCATCTTTGTTCCTTTCAGCCCTGGGAGAGTGGATTTCTTCTCCCAGGTTACCAGCCCCACCATAGGGAGGTAGAAGCAGTGCCGCTAGAGTGACCAAGCTGTATAAAAGTTAGTGTTAGTTTAAAGGAAAAAAGAAAGATGATTTTCCTTTCTGAAACTTGCTACAATTCATAAGACTAAGTTATTGATTAAATAAAGCATAAAAAACTTTTTAAACTAAAGAAGAACTGTGGCTTGGAATGAGTAAATGCTACATGAATCACTAGGAAAATCGCTTGATCACTATAACACTTGGCACCCAGGGCCTTCTGTGTCGCAATTTTGCAATGGAGTGTTGAACGAATGTCAAATTTTGCTTTAAACTAGGAAAAAATCTGCAAGAGAAATATATGAAATGTTAATAACTGTTTATGGTGATAAAACACCAGTGTTAACAGTGTGTTTGAATGGCATAAGAGGTTTAAAGCCAAGTGCATGAGGATGTTCACAATAACCAAAGAAGTCGAAGTCCATCAACCTCTTGAAATGAGGAGAGAGTTGCAAGGGATGGGAAATTATGGAAAGAGATCGTTGTTTAATCCTCAGAATGATGGTTGATGAGCTGATTATGAATAAGCAGATGATTTGTTAAATTGTGCATGAAGTTTTAGGGAAAAGGAAGGTCAGTGCAAAATTTGTGCTGCACAGCTTCATGGATGAGTAGAAACAATGAAGACTTCATCCAGACTTGTCAAAACAACCCAAATTTCCCCTACCATATTGTCACAGGAAATGAATGTTGGGTGTTTCAGTGTGACCCAGAGACAAAGCATCAGAGCGTGCAGTGGTCTTCAAAATCATCATCAAAGCCCAAAAAGTTCCATTTACAGAAGTCCAGCATCAAAAGATGCTGATCATGTTTTTTAATAAACAGTGTTTGATTCACGAGGAATTTGTACCCGAGGGGTAGAGAGTCAATGCTGCATTCTATGTACAGGTGCTTTCAAAGGCTACTGAAGCAATCTTCTGAATACTGTAGGTTTCTGTGTCCCCCCACCATAATTTTTGATCATCCATGCGTTTTTCTTCTCTGCCACTAGTCTCATAAATTCATATGGCATCCCTTTAGGTCTAATCTTCAATAGTATCTCTTAGCTGGTATAAAAAGTTTGAATGTTTCCCTTTTATAAATTGCAGTTGGTAACATCTTCAGTTGGTTCCACTGAAAAAATTTTAAAAAATTCTAAGACCACTGTAGTCACCTGTATGTACTTCTCTTCGGAGATCACACATGAAAAATGTATATATGTGTATGTGCTCTTGAAGAGGTTAACACTTTAGTGCCTATGTAATGTCTTGGAATAGTGTTGTAAATCATTTTTGCTTAACAAAAACAAAATTCCTTCTTTTAACTCTTGACAGTTATATCTTTATGTAAATATGACATAGATACACTATGATCACTCCCACCAATGGTGGTTCCTTTAACTGGAAATTCTTAATACATGAAAAGTTAATGCTGATAATCAGGTAAAGAGTACTGCTTTATCTTATTACCTCTCTAACATGCTGGTGCAGAAGGCAGTGATTCAATATTGCTGCCAAATATCGACACTAGAATAAAACTAATAACACTACTGGATTCAGCACATAAAACACACATAAGAAAAACAGTTAAATATAAACAGAACCTTTTTGTTACATAGTGTAAGCAATAAAATTGAAATTAAAATTTTCATTTCAATAAAATAAAAATCAATTTCATTTCTGTTTTAAAATAAAAATGAAATTTTCCATTTGAAAAACATAAACAGAACAGAGGGATAATGAGAGACTACTCATCCAAAGCCAAAAATATTTGCATGAATACATTTATAAAAGTCATTTAACATTTCTTCATAAGTTTGAACAGTTTGTCACTTTTTTTAATTTTCATATGAGGGTGTTATTTTTTTAATCATAAATATACATATATGAGAGCTGTTCAATACAGCATGATTATAATTTTTTTTTCCCAACATACCTTTATTAATAAAGCATATTTTGATAGTCTTTTTCAAGGTAGCAGTCCCCATTTGACAAAATGCGCTGACTCCATTTCTGGTATATGTTTGAGAATCGTCTTTAATGTCATTACAATTTCTTCTAATGACTGGAAACATTTTTCTCACAACTCATTCTTTAAATTTGGAAATAAAAAAAATCACAGAATGCAAAGTCAGGGCTGTAGGGCAGATGAGGAACACTTCTGATCTTAATGCTGGCTAAGTACTTGATGAAAGTATGACAATTGTCATGATGCTACATCTACCCACCTGCATGCAGTTGTGGTCATTTATGACATGTGATCTCACAAAGTGTGTAGTAGTTCTATAATAAGGTCCTGTAACACTCATATGACATAGCATAACATGCTGGTAAACCATTCCTTGAATGTCAAAAAAACCATAACTTTTTCTGCAGAAGCCACAACTTTTGCTTCTTTTAGTGTTGATGTACATTTCCAAACAGAGCTTACTCTCTGGGTCAAAATGATGAAGCCATGTCTCATCTGCTATTATCACCTTGTGCAAAACATCATCTTCAGTAACAATCCATTGAAACTGCTGACAAACCTCCATGTGAACTTGCTGTTGCTCAGGCGTGAGCAGTCTTGAAACCCAGCTTGCAGAAACAAATGTCATATGCAAATGGTTGTGGAGAATACTTTGTGTGCTTTCCACCAATACTGTCAACATCTCTGCCAGTTGCCTTACTTTTATACAAATATCTCTCATGATTACAGAGGCAGTGTTTATGATTTCAGTAATGGCAGTAGTGGTTGGAGCTGTAGAACTGCTGATTTTTGTGATTGAATGTCCATCTTTAAACATTCTAAACCACCTGAGAGTTCTGGTATATGAAAGCAGAGATTCACCATAAACCTTTTTTTTCACATTTCATATGCTTCAGCTGATGTTTTCTTGAGACAGAAACAAAATTTGAGAGCAGTATACTGTTTCTTGCATGTCATGTCCATTGTAACATAGGCAAAACTGAACAGGCATGAACTTAACCGACTGCCAAGGTCACACCACTCGCATGAATCAACTTTGCAGTTGCTATGTGATGCAGCTTGATTTCGTCTTAAATTCAGCAGCGCAACTAGAAATAGCAAATGGTATGGTTGTTCATGAAAATTATGCTAATAATTTATTGCTTTTTTATTTTTAGTTTTTTATTTTTCTGCTTTTATCCGTGACTTAATTAGAAATTTCTATTGGAAGGCATTTACGATCCTCTAGGGCCTTAAGAATCATTTAGGCCCTAGCAACATATTATAGACTAGTTATATTTAACTGCTTTGATATTAATTTCATAACAATCTGATGGATTCCCAGATCATTAAATAATTTCTTAAATTTGAATATTTCAAATTTCTTTAATTTTTTCAAATTTCAAATTTCTTTAATTTGAATATGAAAGTCAAAGGCTTTCATATTCAAATAAATTTGTTTTCTCCTGGAAATAACTATTAATTTGATTCCTAGGGAGGAATCAATGCTCTTGATTCAGTGGTTAAAATAGTATGCTCACCTGCATGCTATTTTAACAATTCAGCCTTGTAGAAAGGTATGAATTACATCCCATGCCCCCATCTTGTTCTTCGGTGATAGCTACAGATATTTTTGATTTAATTTATTATATTTTATTATAATAGCGGTTTTGCTTCTGCATCTTACCCTCTTAACTGATTAATTTATTTTTTATCCTTTTTTCCAAGGTACATACTGTGTAATAGAATCCCAGAGAAGGTCACATACAGTAACCTTGAATCCATAAAGATATTCACAGAAATATTTTTGCATAGTGAAATGTGTTTTTCATTATAAGTTAACCTGCATATTTCTCTAGCCTTTAACATTTTAGAGACTGCAATAAAACTAATTAAAGTTTATAAAATAAAAAGATTTTTAGAAAGCTGTAAAAGAATTTTTTTTCTTCTAACTTATATTAGTAAATTAATAAGAGGAGTATACCTCAATATAGTACGTGGAACACTTCCGTATGATACCCTCCAGAAATTAAAACGGAAAAAACGAAAAAATCGACAACTTACCGGTACATTAAAGTAAAATATAAATAATTAAAGTAAAATATAAATAATTAAAGTAAAATATAAATAATTAAATAATCAATTTAACACAATTCAAAATCAATTCAAAACAATTAAAATTCAAATTAACGCAATTAAAAGAATCTAACGAAAATATTCAAAACGATTTTCCTTCCTGAAGCTGACAATGCTTTTCGACCGACTGTCGTGATCACAGGAATGAAAATTCAGGAATGAAAACACAGGAATGAAAATGAAAATGAGAATTTTCATTCCTGTGATCACGACAGTTGGTCGAAAAGCATTGTCAGCTTCAGGAAGGAAAATCGTTTTGAATATTTTCGTTAGATTCTTTTAATTGCGTTAATTTGAATTTTAATTGTTTTGAATTGATTTTGAATTGTGTTAAATTGATTATTTAATTATTTATATTTTACTTTAATTATTTATATTTTACTTTAATGTACCGGTAAGTTGTCGATTTTTTCGTTTTTTCCGTTTTAATTTCTGGAGGGTATCATACGGAAGTGTTCCACGTACTATATTGAGGTATACTCCTCTTATTAATTTACTAATATTATTATCAACGTAGAACATATTGAGTATTACAGCTCTGATCCATACTTTCTAACTTATATGTATTGTAAGTATATACTTGCTTATAAGTATATAAGTTAGCTTATATTTTACTTATTATATATAAGTATAATAAGTAAAATATAAGTAAATTAAAACCAATAATGAATAGCAATATTATCTTATGTATGTCAGTTACTTCTGGTTTTTACCTGTCGAACTAAAGTACTAAACACCATTTTTCTTAATCTCATAATGAGTCTTTCACCAGCGACTGCAAACATAAAATTCTGAAATAATAAAAATAATTCAACATAAATTTAAATATCTGAATGAAGAAAGTGAACCAATTATAATCAGAATAATAATGAAAAGAAAATAAATACAATATTTAAAAAATATATATATGATATGCCACTTCAATTATTTAATATAAATTTTCTTTTTTTTTTCATTAGTAAACATAACTTTTAATTGAGAATCTAAATTTCCATAACTCAATTTCTTCTCTAAAAGTTAGTCATTATAACAGGGGTAGACCACCTGCAAGACACATGCCACTTGTAGCCAGAGCAGCTCTGTTTAGAAGCCAATGTGAAAAAAAAAAAAAAGAAAGAAAAAAAAAATTAAATAACCAGCTGGAAAAATCGTAAATGAAGCTAAACATATATAGAAGAGCTTTCCAAATGGTGACACCAAATTTTGGAGTCATCATATTGGCATTATTTTCACGGTCTTATTTCCTTTCACTGCATAAATGGATATAACTGATTGATTAATACATAAATTTACAACATTTATTTCTTTGTGCGGTTCATAATTGGAGGTCAGTGGATTGAACACATTCTTTCTCTTTGAAAGTTAATAAATGATATAATATTTCAAATAGTCTTAGTTAAGGGCGACACGAGTAATTACAGACCAGTTAGTTTAACTTCTGTTCCGAGTAAAATAATGGAGTCACTGGTTAAAGATGCATTGCAGAATCATCTAGACAAGACTGTAGGAATAATTCAGACACAGCATGGGTTTGTTAAGGGAAAGTCTTGTCTGACAAATTTGATAGGATATTATGATGTGGTTACAAAGGAACTGGATGCAAAAAATAATTTTGATATCATATATTTGGATTTCAGGAAAGCTTTTGACACTGTTACGCAAGGAAGACTATTGTACAAGTTGGAACAGAATGGTATTAAGGGTAAGTTGCTACAATTGATAAAAGGATGGTTGAGTGGGAGAAGACAGAGGGTGGTAATCAATGGATGCTGCTCTTCATGGACTAATGTTATTAGTGGAGTCCCAGAGGATTCGGTGTTGGGTCCACTGTTGTTTTGTATATTTATCAATGATATTGATGAAGGTATATCAGGCTTAGTGTCGAAGTTTGCAGATGATACAAAGGTTGGCAGGGTTGTTAATGACAGTAATGGCAGTGTGTTTCTGCAACAGGATCTAGATAATTTGGGCAGATGGGCTAAGAAGTGGCAACTGAAGTTTGACCTTGACAAATGCAAAGTACTGCATATGGGTAGAAGTAACCCGACAGAAAAGTACCAACTGTGTGGTACTACACTTAAGGTGGTAGAAAATGAAAAAGACCTGGGAGTAATTGTGCAGTCAGATATGAAGTTTTCTGAGCAATGCAGACAGGCTGCCAGGGCAGGTCATGGGGTTTTGTCAATGATATATAGGAATTTTGCTAGCAGGAAAAAGGAGGTGATTGTCCCTCTGTATAAGGCAATGGTCAGGCCATGCCTTGACTACTGCATACAGGACTGGAGACCTCATTTTAGGAAGGATGTCGATTTGCTTGGGCGTGTATAGAGAAGGGCAACAAGATTGGTGAGGGGAATGAAGGGATCCTCTTACCAAGAGAGGCTTAAGTTCTGCAAATTGCAGTGGCTGGAGACTAGGCACCTGTGCGGTGATCTGATTGAGGTGTATAAGGCCTTGAATGGGTTGAGCACGCAGAATTCTGAGGGGATCCTTCCACTTGTTCAGATTATTATTATTATTATTATTATTATTATTAGCTATATGGTGCAAGGAAGCCCGAGGCTTATGCTGCACTAGGAAAAAAAAAATTTCTGAATTACCCGGAGAGAGAAAGAGTGAGAGAGAGAAAATAGAAGGGAATCACCAAGAAAGAGAAGAATGATGATATCCAGCTCAGGACCCTGGGTGTGCCAAGCCCATACTCACCAGATGTGAGTCCCTGCGGTTCTACGAACCTAAGGGGGCATAAATTCAAATTAAGAAAAGACAGATGTAGAATAGATGTGCGGAAATTTGCCTTTAGCTAGCGGGTAGTTAATTGCTGGAACAAACTTCCATCTGTCGTTGTGAAAGTTGATAGGTTGAATAAATTTAAGGAGGAACTGGACAGGCATTTGGAGGGAATGGTGTGATTTTTTTTTTTTTTTTGGCTGCATAAGCTCATACACTTGCTTTCTTGCATCACATGCCACCACCACCACTATTTATTTATTTTTATTATTATTATTAGCCATATGGTACAAGGAAGCCTGAGGCTTATGCTGCACCAGCCAAAAAAAAAAAAAAAATTCCCGAGTTATCCCCCTGTGTGTGTGTGTGTGTGTGTGTGTGTGTGTGTGTGTGTGTGTGTGTGTGTGTGTGTGTGTGTGTGTGTGTGTGTGTGTGTGTGTGTGTGTGAGAGAGAGAGAGAGAGAGAGAGAGAGAGAGAGAGAGAGAGAGAGAGAAGTAGAAAGGCATCACCAAGAAAGAGAAGAATGATGATATCCAGCTCAGGACCCTGGGTTTGTCAAGCCCATACTCACCAGATGTGAGCCCCCGGGGTTTACTACTACTACTACTACAGTAATGCACATTCTCTCTCTTGTTTACGTTTTTGGCCCAAAACAAAGAAAATTGTACCAGTGCATATATCCTCAACTTAAAATAAGGAGCAAAAGGGATGAAGTGTCAAATTACTTCTGGCATGTGCACATATCTGCATCATAAAAGTTTGGAAAGCACAGACATACAGTTAAAACTGGACTTTTATTACTAGAAATTATGAACAGGGTTTCAGATACTGATTCAGTGAAGATGAACATTTACTTGTTGACCTATATTCAATAATTTAATAAACATAAAAATTTTTATTACAAGTATTTAGCATAAAATTCCTTAACATAATTAACAAAATCATTTGATGGTACCAGGAGCTGATCAGTGGTGTGTGTGTGTTGGGGGGGGAGTATTGATTTCAGTAGCTTCTGGACCAGCCCCTAGTTGGCCTGCAATGCATTTTTAACATAATATGAGACATGCTTCAGGAAAAGGTTAAGCTAAACCTAAATTATAAAATAAATACCATACAAAACAATAATAACATAATTTCTGAATTCAATTATACAGCTAAATAAACAATGTGTTCAGCTCTTGGTCACATGACTTGGCAATCATCCTTTATAAAGCAATCTATAAGGGGTATGTCAAAAGTTTCTGGCCGGCCACAGAAACAACGATGCAATCTCAAATGAATCAACTTTCATTTAATGCAGTTAATTGCATAAAGTATATAGCCCCCTTAGGGCTATATACTTTATGCAATGTTCCCTCAACTTTTCTAGAGCCCTTACATAGAATCTACTACATTGATCCCCTTATAGATCCTCTATTTTGGTCCTCTTTGACTACATGAATAACTTAATTATTTGTACCAATGTGTCATCTTCTTAAATATTTTTTTGGAGAAGCAAAGAAAGGATTATCAGCAGTAATTCTTCATGCATTAAGAATCTGCAGATAAAATAAATACTAGGTGCCAGTGATCACAGAGTATTGATGTAAGATTTAATTAAAGATGCAACTACCACATTTGCTCTCCGGCAGCTTTTAAATTCTATACAACGTTGCCAACAACAAATTCTAAATGAGAAGCATTCAGGGAATAATCATAGAAGTTACTGGGCTTTTCATATCAACTAAGAAATACTGTTCAAGGCTTAGACCTAAATGGATGTCACATGAAGTATGAGACATGTTACAGAGAAGAAAAATGCATGGGATGCATATAAATTATCAGGTGATACAGAAGCATATGGTAGATTTAAACTAGTCTGCAATCTAGTCACAAAGGAGGATAGGCATGCTAAGATGGATTACAAGGAGTCTCCAGAAAATAATGCCAAGAAAAGCAGCAAAGACTTCTTTATTTATATTAATAGTAGAAGGAAGGGGTTTGAATCAAAGTGGCTTTGTTGTAGATGGTATAACTGTTAATGATTTTGTTAAAGTTGCTGACAGGGTAAATAGGAATTTTGCATCTACATTCACACAAGTGGAATTCTTTAGGTGGGGATGCCAGAGGTTTCTTAAAAAATAATAGGGAAATAAATGATTTTGTGAAAACTGAGGGGAAAGTGGAAGAGAATTTGTTAAAGTTAAACATAAAAAGGCACCTAAGGTGGATGGGATCTACCCAATTATATTAAGGGAGGAAGTAAAGAAAGTAAGCAAACCCTTATGCATGATTATGAGAACATCTTTGTTCAGGGAAGATCTCTCTGGACAGGAGATGTGCAAATGTATCCCCAATTCATAAAGGGGGATCCATAGGGAGACATGAATAATTACAGACCTATTAGCTTAACTTCTGTTCCGAGTAAAATAATGGAGTCATTGGATAAAGAAGTAATGCAGGACCATTGAGAGAGGAGTGCAGTTATACTTCAGTCACAGCATGGGTTTGTCAAGAGGCAATCTTGCCTGACCAATTTGATTAAATACTATGATGCAGCACAGAGGAACTAGATGCAAAAAATAATTATGATATTATATACTTATATACTTCGATTTTGGGAAAGCATTTGATGCTGCTATACATAAAATTCTGTTGTACAAAGTGGAGGAGTGTGGCATTAAGGTAAAGTTACTGCTGTGGATAAAGGGATGGCTAAGTTTGTTTGTTTTTTTTTATTATGAAAAACCCAAACATGAGAGGTATTAGAACCTATAGTACTTAGTACCATACATGGGTTGGAGGTTGGGAAGATGAAAGTTGTTTGTTTGTTATTTGGTTTTTAGGAGCATTAGCAACTAAGGCCATATTGCTCCAGGATATGCGGTGGTCATTCCCTGACCTTTCCGCATCCTCCGTATTTGGTGGTGACGGGCTCGAACCCCGGTCTAATCAAGAAGCGTGTACTACGAACTGCTGCTCCTTCCCACCTGGCTACGGAGGCGCGGAAGATGAAAGAAGATATTTGTTGACATTAGACTTGAACTTCTGTAGACTGTAATTTTCATGAAATACGTATGAAGGAAAGTTGTTCCAGAAATCGGCAGTTGAATGAATAAACGATGAAGATGAAAAGTTGGTTCTGTGAGTTTGAAGTTGGACAGTAAATGGATGTTGGCTGGTGGCGACAAATGTTCAGACTGTTTTGAAAGAGAAAGTGGGAATTATAGAAGCCAATTCAGAAGAACACTGCCCATGGAAGATTCTATAGAAAAGGCATGCAGCAGAAACAGTACGTCTATGAGATAGAGAGTGGAGAGACTCTGTTAGAGATCAGGCTTTATTTAACCTAACTGCCCTCTTCTTAATGAAATTTAGACCCCTGAAAGAGGTTTGGGGACACTGCCCCAGATGTGGGAACAATATTCCATGGTAGAGTAGATTTGTGATTTGTACAGAGTGAACAGCTGTTTGAAAGAAAAGTAGCACCGAGAGCGAAAAAAAAGCAGAGGAAGAAATATTTGTAATCTGCTTGTGCTGAGAGAGAGATTATATGTCAGTGTAATCTCCAAAAGAGATTTTTCCTCTTGCCTAGAAATTGGAGTGTCACCAAAGATAAGCATAGGAGCAGAAGAATCCTTTTTGCAATATAAGACAGGACTGAGTTTTAGAAGGATTGAAACCAACAAAGTTGTCTTTGCCCCACTGGAGATCAGCATTTAAGGAATTGGTAGTGAATATTCAAGAAGTTGAAGCTGATTGAGCAGGGCAAGGTTTCTCAAACTGAAAAGTGGAAAGAAATGTGCTATCATTAACAAAACTATGGATAGAACCTCAGTCAATGGAAGAAGGTCATTAATATACAAGACGAAAAGAGAGAGGAAAAGAACTGAACCTTGGGGGGCACCAGCATTAGTGAAAACGTTAGAACACAGAGAGCCATCTACCATCACCCTCAGTGAGCGATCAGAGAGAAAACTGAATACCTAATTACAAAAAACAGTTGGCAAACCATAAGATGGAAGCTTGTTTAGAAGACCTTTATGCCAAACACGATCAAAAGCATTTGAGATGTCGAGTAACTGCTTGTGTTTCACCTAACTTTTCCATTGAATTTGTCCATAAATGGGTAACATAAGCCAGAATATCACCAGTGGATCGACACTGATGGAATCTATACTGGTGATCATTGATCAGATGGAAGGTTTCTAGGTAGTTTAAGAGTTGGCGATTAATTGATTTCTCCATTACTTTAGAAAGAGTAGAAGTAATTGCAATGAGACGATAACTGGATGGGAGTGATTTGTCACCCTTTTTAGAACTGTCTGGATATGAGCAAACTTCCAAACAGAAGGAAAAACACCTTTGGAATAAGAAAGTGAAAAAAGGCGGCAAAGAACATGAGTAAGTTCAGGAGCACAGGTTTTGAGAACAAGTGGAGAAATACCATCAGGACCTGGAGCTTTCTTAGCATCAAGATTCATCAAAATCCTTCTGACATCCTTTTGATGGAAGACCACAGGAGGCATTGAATGGAGCATGTTGAGAATGGTGGAAGGTGTTTTACCAAGATCATTAATACATGAGTTGGAAGAAAAATGGGATGCTAGAAGGTTAGCTTTATCCTTGGCTGGTTTTGACAGAGATGGGCAAAAGTTGCAGCCAATAGCTTTGGCAAGAAGCAAAACTAAGCAAAAATCTAGTTTGAACTGATTAATAACTGCTTTACAATTGTTGCAAGCTTTGATGTAGGCAGAAAATGAAACTGAAGAATTGGAAACAAGCCAATTAACGATATGCGACATTCTTCTCTTGAACAGTCTTAGCACATTTATTGGAAAATCATGGTTTAGATAAAGGATGAGATTTTAAATTAGGGTGTGGAATAAAGGATTCCATTCCTACTAGAATAATTTCACTGACACGATGTGAGCAAACACTGACATCAGAAGTTTTAAAACAGTAATCCAACCAAGGAAAAGAAGAAAAGAAATCTCTCAGGTCATCCCATTTTGCATTCTTGTAATGCCAAACAACATGAGGTTGGGAATAGCCATGAGATAAAGGCTCCACTGGAGAAAGGAAAATCGCCAAGTTGTGATCTGAGGTGCCTAAAGGACAACTCACTTTGACCATGTACTTAGAAGGGTTGTTTGTGAGAAAAAGATCAAGTATGTTGGCTGTATGGTTAGGATTGTCCAGTAATCTGGTAGGTAAATGAATAATCTGTGCGAGGTTATCAGTAACTGCAAAAGTCTCAGCATCTCGACCAGCTGGGTCTGTGTGACTAGAAAATGGAAGCCAGCTAATGTTCACAACTCACAAATCACCACGGAAAATTACCTCACTGTTAGGACTGGAGAAAGTCAAGTTGCAAAGAGAGGAAGTCAAAGAGTTCCAAGTGATTAGTGGAGTTGGGAGAACAGTAGAGACAACAGATGAATTTGATAGAATGAGGTAGAGAGATTTTAAGCCAGAGAAGGTCGAAAAGAAGAAATTCGAAATTACCAAGGATCTGACAAGGAATATCAGAACGGACATATGCACAAGTACCACCTTTGAAGCAAAAGGAATCATGCAGCTAATAATTTGGAAAACTGAGATGAGCAGTGGTTGAATCAACCGATAACTGAGATTCTGTCAGTAAAAGTACATGGAGTTCGGCAGACTGTAATTGGAAATGAACATCATTGAGATTAGAACCGAAACCAAGTATATTGGTGAAATGAACTAGGAAGTGTTTGGGAGGTTTAGAACTTTTTGCAGATAAACTTACTCTATTAGTTTGATAATTCATGGTGTATTCAATAGTAAGAAAAAGTGGGGGGGGGCCCTGTATGAAATAATGAAATTTTTGGATATGGCATACATATGGTAAGAATACACCCAGATCCTTGACATAACATGGCCTCAACTATGCTCCCCGCATACACACTACTTGGACTCCCGCAATCACTATCTGGCAGATTACAGGTAGCAAGATTATACACTAGTTGATCCGCAGGCCTCCTAGAGAGTTATCAATAGGTACGGTCTGGTGTACTAACTAGTAGCCGGCCTGAGAGCTGTACCCTCAAAATGTAAGGAAGTTTGGATCTTGCCACGGTGTTCATCATAACCTCAAAAGACATCATTTATACTGCATGATGGAAGAGATGGGGAAGGGTTGACTGGAACTTAGCTCTGGAGACTATACATGGGTTCCACCACTTCAAGCCTCCGATAAGCAAAGTGGTGATATTGCAACAGTTGATGAGAATCATCTACCGCCTAGTATTGCCTGGTAACACAGAGGGGTGGCATTACTCCATGTGGTGTGGGTACCATACCTTGACCCCCTGCTTATGTTGGTTCACACCTGGGTGGTCACCCACAGTATCCTTGCACATGGAGGTTATACCCAGGTTCACTAACAGTCCCACCATCATGAAAATGCAAGCAGAGCATTTAGCTGTCACAGACCGCCCAGACTTCACCGAAATTGGGTCCATTTGAGTGTCACCCGAATATCAGTTCCATCAGCGTTTTAGACTCCCAGGTAGCAAGCACAGCTTGTCTAATATATCTAAGAGAATGTCTGTGGCAACCTCAAGGACCACAAGTAGAAAAAGAAAGAGAGTGGTTATCAATGGACTGCTCTTCATGGACTAATGTTATTACTGGAGTTCCAGAGGTTCAGTGCTGGTCCATTGTTGTTTTCTGTATTTATTAATGACACTGATGAGGGTATATCAGGTTTAATGTGTAAGTTTGCAGAAGATACAAAGGTTGACAGGGTCATCAATGACAGTAATAAAGGTATGCTACTGCAAAAAGATCTATAAAAATCAGGCAGCTGGGATGGGAAATGGTAATTGAGGTTTAACGTTGACAAATGCAAAGGTATAGAAATACACATGGGTAGCAGTAATCTTGAATTAACATACCAGCTGTGTGGCACTACTCTCAATGTAGTGGAAAATGAAAAAGACCTGCAGTCTGATATGAAGTTCTCTGAACAGTGCAGACAAACTGCCAGGACAGCTTATGGGGTTTCGTTAATTACAGTAGTAGTAGTAGTGGCAAATGATGCAAGAAAGCAAGCTCATGGAGTATCAGCCAAAGGAAAAAAAAAAGAAAACACCACACACACTTCTCCCATCCATAGCCTCCAAGAATCTGTCAAGTTCTTCCTTGAATTTATTCAAACCATCCACTTTTGCAACAACAAATGGAAGCCTGTTCCAACAATCAGCCACCTGCTGACTGAAGGCAAACTTCTGCACATCTGTAATGCAACCATCCTTCCTCAACTTAAATGTATGCCCTCTCGTGTGTAGTCTCCACAAGAGGAACAATCCATACAAGATCTTATATACCTCAATCAGATCACCCGCAGGTGCCTAGTCTCCAGAAGCTGCAATTTTCAGAACTGAAGCCTTTCTACATAACAACACTTTTTTGTTCCCTTCATTAATCTGGTTGTCCTTCTCTGCACCTCTTCTAGTAGATCTATTTCCTTTCTAAAGCGAGGCCTGGAGACCTGTATATAATTCTCAAGATGCTGCATAACTATGGCCTTGTACAAAGGAATAATCACCTCCTTATCCCTGTTAACAAAGTTTCTGCATATTATTGACAAATCCCCAGGAGCTGTTCTGGCAGCATGTCTGCAATGCGCAGAAAAGTTCATATCTAACTGTATAATTACTCTCAAGTGTTTTCATTTTCCACTACCCTGAATGTAGTACCACACAGTTGATAAGTTACTCTGGGATCACTGCTACCCATATGCAGTACCTTGCATTTCTCAATTGACCCAGTTTTCCTAGATCGTGTTGCAGTAGCTCACCCTGATTACTGTTGGTAACCATACTGCGAAACTTTGTATCAACTGCAAACTTTGGCATTAAGCCTGATATACCTTCATCAATATCATTAATAAATACTGAAGACAACATTGGGCCCAGCACTGAACAATGTGAACATTTCTGTACACATTGTACTTCTTATATTGAATTTCTGCATCCCTTATATTTGATTGACACCACGTCTCTAATATCTTCACAATGTCTGCATTTGATGACTTGACCAATACTTCAAACTCATCAAATTTATTTATTATGCTGGCATTGGTGTACATGCAAGTATACATGCACCTGTTCATACTCTTAGTTATCCTAACACAGCCCATTTATTTACCTGTTCCATGATGACTGACAGAAGACCTTGAATTTATCAGAACCTTGCTTTCCAGGCTGCTGCTGTTTCCAATAGAAGCAGTGCAGGAATCACTTTCACCTCTGACTGCAGCTATTATTAATCTATTAGTCTGTGTAACAGTGCCTCGATAGCATCAGCAATTATTCTTGCACCCTTTCTATTTAAATGTATCCCATCTCTGCAGAAGCAGTCTCTCCTGTTAACAAGCACAGACCATGTTGGGAAAAGTTCTACCCCATGAGCCTTGCACAATCTCTCCACAGCCGAATTGATTGACAAGGCTTTCATCATATATTCCCTCCTATCATGTCTGGACATAATTGCTGACACTTTCAAATTTAACCCTAACTTGTGACTTTTTTTCAACATTGAAAAAAAAAAAAAAAAAAAAAAAAAAAAAAGCCACAAGTTAGTTGGTGTCTCATTTCTTCACACTCTGCATTGAGCACACACACATCCCCTTGGCTATATCACATCCTGTTCCAGAAAAGTCCGCAAACAGTACATTTTCCTTGGGCCATTCATAGAAGAATCGCCGCTTCAGTTCTTCCAAGTCATAGCATTCCTGCCACTTTGAGCCCATTGCTTTGCTGCTTTAGTCTGTGGCATGATTGCCATTTAAATTCAATATAAATGAGAATACTACACTAAACTAACACTTAAATGCAATAATAACACTACTCTAATTCACCAGTTACACAAAAATAATACGTACTACCTTATCAAGTTTACGTTATATGTATTACAGCATCAATTTTATGGGTATTATGTGTTATAATAGATAATAAAATTATCTAACTAATGCCAATCTACATGATTCGTATATTGAGCTACCTTTAACACAATTAAAATATACTGATTATAAGCATTAAAACAAAATAAGACAGAGTAATAAAATGTCATTATTTACGAATGCACTCACTATTTGTCAGTAATAATATATTCAAATAGTTTCCAACTTCATGACATGCACAACCATGTGATGATCAGTGACCTTGCTACTCAGCCAAACAGCACATCTGCTGTACAAGAGATTACTGTCTAATAAGGCACAATATGACCTTAGCAGCCCTTGTGCCATTAAACAACAAACCAACAACAACAACTGTCTAATAATATATTCTTCACGTGTCCCATTAAAGAAACGGTATCTAGCTCAATACCAGTGGTCATCCTTCTGTACAACTAAACTTTCTAAAAGAGGTAGTTAATACCTTAATGTGGTTAATACTGCTGGTAGTAGCAGCAACAGTGACAACAATGTGAATGGCTAACATTCTTCATTAGAAATGCTGTGAGCATGATCTTAACAGAAATTAAGTGGTACAATTGCAGTTCCTTTTATAAAATAGGAATAATTTACAAATTGTGATATATACAAGGTGCTGCATTATAATTTACCAAAAATTTATCTTGATTTTTCAAAATCTTTTCTCAAATGAATAAATTCATTAATTAATGAGAGAGAGAGAGAGAGAGAGAGAGAGAGAGAGAGAGAGAGAGAGAGAGAGAGAGAGAGAGAGAAGCAGCTCTATCCAAAAGAAGAAATTCAATACACCTGGAATCCTATGCTCATAGTATCAGTATTAATGATATGAAGCCATAAGTCATAAGCTTTTGCCACACTGGATAAAAAATAATAAAAAAAAAATAAAAACAAAAATAAATAAATAAATAATATAAATTAATAAGAAAAGTAAAATATAAATACACAATATATATTTATATTAATTAATAATATACTGTATATAAAGAAAATAAACAGCCTAAGTGTTCCTTTCTCACATGGGTAAGTATCCAGCTGACTTTTGAATTTCCTCAAGCTGTTAGCCTCAACCAGCCATCACGGATTTATTCCAATAATTAAAATAAAACTTCCTACAATCTAACTATACATTCATGTGAATTAAATATATGTTGTTTACTTTCGTAAACACAAACAAACCAAACAAAACATTTAAGAGTTTTAAGTAATTACTTTTGCTTACACTAAGTTCACTGTTTCAACTACTTTTTATTACTTTTAAGTTCTCTGCTATCTTACTTACTTTTTTAACAAATTTCATTTCAAGTTTAATTCACATATTAATGAACTCACAATAGCAGGTCACAGCTTGCTACAAACAATATTCATGATGTCAAAATAAGATAATTTATTATTTAACTTATTAACAACTACATTAATAATTTTTATAACTGATTTGCATAATCAATTTAATGAAGGCTTATCATAAAGAGTGATTATAATTTTTAAATTATTTATCTATTTTCATGTATATCCAAATTTTGATGGTCCTCCTTAAAGTGGTTCCTGTTTGGCATCATCTATCCTGATGCTGTTACTATCTCCAAAAATTTGCATAAATGCAGTCCTTGCTATATCCAACAAAATTGCCTCACTTCATCAAGTTGAATTACTGCTTCAAGAGTTCAAATTACATTCCCTTAATTTTTATTTTTTTTATCTAGGGAAAATGTAAAGGTTTTAGGATATTGTGTTCAAAGTAAACAGACCAGTACACATTTGATATTGATTGAAACTAAAGATGGATTCACATCAATATGATAGCAATAGCAATTACGATCTTGATAGCTATTGCGATTATTCCATTCATACCAATGCAACTGCAATGATGTTACTATTTGTCTTCCTTTTAGGCAGTAGTTTAGTTACCTGAATTAAAAATGTGCCTTGATTTTGCTCTTGAGGAAAAAACTGTTATTACTGACATTATGCGAAGATTAAGAAAAGAGCTATGTACATATTTAGATAAGATAAATAGTTTCTTTTGTAGTGACAAATGGGCCTGGAGTACTGGGGTCCATAGTTTCAAATACATATATATATACACAGTTATGCCCAGTTAATTTATTAAAGTACAAATAAAATAAAATATAAGTACAAAATTCAGTAGCTTTCGGAACACGTGTCCCTTTATCAACTGACAAATTTGAATACATTACAAGCAAATGTGGCACGTTACTCATGCGTCATTGTTGTAGCACGGACGTGTGCTGCCTTACGCCAGTGATCATCCATCAATAAAGCGGTTGTCTCTAGGATGGGATGTATACGCATGCCTTTCTGGCGATTTAATGCCTTAGGGTTGTTTATTATGTTTAGTGACTCTAGCCATAGGCGGTGGCGAAAGTGTCGCGCGTGGTCCACTATCTCAAAGTCGCGCTTGGGGTCAAGATCGTGGTTGGTAGCACAAAAATGTTCTGCGAGCACGGACTGGTCAGTTTTGGCAAGCCGGATTGCTCTGTCGTGTTCCGTAAGGCGATCCTGGAGACGTCTCGATGTCTCACCTACGTAGCAACTGTTACAGGCCCTACAGGTGATACGGTACACTACATTGCTGCGTAAGACAGGTGTGACAGGGGTCTTCACACTGGAGACAAGTGAACGTCTGCCTACATTCCGTACTATCCAGGAGTGTCAGGACGTATCTCGAAGATCCTGAGAAGTTACAACATCAAATGTGTGCAATTACCCGGTAAGAGCCTACGTTCACTTGTCTCCAGTGTGAAGACCCCTGTCACACCTGTCTTACGCAGCAATGTAGTGTACCGTATCACCTGTAGGGCCTGTAACAGTTGCTACGTAGGTGAGACATCGAGACGTCTCCAGGATCGCCTTACGGAACACGACAGAGCAATCCGGCTTGCCGAAACTGACCAGTCCGTGTCGCAGAACATTTTTGGGCTACCAACCACGATCTTGACCCCAAGCGCGACTTTGAGATAGTGGACCACGCGCGAAACTTTCGCCACCGCCTATGGCTAGAGTCACTAAACATAATAAACAACCCTAAGGCATTAAATCGCCAGAAAGGCATGCGTATACATCCCATCCTAGAGACAACCGCTTTATTGATGGATGATCACTGGCGTAAGGCAGCACACGTCCATGCTACAACAATGACGCATGAGTAACGTGCCACATTTGCTTGTAATGTATTCAAATTTGTCAGTTGATAAAGGGACACGTGTTCCGAAAGCTACTGAATTTTGTACTTATATTTTATTTTATTTGTACTTTAATAAATTAACTGGGCATAACTGTGTATATATATATGTAGTTTCTTTTGTATTTATGAACCAGATTTTAAGTAGAGTTCTTGTATGTCATATACATTTTATAATAGATTGAATTATCTTTATGGATTTTTAGAACCAGAAAAATAAAATGGATGAATGATATTAGTGTATATTGTGGAATTAAAGAAGAGTTCTACACTTTGTTCTCAAACTTACAGAGGGATAAAAAAAAAAAAAAATGCTTTTATCAATATTTTTGTTTAAACATTCATTTGCCATCCCTTTAGGATGGCAAATGAATGTTTAAACAAATTACTGGGTTTAGCTGAAAATGACGTTTGTAAACAGGATACTAATTATTGTTGGGCTATTCCCGCAATAGATAACTCTAATAATTTAATAACTCTAAGGTAAGATTGAAATTATAACTTTTTAAAATGAAAATTGGTTTATTATTACAAATTGTATATATAACTATATAAAGAGCAAACATCTGTTTGAACAATTATAATTCTTGGATGGAAAATTGTATATTCCAGGATACTGCTGCACCACTTTCCCCTGTTAATGGTTCATTCGTAAAACAGGTTTAAAGTTAGGATCTGGCAATGACGTTGAAATTAGTTCAACAAGAATCAATTAAACTAGGAGGTATTGGAGTGCTTTATGTCATTTCCCCATAATTAGAACTGTCTGCAGATGATAATAATGATTGTTCTTCCTCTTTTCTCTGTTCCAATTCCTGCCCCATAATAATTTTTGCAATTTTAATTTTTGCCTATATTTGTCTTTGTGGTGGTGAAAATGTCTTAATTGTTTTTTCAAATCTCAAAAACATAAGCTCTATTGCATCAAAATTTGAGTGTAATAATTGTTCATGAGTTTTGTGACTATTTTGCAAGTATGATATTACTTGCAGGGGTATTTTAATTTCCCAGATATTGACTGGACCTTGTGGCTTGGTCACTCACACACTAGCAAAGCTTTTGTGGATTTATTGGATGATTGTTTTCTACAGCAGCATGTTCGGGAGGCAACGAGAGGGAGTAATACTCTTGATCTGAATATCAGTAGTGATTCTTCATGCATTAAGAATTTGCAGATAAAGGAACCACTAGGTGGCAGTAATCACAGTGTGCTGATGTGGGATTTACTCAAAGAGGTAACCCATCAGGGGTAAAGGGAAGGGTTTTTGCTTTTGTAAAAGTGACTATGGGGGTCTCAGACAGTTTTTAAATTCTATACAGTGGGACCAACTGATGATGTTACAAATAGCAAATTCTAAATAGGAAACATTCACAGAATTAATCTTGGAAGCTACTAGGCTTTTCATACCAACTAAGCCATATTGTTCAAGATTTAGGCCTAAATGGATGTCAGATGAACTAATGAGACATATGGCAGATAAGAAAAATGCATGGGATACATATAAATTAACAGGTGACACAGAAGCTTATGGTAAATATAAGCTGGTCTGAATTCAAGTCACAAAGGAGATTAAGGCAGGCAAAAGCAGATTACAAGAAGTCTTTGGCAAAGGATGCAAAGAAAAACAGCAAAGAGTTCTTTACTAATGTAAACTCTAGAAGGAAAGGGATGAATCAGATTGGTCCACTTGATATCAATGGTTCAACTGGTGATGGTCCTGCTCAGGTAGCTAACAAACTGAATGAGTATTTTGCATCTACATTTACACATAAGCAGTTATTTGGGGGGGGGGGGATGGCAGAGGTGTGTTAAACTCTGGCAGTGAGCTAAATGATTTTGTAATAACTCAGAGCAAAGTACAGGAGAAATAGTTGAAGATAAACATAAGAAAGGCACCTGGGGTGGATGGGATTTATCCAGTTATATTAAACTTATATTAAAGTTATATTAAACTTTAATATAATTTAATATAACTTAAAGGAGGACTGCAGATGTGCAAATGTGACCCCAATTCATAAAGGAGGATCAAACGGTGACATAAGTAATTACAGACCTGCTAGTATAACTTCTGTTTTAGAGAAATTAATGGAGGCACCGGTTAAAGAAGCACTGTAGGATCATCTAAAGAAGTCTTCAGTTATAGTTCAGACACAGCATGGGTTTGTTAAGGGAAAGTCTTGTCTGACCATTTTGATTGAATACTATGATGTGGTCACAAAGGAACTGGATGCAAAGAATAATTTTTACATCATATACATCATATCTTACATCATATATATCATATCATATTTACACCATATCTTAGGAAGGCTTTTGATTCTGTTGCACATGGAAGACTGCTGCAAAAATTGGAGCAATGTGGCATTGGAGGCAAATTGATGTTATAGATAAAGGGATGGTTGAGTGGGAGAAGACAGAGAGTGGTAATCAATGGACACTGCTCATTGTGGACTAATGTTATTAGTGGAGTCCCCCAGGATTCAGTGTTGGGTCCGTTGTTGTTTTCTATATTTATTAATGATATTGATGACAAAATATCAGGCTTAATATCTAAGTTTGCAAACGATACGAAGGTTGGCACGGTTGTTAACGCCACTAATGACAGTATGCTAGTAATGACAGTTTGCAGTAGCATACTGCCACTAATGACAAAAGCAAAAGGATCTAGAAAAGTTGAGCATATGGGTTGAGAAGTGGCAGCTGAAGTTTAATATTAACAAATGTAAAGTATTGCATATGTCTGCCAGTGGCAAAGGTTGATGACATTGTAGAGCAGATATCATCTTTTAAGGGCACAAAAGGTGATATAGTTGTACACGTTGGCACTAATGATCTCAAAAGTAGGAGACCGGCAGAATTGCTTAAAAGTACAGGTCACTGTTGAAAAAAAGCCGTGAAATAGGGTTGAATTTGAAAGTGTCTGCAATTCTGCCAGATACGATAGGAGGGAGTATATGATGAGAGCCTTGTCGATCAATTTGGCCCTGGAAAGATTGTGCAAGGCTCAAGGGGTAAAATTTTTTTTAAGCCTGGACTGTACTTGTTAACAGGAAAGATTGCTTCTACAGGGATGGGATACACTTAAATAGAAAGGGTGCAAGAATATTTGCTGATGCTATCGAGGCAGTGTTAGGTGGGTCGGAAAATTGCTAGCTTGGGGGAAGACAAAGACCAATAGATTGACAGTAGCCACTGGCAGAGGTGAAAAAGATTCTTGCACTGCTTCTATTAGAATGAGCAGAAGCCTGAAAAACAAGATGCAGGATATTTCAGAGACTGCTGGGAGTCATTGCAGTACAAGTAAACACATGGGTTGTGTTAGGGTAGCTAAGAATAGAAACAGGTGCATGTATACTTGCGTGTACACCAATGATAGGAGTTTAGTAAATAAATTTGATGAATTTGAGGTATTGCTCAAAACATCAAAGGCAGATATTGTTGGGATATCAGAGACGTGGTGTCACACAGATATAAGGAATGCAGAACTGGAATTTGAGGAATACGACGTCTACAGAAAGGATAGACTGGATAGGAAGGGAGGAAAGGTTATGCTATTAGTTAAGAAATACATAAAATCCAAGGAAGTGAAGCCAGTGGACATCACTGGACAGTGCAGTGTCGAGTCAGTTTGGTGTGACATAAGCATTGGGAGATCAAAATTGAGAGTAGGAGTGTGCTATAGGCCTAATGACTTTGATGAGTATAATAAGAAACTGTACAGGGAAATAGAGTGGGCCAGTAAATCAGAGAGTCTTATAATGGGAGATTTTAATTTCCCAGATACTGACTGGAATTTGGGGGCTGGTCACTCACACACTAGCAAGGCTTTTGTGGATTTATTGGATGATTGTTTTCTACATCAGCATGTTCAGGAGGCAACTAGAGGGAGGAATACTCTTGATTTGATTATCAGCAGTGATTCTTCATGCATTAAGAATCTGCAGATAAATGAACCACTAGGTGGCAGTGATCATAGTGTGCTGAAGTGGGATTTACTCAAAGAGGCAACTACCATTAGGGGTAAAGGGAAGGGTTATTGCTTTCATAAAGGCAACTACGATGGACTGAGACAGTATTTAAATTCTATACAGTGGGACCAACTGAAGATGTTACCAACAGCAAATGCAAAATGGGAAGCATTCAAAGAACGTATCTTGGAAGCTACTAGGCTTTACATACCAACTAAGAAATATTGTTCAAGGTTTAGGCCTAAATGGATGTCAGATGAACTGATGAGGCATATGGCAGAGAAGAAACATGCATGGGATACATACAAATTAACACATGACACAGAAGCCTATGATAGATACAAGTTGATTTGGAACCAAGTTACAAAGCAGGTTAGGCAGGCGAAGGCAGATTACGAGAAATCTTTGGCAAGGGATGCAAAGAAAAACAGCAAAGAGTTCTTTACTTATGTAAACTCTAGAAGGAAGGGGATGAATCAGATTGGTCCACTTGATATCGATGGGTCAACTGTTGATGATCCTGCTCAGGTAGCTAACAAACTAAATGAATATTTTGCATCGACATTCACACATGAGGAGTTATTTAGCGAGGAGAAAGCCAGAGGTGTATTCAACTTTAGCAGTAAGCTAGATGTTGTTGTTGTTGTTGTTGTTGTTTTGGTTTTTAGGAGCATTAGCAACTAAGGGCATATTGCTCCAGGATATGCGGTGGTCATTCCTTAACCTTTCCGCATCCTCCGTATTTGGTGGTGACGGGCTCGAACCCCGGTCTAATCAAGAAGCGTGTGCTACGCACTGCTGCTCCTTCCCACCTGGCTACAGAGGCGCCTAGTAAGCTAGAGAATCTTGTAATAACTGAGAGTAAAGTGGAGAAGAAATTGTTGAAGATAAACACAAGAAAGGCACCCGGGGTGGATGGGATCTATCCAGTTATATTAAAGGAGGCAGCAGAGGAAGTAAGCAAACCCTTAGCCATAATTTTGATAGCTTCCTTGGACTCAGGGGAGGTACCCACAGACTGGAGATGTGCAAATGTGACCCCAATTCACAAAGGACGATCAAAGGCTGACACAAGTAATTATAGATCTCTGAGTTTAACTTCTGTTCCAGGAAAATTAATGGAGGCACTGGTTAAAGAAGAACTGCAGGATCATTTAGACAAGACTTCCGTTATAGCTCGGACACAGCATGGTTTTGTTAAGGGGAGGTCTTGCCTGACCAATTTGATTGGATACTATGATGCAGTCACAAAGGAACTGGATTCAGGGAATAACTTTGATACTATATACTTGGATCTTAGAAAGGCTTTTGATACTGTTGCACATGGAAGACTGCTGCACAAATTGGAGAAGTGTGACATTGGAGGCAAATTGCTGCTGTGGATAAAGGGGTGGCTGAGGGGGGGAAGACAGAGAGTGGTAATCAATGGACACTGCTCGTCGTGGACTAATGTTATTATTGGAGTCCCTCAGGGCTCAATGTTGGGTCCATTATTGTTTTCTGTATTCATAAATGATATTGATGATGGTATATCAAGGTTAATGTCGAAGTTTGCAGACGATACAAAGGTAGGCAGGGTTGTCAAGGACACTACTGACACTAAGCAAACCCTTAGCCATAATCATGAGAGCATCCTTGGACTCAGGGGAGGTTCCCACGGACTGGAGATGTGCAAATGTATCCCCAATTCACAAAGGGAGATCGAAGGGTGACACGAGTAATTACAGACCAGTTAGTTTAACTTCTGTTCCGGGTAAAATAATGGAGTCACTGGTTAAAGATGCATTGCAGGTTCATCTAGACAAGACTGCAGCAATAATTCAGACACAGCATGGGTTTGTTAAGGGAAAGTCTTGTCTGAGAAATTTGATAGGATATTATGATGTGGTTACAAAGGAACTGGATGCAAAAAATAATTTTGATATCATATATTTGGATTTCAGGAAAGCTTTTGACACTGTTGCGCATGGAAGACTATTGTACAAATTGGAGCAGAATGGTATTAAGGGTAAGTAGCTACAATGGATAAAAGGATGGTTAAGTGGGAGAAGACAGAGGGTGGTAATCAATGGGTGCTGCTGTTCTTGGACTAATGTTATTAGTGCTAAGAAGTGGCAACTGAAGTTTAACCTTGACAAATGCAAAGTACTGCATATGGGTAGAAGTAACCCCAGAGAAACGTACCAACTGTGTGGTACTACACTTAAGGTGGTAGAAAATGAAAAAGACCTGGGAGTAATTGTGCAGTCAGATATGAAGTTCTCTGAGCAATGTATACAGGCTGCCAGGGCAGGTCATGGGGTTTTGTCAATGATAAATAGGAATTTTGCTAGCAGGGAAAAGGAGGTGATTATCCCTCTGTATAAGGCAATGGTCAGGCCACGCCTTGAGTACTGCGTACAGGTCTGGAGACCTCATTTTAGGAAGGATGTAGATTTACTTGAGCGTGTACAGAGAAGGGCAACAAGATTGGTGAGGGGAATGAAGGGATCCTCTTACCAAGAGAGGCTTAATTTCTGCAAATTGCAGCGGCTGGAGACTAGGCACCTGCGCGGTGATCTGATTGAGGTATATAAGGCCTTGAATGGGTTGAGCACGCTGAATTCTGATGGGATCCTTCCACTTGTTCAGATTACGAACCTAAGGGGGCATAAATTCAAATTAAGAAAAGACAGATGTAGAATAGATGTGCGGAAATTTGCCTTTAGCCAGCGGATGGTTAATTGCTGGAACAAACTTCCATCTGTCATTGTGGAAGTTGATAGGTTGAATAAATTTCAGGAGGAACTGGACAGGCATTTGGAGGGAATGGTGTGATTTTTTTTTTTTTTTTGGCTGATGCTGCATAAGCTCATACATTTGCTTTCTTGCATCACATGCCACTACTACTACTACTACTACTATGCTGCTGCAACAGGATCTGGAAAGGTTGAGCAGATGGGCTGAGAGGTGACAAATGAAGTTTAACATTGACAAATGTAAAGTACTACACATGGGAAACAGCAACCCCAGAGCAACGTATCAACTCTGTGGTACTACACTGATAGTGGTAGAGAATGAAAGGGAACTGGGGGTGGTTGTGCAGGCAGATATGAAGTTCTCTGAGCAGTGCAGACGGGCTGCAAGAGTAGCTCATGGTGTATTGTCAATGATATATAGGAATTTTTCTAGCAGGGATAAGGTGATTATTCCGTTGTATAAGGCAATGGTCAGGCCACACCTAGTGTACTGTATACAGGTCTGGAGGCCTCATTTCAAGAAGGATGTAGAGCTGCTGGAATGAGTACAGAGAAGGGCAACAAGATTAGTGAATGGAACAAAGGGGTGCTCTTACGAAGAAAGGCTTAAGTTTTGCAAATTACAATGTCTGGAGACTAGGCACCAGCGAGGTGATCTGATAAAGGTGTATAAAGCCTTGAATGGTTTGAGCATGCTCAATGCTGATGGGATTCTTCCTCTCGCTCAGAATAATCACCTGAGAGGGCATAAACTGAAATTGAGGAAAGACAGATGTAGGATAGACGTGCGGAAATTTGCCTTTAGCCAGCGGGTGGTTGGTTGGTAGAACAGACTTACATCCCTTGTCGTGGAAGTTGATAGCCTAAATAAGTTTAAGGCTCAGCTGGACAGGTATTTTGAACGAACAGAGGGGTGAAGTGGAAGTGGTTTCTTTTTTTTTTTTTTTTTTGGCTGATGCTGCATAAGCTTGCTTTCTTACATCAAATGCCTCTACTAATGCTAATGCTCATATGGGTAGCAGTAACCCCAGAGTAATGTATCAAATGTGTGGTACTACACTGAGTGTGGTAGAGAATGAAAAGGACATGAGGGTAATTGTGCAGTCAGATATGAAGTTTTCTGAGCAGTGCAGATGGTCTTCAAGGGTAGTTCATGGTGCCTATACAGGAATTTTTCTAGCAGGGAAAAGGATGTGATTATCCCCTTGTATAAGGCAATGGTCAGGCCACACCTTGAGTATTGTATACAGGTATGGAGAGAACATTTTAGGAAGGATGTAGAGCTCCTGGAATGAGTACCGAGAAGGGCAACAAGATTAGTGAATGGAACAAAGGGTTGCTCTTACGAAAAAAGGCTTAAGTTTTGCAAATTACAGTGTCTCGAGATTAGGCACCTGAGAGGTGATTTGATTGAGGTGTATAAGGCCTTGAATGGTTTGAGCATGCTCAATGGTGATGGGATTCTTGCTCTTGCCCAGATTAATCGCCTTAGGGGACATAAATTCAAATTGAAGAAAGACAGTTGTAGAATAGATATGCAGAAATTTGCTTTTAGCCAGCAGATGGTTGATTGCTCGAACAAACTTCCATCTGTTGTTGTAGAAGTTGACAGCTGAAATAAATTCAAGGCAAAACTAGACAAATATTGGGAGCGAATGGATGAGTGAAATGAGAATTTTTTTTTTTTTTTTTTTTTGGCTGATGAGCTGTATAAGCTTGCTTTCTTGCATCATATGCCTCTACTAATGCTAACACTTTATCAATGGAGGACTGTTTATCTTGTGTACCTTCTTTGCTGGCCTTCTTTCTCCTGGGAACTTTGACGATTGGCAAAGTTTTTTGTCAAAACTTTGTAAATTATTTTAACACTGAAATATAATAAACAAAATTAAAAAGTTTGTTAATGAAATGTTAAATTTTCATGTAATTCAATAACTAAGTGTTCTCCATTCAGTTTTCTTCAGTTTCCATGTGGTCTGAAATTTTATTTCTGTCATCCAAATTTGAAGGTGGTGCATCGACATCATACTTATCATTGGAAGCAGTTTTTGCAAATTTCAAAAAAGATCTGAGCCCCTTCATCTATTTGGCCTAAGGCCAAATAGATGGAGGTATTCGTGTCTTATAATTGTTCAAAATTTTTTGCTGCTTGACCTGCTCTTGTTTGTAAGCTTTTAAATGTCTTGCATAGTGATCTCTCAAATTTTTCCATTTATGTTTTAAGACATTACCCAAAAAATTAAAAAGTATACTTAAAAAATGTAGAGCTTGAAGTAAAATATACAATTAAGTAATAATTAAAAATTTGTATAATTTTTACTTTTATTTTTCTTAATTATATACTTTCCATTTTTTTACAGATTTTTCAGTTACTAGTAATAGTTAAGTAACAACTGGCAACAACTATGGAGTCGGATTTTAAACTCTGAGCAAAATCATTAAGTATGTTTGTAAAGTTATTTCGAAAAAAATGCAACCTATATACATATTCAGCGTATATATATATATATATATATATAGCGTGTATATATATATATGCCCAAACCCACAAAGCAGATATGGACAGATGCTGAACAAACATGGTTTCAGAGGTAGATGGAAATTTCTGAATTGCTTAGATAGCATAGATGGAAAACACGTAACAATGAAATGTCTGAGAAATAGTGAACTGACATATTTTTCATATTTGAAAAAGTTTTCTATAGTTTTACTTGCTATTATTGATCCCAATTATAAATTCTTTTGTATTGATGTAAGAGGTTATGGATTATCTTTGAAGTGGAGAAAAAATTTGGAAGAGGAGAATTTGATATCCCATCATGGAAACATTTACCAAACCAAACAGAATAAACTCCTTTTGTATTAATAGGAGATGAAGGTCCCACACTGAAATCATACTTGATGCAAGTGTTTCCACACAGAACAGCAAAATGAGATCAGCAGAAAAAAAATATAATAGGTGTGTGTGTGTGTGTTGTTCAAATAGACATGTTGTCAAGAATGCCTTTGGCATTTATCTCAGAAGTGGAGAATTTTTTTCAGACCACTGGAGACCAAAATTGACAAAGTGGTTAAAGCAGCTTGTGTTCTCCACAATTCCTTAAGATTGAAAAAATTATGATCAGTTTTTAGCATTCTTGGAACCTCCACAGTTGCAAATAAGAGCCTTTACTACATCGAATAATAATGGAAGAAGATCAACAAATTAAGTTTTTAAAATTCGTCAAAACTTTGTAAATTATTTTAACACCGAAATATAATAAACAAAATTAAAAAGTTTGTTAATGAAAAGTTTAACTGTGAGATTTAATGTTAATTAATGAGTTTATTTATTTTTATGAAATTAGATGTTTGTTTACTTACTATCTTCACCTAACTGTGTTCCTAACATATTAAAATATTAAAAGGAAGGACAAGATGTGAAGGACAGTTTGATAAATCATATAAAATTGGACAATTCTTGACACACACTCAGTTAATTTCTCTGTAAAACTTTCCATTTTTACACATGCAATCTTGCAAATGAATAGAGCATGCAGCAATTGCACTACTAATTAACTACTGATAATTGATTGGATCAACACTGATCATAAACTGCTGACAATAATTGCCATAAGTGTGAATCACCCAGCTCTAGTTTCTATGTTGTGATTGCTATCATGTTGGTGTGAATCTGCCTTAAGAACCCGGTAATAACTAGAGCAATGTAAGGGCAAATGTTGTCGTGATGGGAGGTCCAACCACCAGTATGGAAACTGGGACATTTCCAATGGATATATTCTTCAGGGTTTAAAGCACAGAAATATATTTCTGGCCAATACTGTACGTAAAATTATGATCATAACTTTTCCAGCAGATGGCACCATCTTTGCTTTCTTTAGCATTAGAGGAGACTTTTCCATTGTGCTTTGCTTTTTTTGCTGTTCAGGTTGTAATTATGTAGTTACGTTTTGTCTGCTATTATAATCTTTGCCAAGAAGTCATCAGTGACCACTTTCTTCGTCTCCAGAATAGATCTCAAAGGTACTTTTTTTTTCTGGTTTTTGCAATTTTGGAATGCAATATGCACTAGTATGATTCATGTTTAAATAATAATATCAGTATTATTACAGTAAGACTCTTCAAATAAGTATGGTGATATTCATACAGTACAGCAGCAACAGTATTAATGAAGATGTGTTAACCAGTTATTGCAGACGCTTGAACATATGGACCATCAGCCTTTGTTATTAACTAGTGACCATATTTAAAAATTGTTTAAACTATCATCTTGCTCTGTTATAGGGAAGCACAGATAAGGCTTCCTAATATGAACAGTTCTGTATGTTAGTAAATCAGAAATATTTGCAAGATTTTTATCATCACTATTTTTTAAATTTATGATCATTCTTTTTTGAATAGCCCTTGTATATTAATAAATAACATAGGTACTTACTTGAAAAAAAGATGACAGGCCAGAAACAACACCTGATATAAGAAACAAAATGCAATAATAAACGACCTCATCTGTAGCATCCTCAGTTGTTAAAAGAGCTATAGCCTGAAGGTAAAAATATGTGTGCCATTTGATAGAATAATCACTCTTACTAATTTATCAATATATTTTATATCACATTCTACAATAGTAAATAATTGCAGAAGTAACACAAAATATATTACTATGTCAATATTTAAATACACTGAACTATTTAACTGAATAGAAGATTTAAATATTATCCTGTTCACAACATACAAATGTGTAATGGCCAATTCAGAAGTAAGTATATCTGACTAACATACAGTTGTACATTAGTATTACAGTGAAATGCTGTGCATCAATCATGGATAAGTGCAATTTTATGAATTTTGAAAGGGATATGATCATGAATGTCAGGAGGAAGCTAGTACCCCTGATACAGGATAGATTGATGGAGGGTGGACTATTTCCACTCAGCTAATGCAGTGTTCTACAATTAATCACAAACCAATGGAAGGTTACAGTGAAACACTTCCCATACAATAAAATGCAGAGCTGCAGTTTCCAGCAGCACAACTGGCTGACCTCCTTCAATGGGTGAGGTATAATACTAGACACTCACAATGACTGTTTGCTTAACTCAACATCATCATCATTCTTCTCTTTCTTGGTGATTCCCTTTTACTTTTCTCTTTCTCTCTCTCTCTCTCTTAGGGTAACTGGGGAAATTTTTTTTTTTTTTTTTTTTTTGGGGGTGCAGCATAAGCCTCAGGCTTCCTTGCACCATATAGCTAATAATAATAATAATAATAATAATAATCACAAGAAATAGCAACTTATAAAGTGGCAAGAACATTGCATGAGACAATGAAAATTGCTAAAAGCTTTGCTGGTGTGATTAATAATACTACCTTTTACAATATGTAAATGTGTAATGTGTGTTGGACAAAATGAATCAATAAACCATTTACATATCATGGAAACAACAATGTGTAACTTAGCTAACTTCAATCCTTCAAAAAGTCAGTCCTGTCTCATTTCTTGAAATAAAGTGCCTACCACTCCAATGCTCACCTTTGATGATACAGTGATTTCTAGTCAAGATCACATATCTTTACTGGGGGTTACCCTGACCTCTAATATCTCTTCGCATAAGCACATCACGTGGGTTACTTCCTCTGCACCAAACAAACTAGGCTTTTCTTTTCACTCTTATAGTTACTTTTTTGTCTAAAAAGCTACTGATTCTGTAAAAATCTCAAATTTCACTCTAACATGGAAGAGATTTCCACATATTGGATATCATCTTAAAAACAACTCTCAAGTTTAATACAGTTGGAGAAGGATGTTATGCAGTGGTTTTCCACGAACTCCAGTCTTTCTATAATGACCACTCTTATACATACCACCTGAATATTAAGATAGTTTATTCAGCTACTAGCTAAATCCCTATACATCAAGATAACATTTCAGAAACCTTGCTGGAACTCATCCTGAGACCATAAATAGGCTGCTTTTAAGGAAAGAAAGAAAAAAAACAACAAACCAAATGATTATGTTAATATTAATATAACAAATACAAAACAATTGATAATTACAATTTATACTTTATCTTTAATACATATTATATTATTAGTTTTACCTGTTTTATACAATTTGAGTAATATAAGTACAAAAGTAAATAAAACAAAATAGATTAAATTAAATTAAAGTTAACCAGAATTTCTTACCTGTTGCCTGCCTCCTGAATGTCTCTCAATTCCAACTGTGCATTCTGGCAAGAGGTGCCATCAATAGCTTATTTATACATGAGGTTTCTAATCAATCGCAGAATATTGCATGAAGTTTCTAATCAATTGCAGAATATTGCATGAGGTTTCTAATCAATTGAGATTGCACAAGGAATTGCAGAAATTGCATGAGGTTTCTAATCAATTGCAGTGATTTTTTGATGAACCGAGGGATAGGTTCCGGAAAATTTCCCGAAACATTAACTTAATGTATAGGGATTTAGTTAGTAGCTAAATAAACTATCTTAATATTCACGTGGTATAAGAGTGGTCATTAACTCTCGAGTTACCAGACTTGATTCAAAAGAAGCAATCAGGTTAATCAATGACCCATCTCTTACGAATTTTCTCTTTCTCCACTCTATTTCGCATATGTTTAGTTTCTGCTACATTCCCAACCTATATATACTTTCAGGTACACTTTTCTTCTCACTGGGCATCTGTAATTCCACTATGCTCTACCAAAACAGTCTAAACACATGCCTCAATCAGTCAGCTTCCATTAAAGAACTACTTTCCTCTTAATTTATTCATTCCACTTCTGTTCTTTGAGACAACCTTACTTACTACATATTTCTTGAAAATTACAGTCTACAGAAACTGTCTACAGTCTACAATTAGTAGTGGCATATGATGCAAGAAAGCAAACTTATACAGCATCAGCCAAAATAAAAATGCAATAAATAATATAATAAAAAACTTTCCATTTCACCTATCCATTTGCTCCAAGTTTGTTCAGTTCTTCTGTGAATTTATTTAAGCTATCAAATTCCACAACAGCAGATGGAAGTTTGGTCTAGCAATCAACCATTTGCTGGCTAAAGGCACATTTCCACACATCTATTTCTGCAACTGTCTTTCCTCGATTTGAATTTATGTCTCCTCAAGTGCATAATCTAAGCAAGAGGAAGAATTCCATCAGTATTGAGCTTGCTCAAACCATTCAAAGCCTTATACACCTCGATCAGATCTCCTCGCAGGTGCCTAGTCTCCAGACACTGTAATTTGCAAAACTTAAGTCTTTACTGGTAAGAGCACCCCTTTGTTCCCTTCACCAATCTTATTGCCCTTCTCTGTACCCATTCAAGCAGCTCTACATTCTTCCTAAAATGAGGCCTCCTGACCTGTATGCAGTACTCAAGGTGTGACCTGACCATTGCCTTATACAATGGGATAACCACCTCCTTATCCCTGCTAGCAAGGTTCCTGTATATCATTAACATGACACTGTGAGCTGCTCTGGCAGCCTGTCTGCACTGCTCTGAAAACCTTACATCTGACTGCACAATTATCCCCAGATAATTTTCATTCTCCACTACCCTGAGTGTAGTACCACACAGTTGGTACATTACTCTGGGATTACTGCAAAGTACTGCAACAGGACTGACTATACTGCAACAGTATAGTCAATCCTCGTATAGCATGATAGTTGTGTTCCTAGAAACCCTCGTGCAATGCAAAATCATGCAATATAAACAACAGGCCCTATGGGAAAAATAGGGTTATGTGCCGACCACCCAAGATTGAACACACATTTGTAACCAAACCATTACCAAACACAATAAATTACTGTAATAAAATACTTATGTATTTTTTACGACTATTACGTAATAAAATATTGCTACTGCTTTTGCTTCTATCGTAAACAAACTTGTTTTTTGTTTGATTTTCTATCCAAACAGATGACAGCCGTTCCATCTCTTCCAATTCTTTGTGTCTTAATCTAATGGATTTTAAGTACACTTTGAGTTGTTCCTGCTATAAAAGTGTTTTTATTTTCTCTGCATTCTTTGTAATTCTCGGCATTGCCTTATTTAGGCCTGTAGATCGTGCAATATCACACGGTCTTTCATTTCGCTCAAAGCGTTTCACAATTTCATATTTTTTCTCTATCGACAGAGGCGGATTGGCCATAAGCCTTACCAGGGAAAACACGGTGGGTCGGAGGCCGGTGTGATTTTGGCCATAAACGCTAGTATGAGGCCACTACAAATTTTCCCGGGAAAGGATTTTTGACCCAGTCTGCCTCTGTTTATCAATATTGCTTTTCTTTATCTCTCTCTGAATCTGTAGTGTCTTCACCAGGACACTTCCTTTTCACACCTTTTAAGTATTTTACTCATTTTTAAAGAATAAAAGCACAATTACAAAATGAGGAGGCATGCTTGATACACATAAACAAAGCTGTGCACGTGTAGCAACCGAATAAACAACACCGTAAAGGCAGAGACACGCTATGAACACCTCACTAGCTCACATTTTACTAAAGCACATTTCAGGGGGTTACTACCATAAAACAATAAAAACAATTTCCAGTTGCCTTCCTGCTAGTGGAATCTGTTATAAACTTGGTAGTAAACTCGATCTAATTGCATTTGCAATAATACTGATAGCTGGAATTGTGTGGGTTTTTATGTTATTATGGTGAAATGTGTTTCCTCTTCACTGATATAAAAAACATAAATACATTTTCAGAATCTTCTTTTCATTCCTATCGTGTTGCGTTCAGTTGGGGTGATTCTGCGTTCGACTGCCATTTCTTGTAAACACAAAGTCGAATCATGCATAAGCGAATTCGGTTCATGTTATATACGATATTTTCCCCTATTTATAAATTGTGTATGATCGAATTCATGTAGTATAAACATGTGTTATACGAGGACTGACTGTACTTAGTATTTTTCAATGTTAAACTTCAGTTGCACCTCTCAGCCCATCTGCCCAACTTTTCCAGATCCTGTTGCAGCAGAGTACTGTTATTACTGTCATTAACAACCCTGCCAACACCTTTGTATCATCTGCAAACGTGGACATTAAGCCTGTTATACCTTCATCAATATCATTGATAAATATAGAAAACAAAAATAGTCCCAACACTGAACCCTGGTGGACTCCACTAATAACATTAATCCACGATGAGCAGTGTCCATTGATTACCACTCTCTGTCTTTTTCCACTCATCCATCCCTCTATCCATTGCATCAACCTGCCCTTAATGCCACACTGCTCTAATTTGTGCAACAGCCTTTTATGTGGAACAGTATCAAAAGCTTTCCTGGAATCTAAGTATATGATATCAAAATTATTTTTTGCATTCAGTTCCTTTGTGACCACATCATAGTATCCAATCAAATCGATCAAGCAAGATTTCCCTTTAATAACCCCCTGCTGTGTCTGAACTACTGCACTCTTGTCTAGCTGATCCTGTATTGCTTCTTTTACCAGTGACTCCAGGGTCGGATTTAAACTTGTTGTGGCCCTAAGCTATAACATGCATGAATCCTTCTCTCTTACTGTTCACCTGAAACAATATTAAAAAAAGTGTTTTTTAAGATGGAGCGAGGACCCTTTTAATGTGAGATCCTAAAGCTGTAGCTTGTTCACCTTATAACAACCCCTTGCTGTGTCTGAACTACTGCACTATTGTCTAGATGATCCTGTATTGCTTCTTTTACCAGTGACTCTAGGGCCAGATTTAAACTTGTTGTGGCCCTAAGCTATAACATGTATGAATCCTTCTCTCTTACCGTTCACCTGAGACAATATTAAAAAAATGGGTTTTTTAAGATGGAGCGAGGCCCCTTTTAATGTGAAATCCTAAAGCTGTAGCTTGTTAACCTTATATAAATCCGGTCCTGAGTGAGTCCATTGATTTCCCTAGAACAGAAGTTAAACTAACAGGTCTGTAATTACTCATGTCACCCTTTGATTCCTCTTTGTAAACTGGGGATACATTTGCACTTCTCCAATCCATAGAGACCTCTCTAAATCATTCCCCGAATCTAACATAAATGAGTATCTTTTGTCTTCTCAACCTTCAAGTCAACCACAGTACTAAGTGGGTTTTCAACCTTTTTTTAATAACCGCACTCCTAAGTAATTTATTTTATTTTGTGGCGCCCCTATTCAATTTTCTGCCTGTTAGATCCGATTCTCTGTGTGTGTGTATATATATATACAGAATATTAAAAAATATATGTTATATGATATTTATTACAATATAATTACAAAAATTACATTTCATAATATAAATTATATATATACAGTATCTAGATCGTATGTATAGCTTAGCTTAATTTTCAGCACTCACCTCATAGTAATCCGCTTAGCTGGTGGAGGGTTTTATCACATACATAGTGGTTATAGGATTCTAATACTTTACAGGGATTATGGGTTTTAAAATTAAGTTATGGGCTGTAGAAAAATTTTTAAGAAAGGAAAGTGCACCTTCCATGGTTGCCTAATTAAATTAAATTAGGAGAAAAAAAGGAAATATATAAGCTAATAATCGCGCACGAGCGACTTTCGAGTTTCCTTGTCTTCAGTTAGCTATAGTGGAGGGGGGGAAGAGAGCGCGCTTGTCTTATATACGGGTTGGGTTCCCGAAATGTATTTCAGTGCACGTGGAAACTTGATACGTGCTAAATTCCAAATGGGGGAGAAATTGGCGGGAATCTTTTTGTTTAACACGTTGAGTGATGTATGGCGCTTAAACCATAATGAGGGCTTCGTTTTCAAGGATTTTGTAGCTAGAATTTAATTTAATTACTGTGATGGCTGAATCGATGAGTGGGTTGTGATTTTGAGATTGGACGTGTTGTGTTAGTTCTGTACTTGCTGAGTTAGTTTTGAAGCTATTAAAGTGGTAGTATGCACGCGTGTTCGCGATTTTTGATGTCCCGAATTTTGCTGTTGTACTACCTATGTAACATGCTTGGCAATCTGATTGGCATCTGATCAAATATATAATGTTGTTGTAATCTTGTGTCTCGTACTCGTGTGTTGTCTTGTATGAATTGAATTTGGAACTTAATTTGTTATACGATGTGAATATTAATTTTATATCTGTATTTTTAAAAATCTGTTGAAGTCTTCTAGCGTATTGTTGATGATATGGGAGCGCGATAAGGGGTTTTTGTGTCTTATTCTTGTTCACGTGGTTAATAATTTTGTTTGGGTTATTAGTGTTATTATGAACTTTGGTGATGGTTTCTTTTATTAGTTGTGGTGGGTATTTTCTGTCGATGAATTTTTTGGTGAGGTATTGTAATTCTATAGATAGGTCTGTTTGTATGTGGCTATATTTTACAGCGTTGTATATCTGGTTGTATATAACTGCTTTTTTGATGTATAGAGGGTGGTGTGAGTGGTAATGTAAGAATTTACCTGTATGTGTGTTTTTTCTGTATATTTTGGTGCCTAAAGATGTGTTTATTTTGTATACAGTGAGGTTTAGAAAATTAATTTTATTATCGTTTTCTACTTCGAGGGTGAATTTGAGTCTTTCATGTGTTGTGTTAAAGGTGTTCAGTAAAGTATCGATGGTGGTTCTGTTGCCTATTAAGAGGACGTCATCTGCATACCTCATGTATAGTTTAATTCCTGGGGGAAAGGGTTGGAGAATTTTTTCTTCGATAGATGCGAGGTAGATCTCGGATAAAGGGGCAGAGATACCGAGGCCCATGGGAAGGCCGAAAATTTGTTCGTAGACGTTGTTTTGGAATTTAAATTGTTTGGCGTCAAGTAACAGTGATGTGAGTTCTAAAATATCATTAATGTTTAAGTCGGTACGTTTTGTTAATGTGTCGTCTTTGATTAATAGATCTTTAAGGGCCAGTAGCATGGATTCGATGTGTACGTTTGTGTATAGGGAGACGACGTCGAAGGACGCGAGAATATCGTTTTCAGATATGGTTATGGAAGTTATGTATTCGTGTGCTTGTTTAGTGTTGTGGACCCTGAATCGAGAAAATCTCATTAAAGGTGAAATGATTTTGACCAGGAATATGGATAGGTTAGCATAGGCGGACTGTTTATAAGAAACGATGGGCCTTAAAGGGTAATCTTGTTTATGGAGTTTGACTATTCCAAATATGTGTGGGAGAATGTTATTGCGTATGCCTATTTGCTGGAGGGTATGTAAATTAATTTGTTTGTTGGCTCTGAGTCTTCTTAGGATCCCATCAAGTTTATTTTTAAGCTTGTTAATATTAAACGTGTTGCAAGTTCTGTATGTTGTTGAATCTGACAAGATGTGTAACATTTTCTTTGTATATGTGCTTTTGTCCATGATTGCGATGGTGTCCCCTTTGTCTGCCTTTTGTATTATAATGTTCGGGGTTTTTATGAAGTCTCGTATGTGGATTAATTGTTGTTGGGGAATGTTAGGTTTACTGGTTAATTCGGAGTTAAAAACAGCGTTAGTTTCATGTATGATTCGATATTTATCTGGGTGGTTATCAAGTTTGGTTTGTATTTCTATCATGGCGTCTTTAACTGGGTAGTTGTTGCTGTTAATGGCGAAATTGAATCCGTATTCTAGACTGGCAAGTTCGTTAGGGGAAAATGTTTGTGTGGAGATGTTAACAACTGAGTTTGTGGGGAGTTTTTTGTGTCTCCTAGTGAGTGTATCCCATTTCTTGGAGTGCTTTTGGGTAATCTGATTTAAAGTTGCTTGAATTCGTGTTCTGTTGTTCTGTTATACGTAATCGTACCAAGTCGTGGGGGTTAGTTCTCTTTTAAGTTTGAATTTAAGGGTATGTATTTGATCTGAAAGGAGATATTTTTCTCTGTATCTTTTCCGTAATTCGGCTTTAATTATGGCAATGGAGGCTTGGTGTATGATAAAAGGGTATTTTTTAACAGTGTTTTTGGTGCAGATACGAGCGAAATTGGGGATTATGTCATATATAAGACATTTCTTTAAGAATGTGATGTGGAGTTTGTCGGAAAAGTATTTTACTAATAGTTTTGTGAAATGGAGTTTCCTATCGTGCAGATCTGAGGTATCTCTGCCCCTTTATCCGAGATCTACCTCGCATCTATCGAAGAAAAAATTCTCCAACCCTTTCCCCCAGGAATTAAACTATACATGAGGTATGCAGATGACGTCCTCTTAATAGGCAACAGAACCACCATCGATACTTTACTGAACACCTTTAACACAACACATGAAAGACTCAAATTCACCCTCGAAGTAGAAAACGATAATAAAATTAATTTTCTAAACCTCACTGTATACAAAATAAACATCTTTAGGCACCAAAATATACAGAAAAAACACACATACAGGTAAATTCTTACATTACCACTCACACCACCCTCTATACATCAAAAAAGCAGTTATATACAACCAGATATACAATGCTGTAAAATATAGCCACACACAAACAGACCTATCTATAGAATTACAATACCTCACCAAAAAATTCATCGACAGAAAATACCCACCACAACTAATAAAAGAAACCATCACCAAAGTTCATAATAACACTAATAACCCAAACAAAATTATTAACCACGTGAACAAGAATAAGACACAAAAACCCCTTATCGCGCTCCCATATCATCAACAATACGCTAGAAGACTTCAACAGATTTTTAAAAATACAGATATAAAATTAATATTCACATCGTATAACAAATTAAGTTCCAAATTCAATTCATACAAGACAACACACGAGTACGAGACACAAGATTACAACAACATTATATATTTGATCAGATGCCAATCAGATTGCCAAGCATGTTACATAGGTAGTACAACAGCAAAATTCGGGACATCAAAAATCGCGAACACGCGTGCATACTACCACTTTAATAGCTTCAAAACTAACTCAGCAAGTACAGAACTAACACAACACGTCCAATCTCAAAATCACAACCCACTCATCGATTCAGCCATCACAGTAATTAAATTAAATTCTAGCTACAAAATCCTTGAAAACGAAGCCCTCATTATGGTTTAAGCGCCATACATCACTCAACGTGTTAAACAAAAAGATTCCCGCCAATTTCTCCCCCATTTGGAATTTAGCACGTATCAAGTTTCCACGTGCACTGAAATACATTTCGGGAACCCAACCCGTATATAAGACAAGCGCGCTCTCTTCCCCCCCTCCACTATAGCTAACTGAAGACAAGGAAACTCGAAAGTCGCTCGTGCGCGATTATTAGCTTATATATTTCCTTTTTTTCTCCTAATTTAATTTAATTAGGCAACCATGGAAGGTGCACTTTCCTTTCTTAAAAATTTTTCTACAGCCCATAACTTAATTTTAAAACCCATAATCCCTGTAAAGTATTAGAATCCTATAACCACTATGTATGTGATAAAACCCTCCACCAGCTAAGCGGATTACTATGAGGTGAGTGCTGAAAATTAAGCTAAGCTATACATACGATCTAGTTATTACATTACAGCACATAAGGACTCCTTAAAATATCAAGAGTCATATATACAGTATATAATTTTATTCTTTATATAGCGGTACTAAGTAAACATCAATTATAGATCACCACAAAAAATTAAAAAGATACGGTACACCTTTTTATAATGAAATAAACATATAAATTTAAAAAATAATAAGTTTAAGTAACTTAAAACCAAATTATGTGGCACCCCTGGAATGTTGTTGCGGCACCCTGGTTGAAAACCACTGTACTATAGCTTTTAATTTTAATTAATTAATAAATTAATAAAATTAATAAAAATTAAAATTAAAAAAAATAAAAAACATTTAAACCTTTTATTTTTAACAAAACAATATTTTTATTAATTCTGCTAAAAATCATGAACATAAAGTATGAACAGAAACTATTACAAGTACAGTCAATTCTGCTATAACGCAGTATGTGTGTACCTAAAAATCTCCACGCTATGGTATTTCGCACATTAAAAACAACACAGCTTATGGGAAAAATAGGGAAAAGGGCAGAGCACTCAATAAAAAATTTCAGTCTGGTTAAGTAAAACAATAAAAAAGTTAGAATCCAAATAAAATTTCTAACACAGGTTAAACATCTTAAATTTCTAATAAATAAATAAATATTACAGTAAATACAGCACTTTACCTTGACAAGATATGAAGTTTGCTTGATTGATATTTCTGTTAACTGACATTTTCATTTTTGAATTGTAAAATTTAAAACAGTAAAAAAGATAAGCAATCAATAATGATGAACACGGGACGCACAAATTGCACAAGGAATTTATGAAGAGAAGATTCTGAAAATTCATTTATGTTTTTTATATGATTGAAGATTTCATGGAGGGGGAAACACATTTTGCCATAATAACGTAAAAACCCACAGAATTTCAGCTATTGGTATTATCGCAAATGCAGTAGGATTGAGTTTACTACCTATTTATAATTAGATTGAACTAACAGAGAAAAAAAAAAAACTATTTATTATGTCATCCAAAATGTTAATTCAACTAACCATATGAATTGTGTGTTCTCTGGTCGATTTGCCCATTTTGCTAAATGAAAAATCCCAGGTAACAGGGGTGAAAACCTTGCTATCTACTCCTAAGACTGACTAACTCAGCCACAGAGCGAAAAAAGTCCATTAAAGTTCCTCGCATCATCAATGGGATTCAAACCCGGGCCTTTTCCAACCAGTGTGAGGAGGACGATGACGTTACCACTATGCTACCCATGCACCACTAATAGAAAAGCCCAATAAACTGGGAACTGCAAATTGTTTTTATTGGTTTATGGTAGTGACCTCCAGAAATGTGCTCCTCTGCTCACGTCTCACGAAATTTCTGTTAGAACAGAAAAATGATAGCTCCTGAAAACATGAGTCGACCTACATGTGTTATCTTGTGAATACAGCGAATGACAACAGTGTGTCTATAACCAATGGGAAATATAGCTCTCACACATTTGATGTTTGGCATTTTTTAAGATTTGTAAACTTGTATGTATTGCTGCGCAGGTTGCTATGTTCAACTTGGTGACGGATTTTGCATTTTGTCTGTTACTTGCAGATGAAATCATGCATGAGCTGACGCAAAAATTGTGTTATATTCGCATTGTTCCCTAATATATCAGTCGCGTTGGAACAAATTTGCATTGTTAAAATGCACGTTATACCAGAACTGACTGTAGTTACTTCCACTTTCAAGTTTATAAAATTATTAAGTGAAAGAAAATTCAGCATTATAAATACACACATTTCTACTCAGAATATATATTAGATGTGTGTTTATATTTTTTTTATTTTTATTTTATATCTGAATTCTTGCATTACAGATTTACTTTACTATTCTCCAATATGTAATAATATAGTGTGATTTGAGAGTCATCCATAATACATGCTTTATAAAATAAATAATAATAATAATAATAAAGAAGAGAGGAAGAAGAACCTATTCACCCTCTCCGTACATGGATGACATCAAGCTCTATGCAGCAACTGAGAATCAACTGCAACAGCTACTCCGAAAGTTCAGCAGTGACATCAAGATGCAGTTTGGCTCATACAAATGCAAAACCTATAGACTGCATGAGGGAAATCCAGTCAACCAAAGCTACCAGCTGAAGATCAGTGAAGAGATTGAAGCCATGATAGAGGGAGAGACCTACAAATATCTTTGGATGATACAGGTTCAACAGTTGGAACACAAGGAGATCACAGCCTGTGTGAATGAGAAATACCATCAGAGACTGCTAAATGCAAAGCAGAATGGTGGGAACATGGTCAGAGCCATTAACACCTACACAGTTCCAGTAGTAATATACTCCTTCAGGATCATAGATTAGACCAATACTGAGCCGGAGGACATTATGAGATCAACAAGGATAATGATGACCAAGAGCCGCCAACACCACCTGAAGTCAGCCATTGAGAGACTGACCATAGCCTGGAAAGGAGGGAGGTTGAGAGACCTCACTGAGCAACGTAAAAACCTGAGGTATTACTTCTGGGAAAACACAGCCCCAATCTACCAAGCCATAAGGAAGACAGACAAATGGCACACACTTCTCAACCTCAACAAGGAGCCTCCACTCATATAGGCAGATGAAACAAAGACAGATAGATGGGTGAAGAAGGCACTCCAGGGCAGACACTACAATGATCTCAAGATTACATCCAATGCATGGCTTACAAGTAGTGGGCTCTTTCCTGAGACCAAAGAATTCGCACTTGCGATCCAAGACCAGGTAATCAACACCAGGAACTACATCAAATATATCTTCAAGAACACTGGAGTGACAGATGACATGTGTCACCTCTCTACTTTGTTATAATAATTCAAACATAAATATTATCTAACTCTCTATAGCAATAACATCTACCTTCTGATCAAAACTATACTTGTCTGGACAAAACTAAAAACAAAACTGTTGTAACAAAAGGTAGAGAAGGATCTCTGAAAACCCTTTACAACCATAATTTGAAGTAGAGAATAATGTATCACTTCCAAAGCTACCCAACTAAGCCTCTACATATAATCAGTCCCTGAGGTTTGTCACAGATGACAGGTATGACAGGCTAGGGCTTGCAACTTGGGAGTTTACAATTCTTATGGAACTGATAGTCAGGTGACACTTGAGAGAAAAGCGGACCAAATTTCAGTGAAATCTAGTTGTCCTGCAGCACTTATATCCTCTGCTTGCACCCTCATGATGGTGGATCTGTTAGTAACTCTGGGTATACCTCCCCCTTGTGCAAGTCCAGACACTCCACACAGTATTTAACCTGAGGGGCTCACATCTGGTGAGTATGGGCTTGGCACACCTAGGATCCTGAGCTGGAGGATATCATCATTTTCTCTTCCTTGGTGATTCCCTTCTACTTTTGACTCTCTCTCTCTCTCTCTCTCTCTCTCAGAGTAACTCGGGAATTTTTTTTTTTGGTTGGTGCAGCATAAGCCTCAGGCTTCCTTGCACCATACAACTAATAATAATAATGGGGGTAACCACACAGATGCAAACCAATGTAAGCAGGGCTCAAAATATAGGTACACTACACTCAGGGTAGTGGAGAATGAGAGACCTGGGGGTAATTGTGTAGTCAGATATGAAGTTTTCTGAGCAGTGCAGACAGATTGCAACAGTAAGTCATGGGATCTTGTCAATGATATACAGGAATTTTGTGAGCGGGGATAAGGAGATGATTATCCCCTTGTATAAGGCAATGGTCAGGCCACACCTTGAGTACTGTGTACAGGTCTGGAAGCCTCGTTTTAGGAAGGATGTAGAGTTGCTAGAACGAGTACAGAGTAGAGCAACAAGATTGGTGAAAAGAACAAAGGGAGTGGAGTGCTCGTATGATGAAAGGCTTAAGTTCTGCAAATTGCAGCTTCTGGAGACTAGGCACCTGCGGGCAATCTGATTGAGGTGTATAAGGCCTTGAATGGATCGAGTAGGCTCAATGCTGATGGGATTCTTCCTCGTGCTCAGATTACAAAGCTGAGGGGCATAGATTCAAACTGAGGAAAGACAGTTGTAGAATAGATGTGTGGAAGTTTGCCTTTAGCCAGCGGGTAGTTGATTGCTGGAACAAACTTCCATCTGTTGTTGTGGAAGTTGATAGCTTAAATAAATTCAAGGCAGAACTAGACAAACATTTGGAATTAATGGATCAGTGAAATGGGAAGGGTTTTTTTTCTTTTTTTTGGCTGATGTTGTATAAGCTTGCTTTCTTGCATCATGTGCCTCTACTAATAGCATACAAACCATACAGAGGAATGCTGCCCCTTTGTGTCACCAGGCAATACTAGATGATACATGAGTCTCGTCAACAAGTACAATACCACCACTTTACTTAGTGGAGGCTTGAAGTGAGAAACCCATGTTTAGCCTCTAAAGCTTAGGCAATCCCTACCTCTTTCATTGTGCAGTAAGACTGATGTCTTTTGAGGTTATGATGATCATCATAATGAGATCCAATCTTCCTTACATTTAGAGGATACAGTTCTAAAACAGTTTTCGCAGGCTGGCTGCCAGATATTCCACCGGACTGAATCTACTGGTAACCCTCTAGGAGGAATCTAGATATCAGCTAGTGTATAATCTCCCTGCTCTAATCTGCCAGATGGTGAGTGGGAGAAGTTTAAATATTGTGTATGTGGGCGGGCAGTGTTGAGGCCATGTCATATCAAGGAGCTGGGTATATTCTTGCTGTGTATGTATGCCATATCTAAAATTTCATTACTTCATATACATCTCCCCTGCTACCATTATCTTATCTACTGAGTGCATCATGAATAGTCAAACTAATAGAATAAACTTATCTACAAAACAATTTAAACTTCCCAAAAAGTTCATTTATTTCACAAATATACATGGTCTCAGTTTCAGTCTCAATAATGTCCATTTCTACCTACAGTCTGTCAAGCTCCGCTTACTTTATATGACATAATCCCAATAATTGATTGTGTAAACTGTTGTTTATCTCATCTTCCCTAATTATTCACTCTATGATTCCTTTTACTTCAATAGTGGTACTCGTGCATGGTCCGCTCTTATATTCCCTTTCAGAGACTTAGTAATTTGGAATCTCCTCTTTTTAATCTACTGTGGTTTAAAATCTCTCTACCCCATTCCATAAAATTTATCTGTTGCCTCTATCATTTTCCCAACCCTGTTAACCATTTGGAACTCTGACTTCCTTTCTTTGAAATGCAACTTTCTCCAATCCAATTTTTCTACAGTGAGGTAATTCTTTGATATTTTAATGATCACAATGCTAGCAGGCTTCAGTTTTCTAGTCACATGGACTCAGATGGTCAAGATGCTGAGGCTTCTGCAATTACTAATGACCTCACTCAGCTTGTTCATTTATACCTACCAGAATACTAGAAAATCCTAACTGTACACCCAACACCTTGATCTTTTTCTCACAAAAAACCCTTCAAAGTACCAGTCAGTGTTAGTGGTCCTACAGGAACCTAAAGATCATAACCTGGTAATGGTCTCTTCTCCAATGGCGCAACTCTCATGTGACCATTCTCAGTTTTACATGGTTTGTCATAACAAGGATATGAAATGGGATGATCTCTGTGAGATTTCTATCCTTATTTTCCTTGGTTGCAATGCTGTTAAAAAAATCTTCTGATACCAATGTTTGTAAAAATATTCCTGTAGGGGTAAAAATCCTTTATTCCACATTCCATCTTAAAATCTTGTTCTTTATTTAAACCCTGGTTTTCCAATAAATGTGCTAAGCCTGTTCAAGATAAAGGTGTTTCATATTGCAATTGTCTTGAATCCAAATCTCCAGGTTCGCTTTCTGTCTATACCAATGATCACAACAATTATAAAGCAGTTATCAATAAGTCCAAACTAGATTATGAACAGGTTAAGAGTAGAAATCTTGTTTCTTGTCCAAATGGCAGTTTCTTGTGAGAGCTATTAGCTGCAACTTTTGTCCATCTTTGTTCCCACTTCTGTTAAAACTTGATGATTCTATTGCCTCCTCAGCTAAAAATTAAGCTGACATACTAGCATCCTACTTTACTTCTAATTGTTGTACTGATGATCCTGGTAAACTCCCTCCTATGAGTATAACAACCACTACACATTCAAAGCCTCTTATAGTTTGTCAAAAGGATATCAGAAGAATTCTCAACAATCTCAATGACAAGAAAGCTCCAGCCCCTGATTGCCAATATGGATTTCATCATCACTGATCCACTTGAGATATTTGCTGATTGACTTATTTTACCCATCTATGAACAAAATCAATGGAAAAGTTTGGTGAAACTCAAGCAATTACTCTTGACATTTCTAAGGCTTTTGAAATTTTGGCATAAAGATCTTCTAAACAAGATCCCATCTTATGGATTGTTGACTATTTTTTTCCGGTGATGGAAATAGCTTTCTATCTTCAAACTTATCCACTGATGCTAATGTTCCCAAAGGTTCATTTTTTTCACCCACTTATCCACAGTTTTGCTGATGATAGCACATTGCATTCTACTTTACAGTTTTAGAAACCTTGCCCTGCACAAACAGCTTCAACTTCTAAAATGCCCACCTACAATTTCTTAAATGGTGATTTACAGGTAATTCTCCACTGGGGCAATAATAACTCAGTCCTGTCAAAACAAAAAGTGTTTACTGTTCCTATACTTATCTTCAATAACACTCAGATTTTTAGACAAGACCATATATCTCTATTAGGGATTCTGAGTTCTAATCTCTCTTGGTATAAGTACATTGCAAATTTTCTTCCTCTCCACCAGAAAAACTCGGTTTTTCCTTCATTCATAGCATCACTTTTCTTCTAAACAACTACTCACTCTTTACAAATATGAAATCCTCCCTATCATGGAGTATTGTTCTATATCTGGAGTGGCACTTCCAAAACTCCTTGAAGCTTCTGAAATCCATTAAAAGGAGGGCAATCAGGTTAATGACCCATCTCTTATGAAGTCTCTCCATTCTCTGTCTCATAGACATTCTGTTTTCAATGCATAGCTGTTCTACAGATACTTCCATGGGCTGTTCCCTACTCTCTTCCAAGCCAGTCCACACATGTGTCACAACCAGTCAGCATCCATTTACTGTCAGAAATTTGTTCCAAACCTACAGAACGAACTTTTCTTCTTCTTCATTTATCCCTTCAAATTCTACTATCCGGAACAACCTTCATCCACATGTATTTCCTGAAAATTACAATCTACAGAAATTCAAGTCTTGTGTCAACAAGTATTTTCAGTATTCTCATCTTTCAACCCATGCATGGTACTAAGTACTATAGGTTCTAATACCTTCCACATTTAGGGTTTTCAAAAGGAAAAAAAAATATTAGGAAGGTCATGAGAAATTTAATGACACCGATCTTGAAGCATAAATTAACATGCAATAAATATTTGGCTGAGGAGTCTTTCAAATCAGAAGTCACTGTTGCAGGATTAATGAATTAGCAAAATTTTAATAATGCATTCTTTGTTACTACACAAAGTGAAGTGGTTTTTCTACGTATATTTGACATAATAAACTATCCTTAAATTTTATGTATTGTTATTGCGACATCTGTTGAAAAAAACATTTTTTTTTTTGACAGGTAATATAGCAATAATAACAAGGTTTATCCAACGAAGCATCTTGTCCAAATAAGCTATTTGTGTGTTAGATTTCAGTAGTACAGGAATTTTTTCACTGTTAATGGTAGCAATAGCAGTGCTGCGCTTCAAACTATATAAAAAAAATAAATAGTAGGTATTTTCATAAATGAAAGTTTAAGGGCATTCAAGAGCACATTATACCCTCAAGGGGTCCAAGGAAAAATGGAATTTGGGGGCCCAATATAAAGAAAAAACTAATAAAGAACATTTTCGATTTTCATTTTATTGTGATAACAAAAAAAAATTATATCACATAAGAAAAATATCTAATCCAGAAGAATAATATAATTCAGAAATAATACATACCCTTAAACTAATAAGAATGGTCAGAAAAATGGCAGCTATGTTTTAATCCAACAAAGTGTAAGGTATTACACCTGGCAAACAGTAATCCCAAAATAACTTATTCATTTGGTGGAGTTCAACTAAACCCAGTACTGGAGGAAAGGGACTTGGGTGTTACAATACAGTCAGACATGAAATTCTCTGAGCATTGTAAACAGGTTGCAAGGAACGCCCATGGTGTCCTATCGATGATTTATCGAACTTTTGCAAGTAGAGATAGGGACGTGATAATCCCATTAGCATTAGTAGAGGCATTTGATGCAAGAAAGCAAGTTTATGCAGCATCAGCCAAAAAAAAGAAACCATTTCCACTTCACCCCTCTGTTCGTTCAAAATACCTGTCCAGCTGAGCCTTAAACTTATTTAGGCTATCAACTTCCACTACAAGGGATGGAAGTCTGTTCCACCAACCAACCACCCGCTGGCTAAAGGCAAATTTCCGCACGTCTATCCTACATCTGTCTTTCCTCAATTTGAATTTATGCCCTCTCAGGTGATTATTCTGAGCTAGAGGAAGAATCCCATCAGCATTGAGCATGCTCAAACCATTCAAGGCTTTATACACCTCTATCAGATCACCTCGCTGGTGCCTAGTCTCCAGACACTGTAATTTGCAAAACTTAAGCCTTTCTTCGTAAGAGCACCCCTTTGTTCCATTCACTAATCTTGTTGCCCTTCTCTGTACTCGTTCCAGCAGCTCTACATCCTTCTTGAAATGAGGCCTCCAGACCTGTATACAGTACTCTAGGTGTGGCCTGACCATTGCCTTATACAAGGGAATAATCACCTCCTTATCCCTGCTGGAAAAATTCCTGTATATCATTGACAATACTCCATGAGCTACTCTTGCAGCCCGTCTGCACTGCTCAGAGAACTTCATATCTGCCTGCACAACCACCGCCAAGTCCCTTTCATTCTCTACCACTGTCAGTGTAGTACCACAGAGTTGATACGTTGCACTGGGGTTGCTGTTTCCCATGTGTAGTACATTACATTTGTCAATGTTAAACTTCATTTGCCACCTCTCAGCCCATCTGCTCAACCTTTCCAGATCCTGTTGCAGCAGCATAGTGTCAGTAGTGTCCTTGAGAACCCTGCCAACCTTTGTATCGTCTGCAAACTTGGACATTAAGCTTGATATACCATCATCAATATCATTTATAAATACAGAAAACAATAATGGACCCAACACTGAGCCCTGAGGGACTCCACTAATAACATTAGTCCACGATGAGCAGTGTCCATTGATTACCACTCTCTGTCTTCTCCCCCTCAACCACCCCTTTATCCATAGCAGCAATTTGCCTCCAATGTCACACTGCTCCAATTTGTGTAGCAGTCTTCCATGTGCAACAGTATCAAAAGCCTTTCTAAGACTGAGGGGGGCAGTTGCCCTCTGAATCACAGTCTATTAAAATGCACTGTTTGCTTGATGTTTGCGGAGCAGTCGGGTACGGGACATGATACTGCCAAGGGGATGTCTTTGTGTGTGCATGATGTAAGGAGTGCAAGGAAATCAGGCGACAACTCAGCGTTGTTATGGGCCTTTATGAGAGCTTGAAGGACAGGGTGGATGCCCTCGAAGGAAATAAATTGAGGGGCCCATCAAGCTCTCAGCTGCCCACATCAACGCCAGAGCTTGCACTTGGTCATCAGGCAACACAGAAGCAGCCCCCTAGGCAGAATGTGCTGGTCCCACAGGAACTAGTAGTTGTTGGTGACTCTATTGTCAGGGAAACGGGGAACATCCTTTGTAAAAAGGATAGGTGGAATAGGACCAGGGTATGTCTGCCAGGGGCAAAGGTTGATGACGTTGTAGAACGGATATCATCTTTTAAGGGCACAAAAGGTGATATAGTTGTACACGTTGGCACTAATGATATTAAGAGTAGGAGAGCGGCGGAATTACTTAGCAAGTACAGGTCACTGTTGAAAAAAAGCCGTGAATTAGGGTTGAACTTGAAAGTGTCTGCAATTCTGCCCAGACACGATAGGAGGGAGTATATGATGAGAGCCTTGTCGATCAATTCGGCCCTGGAGGGATTGTGCAAGGCTCAAGGGGTAGAATTTTTTTCAGCCTGGACTGTACTTGTTAACAGGAGAGATTGCTTCTACAGGGATGGGATACACTTAAATAGAAAGGGTGCAAGAATTTTTGCTGATGCTGTCGAGGCAGTGTTAGGTGGGTCGGAAAACTGCTAGTTGGGGGGGATACAAGGACTAACAGATTAACAGTAGCCAGTGGCAGAGGTGGAAGTGATTCTTGCACTGCTTCTATTGAAATGAGCAGAAGTCTGAAAAACAGGATGCAGGATATTTCAGAGACTGCTGGTAGTCATTGCGGTACAAGTAAACACATGGGTTGTGTTAGGGTAGCTAAGAATAGAAACAGGTGCATGTATACCTGCGTGTACACCAATGCTAGGAGTTTGGTAAATAAATTTGATGAATTTGAGGTATTGCTCAAAACATCAAAGGCAGATATTGTTGGGATATCAGAGACGTGGTGTCACACAGATATAAGTAATGCGGAACTGGAATTTGGGGAATACAATGTGTATAGAAAGGATAGACAGGACAGGAGGGGAGGAGGGGTTATGCTATTAATTAAGAAACACATAAAGTCCAAGGAAGTGAAGCCAGTCGACATCGATGGACAGGGCAGCGTCGAGTCAGTTTGGTGTGACATAAGCATAGGGAAATCAAAATTGAGAGTAGGAGTGTGCTATAGGCCTAATGACTCTGATGAGTATAATAAGATATTGTACAGGGAAATAGAGTGGGCCAGTAAATCAGAGAGTCTTATAATGGGGGACTTTAATTTCCCAGATATTGACTGGAATTTGTGGGTTGGTCACTCGCACACTAGCAAGGCTTTTGTGGATTTATTGGATGATTGTTTTCTACATCAGCATGTTCGTGAGGCAACGAGAGGGAGCAATACTCTTGATCTGATTATCAGTAGTGATTCCTCATGCATTAAGAACCTGCAGATAAATGAACCACTAGGTGGCAGTGATCACAGTGTGTTGAAGTGGGATTTACTCAAGGAGGTAACTACCATCAGAGGTAAAGGGAAGGGTTTTTGTTTTCGTAAAGGCGACTATGATGGTCTGAGACAGTATTTAAATTCTATACAGTGGGACCAACTGATGATGTTACCAACAGCAAACTCAAAATGGGAAGCATTCAAGGAACTAATCTTGGAGGCTACCAGGCTTTACATACCAACTAAGAAATATTGTTCAAGGTTTAGGCCTAAATGGTTGTCAGATGAACTAATGAGACATGTGGCAGAGAAGAAAAATGCATGGGATACATACAAATTAATGGGTGACATGGAAGCCTATGATAGATATAAGTTGGTCTGTAACCAAGTCACAAAGGAGATTAGGCAGGCAAAGGCAGACTATGAAAAATCCTTGGCAAAGGATGCAAAGAAAAACAGAAAAGAGTTCTTTACATACTTGAACTCGAAAAGGAAAGGGATGAATCAGATTGGTCCACTGGATATTGATGGTTCAACAGTTGAGGATCCTGCTCAGGTGGCTAACAATCTAAACGAGTATTTTGCATCTACATTCACGCATGAGGAGTTATTCAGGAAGGAGAATGATGTAGGTAAAGTAAACATTGGCAGTGAGCTGGATGATTTTGTAATAACTGAGAGGAAAGTGGAGGAGAGATTGTTGGGGATAAACATAAAAAAGGCACCTGGGGTGGATGGGATCTATCCAGTTATATTAAAGGAGGCAGCAAAGGAAGTAAGCAAACCCTTAGCCATAATTATGAGAGCTTCCTTGGACTCAGGGGAGGTACCTATGGACTGGAGATGTGCAAATGTGACCACAATTCACAAAGGAGGTTCAAAGGCTGACACAAGTAATTATAGACCTGTTAGTTTAACTTCTGTTCCAGGTAAATTAATGGAGGCACTGGTTAAAGAAGCACTGCAGGATCATCTAGACAAGAATTCAGTTATAGCTCAGACGCAGCATGGTTTTGTTAAGGGCAGGTCTTGCCTGACCAATTTGATTGGATACTATGATGTAGTCACAAAAGAACTGGATGCAGGGAATAACTTTGATATTATATATTTGGATCTTAGAAAGGCTTTTGATACTGTTGCACATGGAAGACTGCTGCACAAATTGGAGCAGTGTGGCATTGGAGGCAAATTGCTGCTATGGATAAGGGGATGGTTGAGTGGCAGAAGACAGAGAGTGGTAATCAATGGACACTGCTCAACGTGGACTAATGTTATTAGTGGAGTTCCTCAAGGTTCAGTGTTGGGTCCGTTGTTGTTTTCGGTGTTTATGAATGATATTGATGATGGGATATCAAGTTTAATGTCCAAGTTTCAAGATGATACAAAGGTTGGCAGGGTCGTTAAGGGCAATACTGACGCTATGCTGCTGCAACAGGATCTGGACAGGTTGAACAGATGGGCTGAGAGGTGGCAAATGAGGTTTAACATCGACAAATGTAAAGTGCTGCATATGGGAAACAGTAACCCCAGAGCAACGTATCAACTCTGCGGTACTACACTGACAGTGGTGGAGAATGAAAAGTACCTGGGGGTAATTGTGCAGGCAGATATGAAGTTCTCTGAGCAGTGCAGACGAGCTGCAAGAGTAGCTCATGGTGTCTTGCCAATGATATACAGGAATTTTTCTAGCAGGGATAAGGAGGTGATTATTCCCTTGTATAAGGCAATGGTAAGGCCACATCTTGAGTACTGTATACAGGTCTGGAGGCCTCATTTCAAGAAGGATGTAGAGCTGCTGGAACGGGTACAGAGAAGGGCAACAAGATTAGTAAATGGAACAAAGGGTTGCTCTTACGAAGAAAGGCTTAAGTTTTGCAAATTACAGAGTCTGGAGACTAGGCACCGGCGAGGTGATCTGATAGAGGTGTATAAGGCTTTGAATGGTTTGAGCATGCTCAATGCCAATGGGATTCTTCATCTTTCTCAGAATAATCACCTCAGAGGGCATAAATTCAAATTGAGGAAGGACGGATGTCGGATAGATGTGCGGAAATTTGCCTTTGGCCAGTGGGTGGTTGGTTGGTGGAACCGACTTCCATCACTGGTTGTTGAAGTTGATAGCCTAAACAAATTTAAAGCTCAACTGGACAGGTATTTCGAACGAACGGAGGGGTGAAATGGGAGTGGGTTTTTTTTTTTTTTTTTTGTTTTTTTTTGGCTGATGCTGAATAAGCTTGCTTTCTTGCATCATATGCCTCTGCTAATGCTAATGCTAATGCTAAGATCCAAGTATATAATATCAAAGCTATTCCCTGCATCCAGTTCTTTTGTGACTGCATCATAGTATCCAATCAAATTGGTCAGGCAAGACTTCCCCTTAACAAAACCATGCTGTGTCCGAGCTATAACTGAAGCCTTGTCTAAATGATCCTGCAGTGCTTCTTTAACCAGTGCCTCCATTAATTTTCCTGGAACAGAAGTTAAGCTCACAGGTCTATAATTACTTGTGTCAGCCTTTGATCCTCCTTTGTGAATTGGGGTCACATTTGCACATCTCCAGTCTATGGGTACCTCCCCTGAGTCCAAGGAAGCTCTCATAATTATGGCTAGGGGTTTGCTTACTTCCTTTGCTGCCTCCTTTAATATAACTGGATAGATCCCATCCACCCTGGGTGCCTTTCTTGTGTTTATCTTCTACAGTTTCTCCTCCACTTTACTCCCAGTTATTTCAAGATTCTGTAGCTTACTGCTAGAGTTGAATACACCTCTGGCATTCCCCTCGCTGAATAACTCCTCATGTGTGAATGTCGATGCAAAATATTCATTTAGTTTGTTAGCTACCTGAGCAGGCTCATCAACAGTTGACTCATCAATATCAAGTGGACCAATCTGATTCATCCCCTTCCTTCTAGAGTTTACATAAGTAAAGAACTCTTTGCTGTTTTTCTTTGCATCCCTTGCCAAGGATTTCTCGTATAATCTGCCTTCGCCTGCCTAACCTCCTTTGTAACTTGGTTGCATATCAACTTGTATCTATCACAGGCTTCTGTGTCATGTGTTAATTTTTAAGTATCCCATGCATTTTTCTTCTCTGCCATATGCCTCATTAGTTCATCTGACATCCATTTTGGCCTAAACCTTAAACAATATTTCTTAGTTGGTATGTAAAGCCTAGTAGCTTCTAAGATAAGTTCTTTGAATGCTTCCCATTTTGAATTTGCTGTTGGTAACATCATCAGTTGGTCCCACTGTATAGAATTTAAATACTGTCTCAGTCCATCGTAGTCGCTTTTACGGAAGCAATAATCCTTCCCTTTACCCCTAATGGTAGTTACCTCTTTGAGTAAATCCCACTTCAGCACACTGTGATCACTGCCACCTAGTGGTTCATTTATCTGCAGATTCTTAATGCATGAAGAATCACTGCTGATAATCAAATCAAGAGTATTACTCCCTCTAGTTGCCTCCCGAACATGCTGATGTAGAAAACAATCATCCAATAAATCCACAAAAGCCCTGCTAGTGTGTGAGTGACCAGCCCCCAAATTCCAGTCAATATCTGGGAAATTAAAATCTCCCATTATAAGACTCTCTGATTTACTGGCCCACTCTATTTCCCTGTACAGTATCTTATTATACTCATCAGAGTCATTAGGCCTATAGCACACTGCTACTCTCAATTTTGATCTCCCAATGCTTATGTCACACCAAACTGACTCAACACTGCACTGTCCAGCGATGTCGACTGGCTTCACTTCCTTGGTTTTTATGTGTTTCTTAACTAATAGCATAACCCCTCCCCCCTTCCTTTCCTGTCTATCCTTTCTGTAGACGTTGTTCTCCCCAAATTCCAGTTCTGCATCCCTTATATCTGTGTGACACCACGTCTCTGATATCCCAACAATATCTGCCTTTGATGTTTTGAGCAATACCTCAAATTCATCATTCATTATATAAGGCTTTTGTTAGACCACACTTGGAATACTGTGTTCAAGTATGGAGACCGCACCTAAAGAAAGACATCGAGCTTCCCGAAAGGGTGTAAAGACGGGTAACTCGCCTGGTGAGATCGGCAAAAGGGCGTCCTTATGAAGAAAGACTTCGAATATGTGGGTTGCAGAGTTTGGAAACTAGACACCTTAGAGGAGATTTGATTGAGGTGTTTAAGGCTCTGAGAGGCATCAGTAAAATGAGTGAGGATGAAATTTTCAAGATTATAAATGATGCTAGAACTAGGGGACAAATTCAAGTTACAGGGGGAAATGTTTAGATTGGACTGCAGGAAGTTTTATTTTAGCCAGCAAGTTATAAATTACTGGAATAAGTTGCCTACATGGGTGGTAGAGGCTAACAGTTTGGGGAAATTCAAAGGTCATCTGGATAGTACCTTCAGGTCAGGGAAGCGCAGAGGTGATAGGTTTAATTTTCTTTTATTAATTATTATTATTTATTTATTTTTTTTTATCCTTGTTTTATTTGTTTTTTTTTTTTTTTTTTTGTTTGCTGGTGCAGCATAAGTCATTGGCTTTCTTCACCATTCGGCCATTACTAATACTAAGTATTTTTATACTACTTTATATGGACTTCTTGTGCTTATTGGCTGAGAAATTGTATATCAGTTCATAATAATCAATCCTGTTTGTGATATCATTCTCAATACAAATTATTGCCAAATTACTTAATTTTTTTTGTCCAAGTGAATTTCTAATATAATTCTTAACTCTTTTAAGCACAGAGAATGATCGTTCTGCTGATGCGTTTGAAACAGGAATTGACAAAAATATTTTTAAAATTATGTCCACATTAGGAAAAGTTGATATTAGTCCTCCTTGAATTGCTTTGTGCATTAAAGAAGGTGAATATAAATTTTCATTTTTTGCAAAATGTATAAAATGCGTTAATTCTTTAAAAAGAATTAAAAACATTAGCATCAGTGTCATCTGAATAAGTATTTATTGAACTACTGTGGCGGACAAAAAAACTGCATCACTTGTGAATTTTGCAAATAATGTGTTTTGCGCTGCATTGTGGGTTGCAGAAATGTTTGAAATGCATTTGTTAGATGGGATATATATCTCTATGAATGAAATCCAATAAAAAGACTCTACCTGATATACCTAATTGCCATAAATATCTTCCCAAAGGGTAAAATGTGTAATTAATGGAAATATGAGAAATTATGACACCCAAACATACATTTTATTGCATTTACATGTACAAACTGAAATGACAAGTTAACATAATAGTATTATGTACTGTAAATCAGCAAAATGAGTCCTCGATATTTTATTGTTTCTCCTCAAGCTGCAATTACAGCCTTGCAATAATCTGGTATAGAGTTAATCAACTTCTGGATATATGGATGCCCAATTTCAAGGTACCACACCCTTACAACACTCTTCTGCAACTGAATCTTACCTGTTGGCTTCTTCTGACCAATTTTAGATGACATTATGCACCAGAAATTTTCAACAGGGTACAAATGTGGACTGTTGCCAGGCCAGTCCAACACTGTAATGCTGTACTGGACAAAAATAAAGACACTGTAATGCCAGAATTTCTGAGGTATGGCTGCATCTTAAGGGAGAAAAACAAGGGAAAATATTGGTGTAAATATGTTTTAAGCCCTGTGAGATAAGAAGAAAAACTCATCGTTAAATCTAAATAGCATAAAACTTACCAATTTTGCTGTGTGGCAAAGTGCTGAGTCGTGTTTAAAAATGCACTTTTGGACGTCTGTGTGGTGATCCCTAATAACAGGTTTCAGGCACTCCTCCAAGATAGCAGTGTATGTTTCTGCATTCACCATTCCGTTAATAAACTTAATTCATCCCAACCTTTTGCTTGTTATGCATCTCCAGACCATCTGACCTGTGGGCGGGGAACTTTACAGTCTGTGTTATGCAGTCGGGATGGTATGCCTCCAACTTTCATCTTCTCACATATTGCTTCCCATCCGAACCATGCAGATTGAATTTTGTCTGTACGGGTAGCACAGTGGTATCGTCACTGTCCACCCCACACCAGGTGGAAAATTGTTTTGTCCAGTAAACAGGCAAATCGACCAGAGAACACATGCAATTTACAGACAAAATAAATATATGGGTAGATGTAATCATTTACGGGGGGATCCTAATATCATAATTTTTTTTTTTTTTTTTGCAGGTTGAATTTCGATTCGTCAGAAAAGATCACAGCGTCCCATTGCTCTTTTGTCCATGACAGATGCATTTTAGCCCAAGCAAGTCGCTTCTTCCTCATTTGTTGGGTCAACAAAGGCTTCTCCTTGGGCCGATAGGCATACAGACCACACTCTGAAAGCCATCTTTGGATAATTGGTGCTTTAGCTTTCAACACGATCTCAAAGTCCAAGATCAGGAGCACTAGCATGCCGATTACAAAGTTTCAAATATCGATCTTGGGAAGGCATAGCCACTCTCTTATGGCCTGATCCAGGTTTTCACTTCACATCACCAGTTTCACACTTTAATTTCAGCACCACCCGGGATACTGTTGACTGGTGGCAGCCTATTTTATCAGTGATAGCACACGTAGAAAGTCCTTCCTGGGTTAGAGCAACAGCTACACTTTTTTTTTTCTTAGTGTCAACTGAACATATGGAGCAATGCTTACACTTCCTCAAAACAGGATACTAATGAGTGTGTATACCCTTCCAACGCCGTATTTATACAAACGGCTGATGCAATACCTTACAATTACTGTCTGATGCGATATAAGCGTTATCTGACACAATACCTTTGCTTTGCGACAAACAAAATGACTGTAATCAAACAATGTCTTATATGTTTCACTAAAAATGTTACTTTTGTTAAGGTGATTCAGTTTTTTTGTTTGCCAATGATTTTAAAAGATTTACAGCATGTTGTAAATTCAAATCTTTATTTTTAAGATATTCAAATTCGTTTGCAAAAATATTTTTCTCTTCCACTTTCAATTATTATCATAGCCTGTGAGAAGCTTTAGCTGCATTTTGCTGCTGGTTCGAGATAAGCGGTCACCTGCGTTCTATGTGGGAACACCCTTAAGCATAAGACTGTCGGGGGTGCTGGTTCCATACAAGGAAGTCTTTACTTTTTCAATTAATTCAACTATTTAAGGAAAAACTAAATATAGTTCTTCCTTAAATATAAAATTTCATCAAAATCGGTAAAACCATTTTTGAAGAAAACGTAATTTTCAAGTTTATTGACCTTCAGGAAGAAAGTCGGTTTCCGATAAAAATCACTTAAAAATATTAGTAAAAAATAGCAATGCGTTTTTCAAACAGTGATTTTGGGCCCCTCTGATTGGGGACCCTAGGCAGATGTCTTTTTTGCCTATTGGATAATGCACCAATGCAGGCATTGGTTTTAAAAGCCTTTCAGAGTTTGCAAAAATAAAGACATTTCTTTTCATTATGTTTTAACCTGCATACAGAAACTGATGTTTGACCTAATGATAGATATATGATACATTTGCAACAATACATCAATTTACTAGACCAGTAGTGCTACATTTTAGCACTCCTAAACAATTTCCTTTATCCAGTGTTCAAATTATAAATGAACAGATTATCAAAGCATTTAGCATAAGAAGCCACTCAAAAAAAAAAAAAGCAGCTCTTCTGTTTCTGTTTTTGGAGTTGCTGTAATAGCAACATCAACAACAGCAATATCAATAAATTATTCTACATATTGGGATAACATCATCATCCACATTTAACAAACTCCCCAATTTCTCCAACAAAATTCATATGATTCTACTAAGTTTCCTCTCCCTCAACAAAGCCACTGTGAAGTAGTCAATTATTACATTTGATGTAATACTGTTCCAAGCAATAACAACATTATGAATAACATCCAAAGCATTACAAATCTTTAACTGTTAGTAATTTCCTCCTATTTTGTGAATCAAATACCTAATAAGGCAAGTTTCATATATGCACTCTTGAACTTATGAATAATGCCTTGAACAATAACCTAGACTCATCAAAATGTTCCTTTTTTCTTAAGCCATTCTTTTATCAATCCTTAGTAACCAAGACTGAAAATTCTTATTGTAAGCTAAGTACTTTTATTGCTTCATAATCAAACAGAAAACTTGGTGGCTGCATGCATTCTGGTTGTGGGACATCAACAGTCTTGTTCTAAGTTTTGTATTAACCATAAAAAATAATGATTTTTACTCAAGGGTAAAAATGAAGTTTGTAATACATAACAGAATTTTATAATAAACAAAGATAATTACATAGAAAAGCTTACCCTTTCACAGGTGAACTATGAAATAACTTAGCTAACTAATTATAAGGGAGTGAAGTGTGAAAAAGATTGACTGTACTTACACCTAGAATGTCTCCAAAAATTATTCCATATATTGGAATAGCAATTCCTAATATAAGAGAGCACAAACAACCCAGCACAATCCACAACCAGTCTGGAAGCAGCATTTTCAGGAAACTTATCCATAATCGAGTACTTGCTTTATTTTCTTCAATCTTCAATAAAATTTTACATATTAAATTTATAGACTTAAAAACAAGAAAGAAAAACATAAACCACTCTCTCTCTCAGAAGTATTCAGATATTAAAGCAAAGAAAATTTATTTTTATTAAATTAATAACATTTGGACCCAGCTTTCTGGCCTTTAATCTAAATGATAGCATCAATCCTTTTTGGAAGACATTCAACCAATTCACCATTACAACAGTAGCCAGCTGGAATTTTCACAATTCCTCATTTAATGTGCTCACATTCATAACAGTTTAAGATTCATCATTTCAATTCATCTCAGAAGAACTATGGGATTCAAATCAAGATTGTAGAACAGCCAAGGCATTAAATGTGCCATACACCTCAGGCTTCCTTGCATCATATGGCTAATAATAATAATAATAATAATAACTCCATAACTTAACATAGAGAATAACACAGCTGAACCAGTGAAAGCAGAGCTAAAATAAATTTTAATATGGTAAAAGTAAATAGAAGCTTGCAGGATAGTGTATCCCTTCATCAGCTAAGTACATACACACATGGAAATGCAAACATAACATAAAAAAAAATGTTAGGAATGGAATAAAGTAAAATAAACAGTGCATGCTCAGATAACTGAAAGTTGTTATTATTGTTATTTGATTTTTAGGAGCATTAGCAACTAAGGCCATATTGCTCGATGATATGCGGCGGTCATTCCCTGACCTTTCCGCATCCTCCGTATTTGGTGGTGACGGGCTCGAACCCGGTCTAATCAAGAAGAGTGTGTTACGCACTGCTGCTGCTCCTTCCCACCTGGCTATGGAGGTGTGATAACTGAAAGGGCATGCACGTAAACATGAGAGTGTTCAATCACTTACTATGTCAAATCAGGTGATTGTTGTTGGTACCCGGCACATATATGGACTGACTGCCAACGTTTGTCATGCTTTAACACTACAGACTCCAAAATTGAGTGTAGTCTTTTACCTCTATTGCAGTTTAAAATGTTGCGACAGCTAGATAGTAGTGACGAGATTAGTCGATCACCTCGCTGTCGCAGCAGGGATTGAGGTCATGTTGCGTTGACCAGAAATGCTCTGCGATAGCAGGGTGCACAGAGTCATGTTCTGTGAGGCGGTCCTGGAGTCGTCTGGAGCTCTCCCCCACATAGCAGCTGCTGCAATTGTGGCAAGTGATCTGGTATGCAATACCGCTATGTTGAAAGCACATTATATGGCACTCAGGTAAGATCCTAGAAATGTAGTCTGAGGCGCCCGGGTAATATGGAATATAAGCGGTAGTTACCATTTCACTGTCATGTGGCGGCGAGGGCCTCAGGTGAGCTGCAAGTTCTTGCACTTGTAGTGCACACTTGTCCAAGACGTGGGCAGGATAGCCACAGTTGGAGAGGTCAGCTTTTACCTTAGAAACCTCAGTGCATCTAGCTTCCTCTGAGCTGGAATAACTCCAAGCTTGAGAGAGTAGCGTGTGCGCAGTGCTGTTCAGGTAGCAAGAGACATGCTGACCTGTAGTTCGTGAATTGACCACAGCACATGGGTTTCCGGTATACTGAGGTTTCTAGATGTGAGCCCACGCATCTCACTAAGACATAGGATGTCTTGGTGAGTCCATGCACTTCGCTAAGACATAGGATGTCTTAGTGAAGGTTAATGCATGCCTCTTACCACCTGAATAGCACTGCGTGCATGCTACTCTCTCGAACTTGGAGTCGTTCCAGCTCAGAGGAAGCCAGATGCACCGAGGTTTCTAAGGTAAAAGCTGGCCTCACCAACTGTGGCTATTCTGCCCATGTCTTGGACAAGTGTGCACTACAAGTGCAAGAACTTGCAGCTCACCCAACTGACCGCAACACATGGGTTTCCGGTATAGTGAAGTTTCTAGATGTGAGCCCACATGCTTCATTAAGACATAGGATGTCTTAGTGAGGCACGTGGGCTCACGTCTAGAAACCTCAGCATACCAGGGAAGCCCATGTGCTGTAGTTGCTTCACAAACTACAGGTCAGCGAATGCTCCTTGCCACCTGCACGCGTGCTACTCTCTCGACTTTGGAGTCATTCCAGCTCAGAGGAAGCCAGATGCACTGAGGTTTCCAAGGTAAAAGCTGACCTGACCAACTATGGCTATCCTGCCCATGTCTTAGACAAGTGTGCACTACAAGTGTAAGAACTTGCAGCTCGCCAGAGGCTCTCGCCCCCTCATGACAGCGAAACAGTATCTACCTCTTATATCCCATATTACCTGGGCACCTCAGACCACATTTCTAGGATCTCACACGAGTACTACGTGCTTGCAAGTTTCTGGTAGAGATTTATGATATTGTATACCGAATCACTTGCCATAATTGTGGCAGCTGCTTTGTGGGGGAGAGCTCCAGAAGACTCCAGGACTGCCTCACAGAACATGATAGGTCCATCCACCTAGGTGACTCTGTGCACTCTGCAATTACAGGGCATATCTGGTCAACTCAACGTGACCTCAATCCCAGCTGTGACAGCAAGGTGATTGACCTATCTCGTCACTACTATCACTGCCTGTGGTTAGAGTCCCTAAACATATCTAGCTGTCATAACATTTTAAACCACAATAGAGGTGCAAGACTACACCCAATTTTGCAGTTTGTAGTGTTAAAGCACGACAAACACTAGCAGTCAGCCCATATACGTGCTGGGTACTAATAACAATCACCTGATTCGACATAGTAAGAGATTGAACACTCTCACGTTCACGTGCGTGCGTGCGTGCGTGCGTGCTCTTTCAGTTATCTGAACACACGCTGTTTATTCCATTCCTAACGTTTTATATTATGTTTGCATTTCTGTGTGTGTATATACTTAGCTGATGATGGGATATGCTATCCCAAAAGCTCCTATTTATCGTATTAAAATTTATTTTAGCTCTGCTTTCATTGGTTCAACTGTATTCTCTATGTTAAGCCAAGGCATTTGTGGAAATTTTTCTAATACCAGGTGTACATAAGCCTAGATTTATGGGATGAAGAATTATTTTTCTTCACCATGAAAGGCCCTATTCCATGAACTTGTCAAATAAGTAATATAGAATTATCCAAAATGACAATATTCACTTCACTGGTGAAATGATGTACTGCAGTAGGAATTCACTGAGTATTCCTCAAATTCATTTGTCAAACTGGCCATATGTGATTATGTTTATCACTACATAAGATCATTTTCCATTGTTTCAGAATCTGTGAACAATAGGTAACACATCACTTGAAATGACAACTAGAATTTGTTGGTGTGTATGTGGAGTTTATGAGCTGCAGCTCTTCAGCAAAAGCCAAGCCTGCAACTTCTCATAGTTAACAAACCTATGAGAAGTCCTGTTGATAACAAGAGTTCCAATGCCAGCTTGTAGGAATGTCCTTGTGGATAATGTAACAATCCTGCTCGGTGCTTCCTGATCCATATCTATCCATTTTCTATCCTAAAGGAATTACAAATTAACCAAATGCTTAAATGATCTATGGTAGCGCTCACAAAAAATTTCTAATAACACGACCAATAATTTAGTCAAAACTAAATTTCTCTGAAAACTCCCTTGTGAATTTTAAATCCCTTTCTAAAATTCATAATGGCGGTTTCCTCTGATATCTGTGAGAATTCCTGCATGCTTTTTTACAATATGGTCGGTGCGGCATAGCGCATTATCCTGCTGAAAGACGGCACCGCCAGAGGGGAAGACCATTGCAATGAAAGGGTGTACCTAGTCAGCAACGATGTTTAGGTACGTAGTACATGTCAGAGTGCCCAGCACATGGATGACTGGACCCAAGGTATCCCCAGCAGAACATCGCCAAAATCACGACATCACTGCCACCGGCTTGTTTTCGTCCTACGTTGCATCTAGGCACCATCACTTCCCCAGGTAAACAATGCACATGTACCCAGCTGTCCACATGGTGCAACAGGAAATGTGATTCATCGGACCAGACGACCTTCTTCCAATCACTCAAGGTCCAGTTTCGATGCTCACGTGTCCACTGTAGGCATTGTCGCCGGTCAATCGTGGTTAGCATGGGCACTTGAAGTGGCTTGCGGCTATGCAGCCTCATTTTCATCAGGGTTCGTTCGATGTACTATGTGTTGTGACACATTACTCCTATCGCCAACATTCCAATTACCGACGAGTTGTGCCACAGTCGCTCTTCTGTTGCCATGTACCATTCAGGAGCGCCTTCACTCACCTCAAGCATAGATGAGCCGTGGTCGTCCAACACCTCGCCGGTAGTTTGTGGGTTTTCCCTCCCTATTGTAATAAGTTTTTAGCAGTAAGCTATAATTCCGTAATTATCCCAATATCAAACTATATGGTCAAGTGATAAGTATAATTATATGAAGTTATTTTCTAATGAAAGAGTTTCCAATAATATATAATTATATCAAAAAGGGATAAATATTGTAAATGACCATAAAAATCATTACCATCATTTTCAAAATAATTATCTGACTTATACTTACATCTTTGCATGGAAAGTCATGTACTGATGAGGCAAATGATTGGCAGCTTGCAATACTTTCACACTGCAGAATATCTTTTTTTATGATGGAAGATTTCTGTTCTTCTTCCTCATCATCATCATGTTCTTTGGTATCACATTGCTATCACACAAAATAACATCATATGCATATTGATTGAAAATGTATTTACATGATAAATAACTAAGGGCATTCAGATAAAAAAAAAGTAAAGAATTTCAAAAGTTCCACATGAATGTTCATTTATTACTTATTAATTGACTATCTATATACATGGAAACAAAAAAAATGCTTACAGTCTCTGAAGTTCTCATTTTTATAGGTTGTACAAATTCCTCATACCTAAAATACAGGAGGATTTCATGTATTGCACCTGTAAATAGTGTAAAATCTTAGCTTGGTTTGTGTATTTGTGGGATTTCAAAAAAACAAAAACATGGGTAATCTTACAAATAACCTTAAAGGCAGAGAAGAAAAATGCATGGGATACATAAAAATTAACAGGTGACACGGAAGCCTACGATAGATATATAAGCTGGTCTGTAACCAAGTCACAAAGGGAGATTGGGCAGATTATGAGAAATCTTTGGCAAAGGATGCAAAGAAAAACAGCAAAGAGTTCTTTATTTTATGTAAACTCTAGAAGGAAGGTGATGAATCAGATTGGTCCACTTGATATTGATGGTTCAACTGTTGATGATCCTGCTCAGATAGCAAACAAACTGAATGAGTATTTTGCATCTACAATTCACACATGAGGATTTATTCAGGGAGGGGAATACCAGAGGTGTATTAAACTCAGGCAGTAATCTAGATGATTTTGTAATAACTGTTGAAAATAAACATAAGGAAGGCACCTGGGATGGATGGGATTTATCCAGTTATATTAAAGGAAGCAGCAAAGGAAGTAAGCAAACCATTAGCCATAACTATGAGAGCTTCTTGGACTCAGGGGAGGTGCCCATAGACTAGAAATGTGCAAATGTGACCCAAATTCACAAAGGAGGATCAAAGGGCAACACAAGTAATTACAGATCTGTTAGTTTTAACTTCTGTTCCAGGGAAATTAATGGAAGCACTGGTTAAAGAAGCACTGCAGGATCATCTAGACAAGACTTCAGTTATAGCTCGGGCACAGCATGGGTTTGTTAAGGGGAAGTCTTGTCTAACCAATTTGATTGGATATTATGATGTGGTACCAAAGGAACTGAATGCAGATTATAATTTCGATATCATATATTTGGATCTTAGAAGGCTTTTGATACTGTTGCACATGGAAGACTGCTGCACAAATTGGAGCAATGTGGCGTTGGAGGCAAATTGCTATTATGGATAAAGGGATGGTTGAGTGGGAGAAGACAGAGAGTGGTAATCAATGGACACTGTCCTTCATGGACTAATATTATTAATGGAGTCCCCCAGGGTTCGGGTGTTGGGTCCATTGTTGTTTTCTGTATTTATTAATGATATTGATGATGGTATATCAGGCTTAATGTCAAAGTTTGCAGACGATACAAAGGTTGGCAGGTTTATTAATGACACTAATGACAGTATGCTACTGCAACAGGATCTAGAAAAGTTGAGCAGATGGAATGGATTTTGGTTTTAATGGTGCAAAAACAACTATGGTTATATTGCGCCAGGAAACGATTAAAATATCAACAAAGAAATTCTGGTAACCTTTAAAAAGGTTACCTCGTGAAATTGTTATTTATATAAGTGTGTATATATTGATAGCTTGTAAAAACTTAAAAACTGCCGACACGTGGTCGTTGTCTGATAAAATCTGACTGAGTGTATAAGGCTCAGTCGGATGAGTAAAAGCGGTAAAATATATATTGCGAACATGGGTAAAATTAACACAATCTATTAAAATATGCTTTAAAATTAAAACAGTGTCGCAAGACTCGCACATAGGAGGGTCATCCGCCCTCAGCAGAAAAGAATGTGTCAAATGACTGTGTCCTATGCGGAGTCGGGCAAGAACAACTTCCTCGCTCCGATTCCTGCGCAGATTAGACTGCCATGTTTCTATTACAGGCTTTATTTGGTATAATTTATTTGTTCTCTGTCTGTGCCATAGTTCTTGCCATTGGGAATATATCTTGTTGCGTATTATTTGCCTGTAGTCTGTATAGGGGACTGACAGGCAACGATTATGAGTGGGTGTTGCTGATTTGGCTGCAGCGTCAGCCAAATCATTTCCCTTTATCCCAATGTGGCTAGGATTCCAGCAGAAGCGGATATCAAACTTGCATTCATGAAGAGAATGTCTCTTCTGCTGAATCCGACAAAGAACTGGATGAGAATTGTGTCTCAGAGATAATAAAGCCTGTAATACACTCAAAGAGTCGGAATATTTTATTGACCTTTGGAATTGACAAGTTCGAATGTGATCCAAGGCTAGCTCTATAGCATACAGCTCTGCAGTGTATATGCTGGATTCGGGAGGAATCTGCTGAGATATTATAGTGTCCGGAAAGACAGCAGCAGATCCTACGCAAGATTCAGTCTTCGAGCCGTCTGTGTAAACGGACAAGAAGTCTGAGTGCTCAGCTTGGTGTGCAGAGTAGAGCTGCTGGTAGACAGATGATGAGGTCTCGGACTTTACCCATTTCTTAAGGGAAAAGTCGCACTGTGGGGGATGAGCATGCCAGGGTGGAGGAATTTCTTTTCCTGATTGTGCAACCTTGTCTACCATGATGTTAAACTCTCCGTTTTTGAAAATCCGTTTTTGAGCCACGTTTTCCCAACGTGGCTCAAAAACGGATGCCCACGTAGGATGGTCTGGCAGGGATTTCAACTTTAAAGCATAGTTTAAAGACAACTGCTTACGTCGAAGGGGTAACGATGGTTCGTTTGCTTCGACGTATAAGCTCTGGACAGGAGATGTTCGAAAAGCTCCAGTAGCGATACGGATAGCCTGATGGTGAATAGGGTCTAGCCATCAGAGGACACTATCTCTAGCTGAGGAGTATACCTGGGACCCGTAGTCTAATTTGGGTCGTACAAGTGCCTGGTAAATCCATAGTAGGGTGCACCGATCTGCTCCCCAACGTGTTGAGGAGAGAGAGCGGAGAATACTGAGTCCCCTCGTGCATTTTGTACGAAGTTGACGAATATGTTCGAGAAAGGTCAACTTTTTATCAAACACAAGTCCCAAGAATTTTGTGTCTGACACTACTGGAATAACATTTTGTCCGAGCCTTAATTCAGGTTCAGGATGAAGATTGCGCTTGCGACAAAAGTGTACGCAAACGGTCTTCTCCGGTGAGAACCTGAAGCCATTAGCAAGTGCCCAGGAATTAAGGCAATCAATGGCTTTCTGCAGTTGTCTTTCAATAACCCTCATGTTGCAAGACTGACAAAATATGCTAAAGTCATCAACATAGAGGGCACAGTTTACAGTTGGAGGAAGTTGTTCTGTGATGGAATTGACTTTGATGGCAAAAAACGTGACACTTAATACTGATCCTTGTGGTACTCCCTCCTCTTGGCTGAAGGGACGAGATAGTGAGGATCCCACACGAACTTGGAAAGATCGATTGGCTAAAAAGTTTTTAATAAAAATGGGGAGTTGCCCCCTAAGGCCAAGGCTATGCAGATCTTTTAAGATGCCAAATCTCCAAGTTGTGTCATACGCTTTCTCCATGTTAAAGAACACCGACACCAAGTGTTCGCGTTTTAGGAAAGCATCCCGGATGGATGCTTCCAATCTAATAAGATGGTCCAAAGTGGACCGGTTCCTTCGGAAGCCGCACTGGATGTTGGAGAGAAGGTCATTTGTTTCGAGATACCATATTAAACGAGAATTAACCATTCTCTCCAGGATTTTGCACAGACAGCTGGTCAGAGCAATAGGACGATAATTGGTGGTGACTTTTGGATCCTTTCCTGGCTTAGGAAAGGCAAGAACGATTGCCTTTCGCCAGTAGTCCGGAAACTGCCCTTCAGTAAAGATTCTGTTATACAGAAGGAGCAGACAATCCATATATTTTGGTGAAAGATGTTTAATCATTTCATAATGGATGCCATCTGGTCCAACGGCACTTGCTTTGGAAAGAGCGAGGGCTCTTTTCAGTTCCTGAATAGTGAAATCCCCGTTGTAGGGATAAATGCTCTTAGATTTAAAGTTAAGTGCCTGTTTTTCGATTTTATATTTCAGGACCAGGAACTCTGGGGAATACGAAGATGTTGCAGAGATGTTAGAGAATGTTTCCCCAAGAGCATTGGCTATTGCAGTTGGATCTGCAATAGCGCATCCATTATAATCTAGGATTGAAGGGTGGGATGTATATTTCCCCTTCATTTTCCGGATTTTATCCCAGACTACCTTAGAGTTGGTAGACTGGTTAATAGATGATGTAAAACGGATCCATGATTCCTTTTGACTCTGATGACGGATGTAGCGTGCTTTGGCTCGTGCACGTTTGAAGGCTATAAGGTTGTTCGTGGTAGGATATCGGCGAAATATCCCCCACGCTTTGTTTTGAGCCTTTTTTGCTGCTGTGCATTGTGAATTCCACCAAGGTTTGGGAAATGGTGGAAACCGGGCAGATGTTTTTGGAACAGCATTCGCAGCTGCTTGGACAATATTTTCTGTGATGTACTTAACTGCATCATTGATAGACTCTTGACTGACTGTGCTAAGATGAAAATTTGCCTGATGTTGGAAGGCAGTCCAGTCAGCCTGATCAATCTTCCACCGTGGTAACCTGAAGGGAAGACATGGTCTCCCGCTGTGTAACGAGGTTATCACAGGGAAGTGATCACTTCCGTATGGATTCTCCTCCACTTCCGTATGGATTCTCCTCCACTTCCCAAGTGAGTGAAGGGAGTAGAGAAGGGGAGCAGATAGAGAGATCAATGGCAGAAAAAGTACGGGTAGGCATGTGGAAGAAGGCGTTTGTTCCAGTATTTAGAAGGGAAAGATCATTGTCATTGAGCATACGCTCTATGACTCTTCCCCTTCCGTTGATGTTAGCACTACCCCACAGGGTGTTATGTCCGTTAAAATCCCCGAGAAGTAAGAAAGGGGGAGGCAGCTGCGTTAGAAGATCATCAAGGTCTGCCTGGGAGATGTCAGTCCCAGGTGGCAAATAAATGGAGCACACAGTTAATAAAAATCCCACTGAAAGGCGAATTGCAACAGCCTCTATGCTGGTTGTAATTAGCAAGGGCTGCAGTGGGGTCTGGTTACCCACAAGGATAGCCACTCCCCCATGTACAGAGCCATCCTCAATTCTATCCTTTCGAAAAACTGTGATGTTGTGCATGGTGGGATCATCATTTGCCTTTAGATATGTCTCCTGCAAGCAAAAGCAAACTGGCTCGTGCTTTTGCAGGAGGGCCTTGATGTCCTGCAAAAGTTTCGCCGGAATCCACGACAATTCCATTGTAGGAATTTAGCCATTATTTTGGCTTGGTGGGTCCATCAGGTGGCTTCCGAGGTGCTGAGGGCTTACTTTTATCAGTCTTGGATTTATCTTTTTTGGGGAAGAATGGACGCTGTCCCGTGTCCATTTCTTCCTCCGCAAAGAGTTCCAAGACTGAATCTTCGGGTACCTCCTTCTGCTCGACATCCATGTTTTCTTGGGTTCTAGGAGGGACATCCCCTTTTTTATTCTTATCTTTCATAGTTACCTTTGTTGCTTGTGGAGCATTAGGAGGTACCGATATAGGAGTGGCAGCTCATTGGTCCTTTTGTGCAGGTTTTGGAGAACTTAAAAGATATCGCGCGATGGGAGTGAAAGACTCCTTTGGAGGAATGGTCATGTCCGTCTGAGTTCCGACGGAACATCTCCCTGCTACCTTCTGGGCGTAGGTAGGTTTGTTAATATTCAGGGGTTTGACCGATTTCCTCGCCTCCTGGTATGATATATTTAGCTCTGCCTTCAGCCATTGAATTTCTTTTTCTTCTTTCCACCTCTGGCATGCTCGTGAGTAGGCCGGGTGTTCGCCTTCACAGTTAATACAGGTGGGTTTTGCGGCTGAACATGCTGTTGTTTCGTGGTCCTTTGCACCGCATCGAGCGCATGCAAGGACTCCACGGCAGGCCATTTGAGAATGTCCATACTTCTGGCATTTAAAACACCGTAAAGGGTTCGGAACGTATGGACGCACTGAACAGTTGATGTATCCAGCTTTAATCTCGTCAGGAGGTTTAGGAGAGTTAAAAGTCAGGATAATGCTCCTGGTTTTAACTATTTTTCCATCCCTTCGCGCAGTAATTCTCTTGACGGCAATAACTCCCTGGGGTTTTAATTCGGAGCAGATTTCCTCCTCGGTTACGTCGAGAAGGTCCCACTCCGAAATGACACCTCTCGATGAATTGAGTGTTCTGTGTGGTGTCACCGTTATAGGTATTCCTCCGATTGATGTTGTTCGGAGTAGACGTTCGGATTGCCTGTCATTTTTAGTTTCAATTAAGAGGTCTCCAGAACGGAGCCTCTTAACTAATTTGGGAGAACCTGCTAACCCATCTAACCCTTTTTGAATGAAAAAGGGCGACATTTTACCAATCGGTTTTTCACCGGTTGAGTGCATGATTAGGAACCTTGGGACTGGCTCTGATGGTAATTCGGTTCGCTGCCTCTTATTAGCAATAATGCTATCTGATTCTCTGTCTAAATTTTCAGATAGGGACCGGGTTGGGGCCCCTGAAGGAGTAAGTTTATCAGGATTCATAGAGATTTTTTATTTGTTCAGTGCCCAGGCTCCCCAACCACCACGGAGCCCAAAGGGACGCCCACTACCCGGCATGCAATAAATGCGCTCGGGAGTGAGGCGCCAGGGCTACCCAGACACTATACCCGCACCGCCGCCAGCCTGAATCCTGTCCCTCGGACCATGAGGGTAGGGGCGTGGCATTGACACGGTTGACCCTCGGAAGCGAGCCTACTAGCCGATTGATCCTAGCCGGGCCTTCCAGGACCACCCGTCTTGTCGAAGCAGGGGCCAAAGTGGTGTATTGAAGCTGGGCCCCTCAACCACCAGGATCCCCCTTTCCGAATTTCCACGGGTCGCAGCGCACGGCAAACACGCCGGATTCCATTGATGTAAGCCTGGAACCTGGGCTGTGGGCGTTGGATCCCAGTGATGCTAGTCTGGAAGTCCAGCAGCGTCACTGGGAGGTCCCCTCACCACGTACAGGTGCCCACGTCGAGGGGGAGCAGATGGGCTGAGAGTGGCAACTGAAGTTAAACACTGACAAATGTCAAGTACTGCATATGGGAAACAGCAACCCCAGAGTAAAGTATCAATTGTGTGGTACTACACTGACGGTGGTAGAGAATGAAAAGGAGCTGGTGATAATTGTGCAGTCAGATATGAAGTTTTCTGAGCAGTGCAGACGGTTTGCAAGAGTAGCTCATGGTGTCATGTCAATGACATACAACAATTTTTCCGGCAGGGATAAGGATGTGATTATCTCCTTGTATAAGGCAATGATCCGGCCACACCTTGAGTTCTGTATACAGGTCTGGAAGCCTCATTTTAAGAAGGATGTAGAGCTGCTAGAACGAGTACAGAGAAGGGCAACAAGATTAGTGAATGGAACAAAGGGTTGCTTTTACAAAGAATGACTTAAGTTCTGCAAATTACAGTGCTGGAGAGTAGGCACCTGCGAGGTGATCTGATTGAGGTGTACAAGGCCCTGAATGGTTTGAGCATGCTCAATGCTGATGGGACTCTTTCTCTTGCTCAGAATAATCACCCGAGAGGGCATAAATTCAATTTGAGGGAAGACAGTTGTAGGATAGATGTGCGGAAGTTGTAGACATTGATAGCTTAAATAGATTCAAGGCAGACTAAACAAACATTTGGAGCGAGTGGATGGGTGAAATGAGAAGATATATATATATATATATGGTAATATATATTTTTTTTCTCTCTCTCTTTTTTTTTTTTTTTTTTTTTTTTTTTTTTTTGGCTGATGCTGTATAAGCTTGCTTTCTTGCATCATATGCCTATGCTAATTCTGCTACCCCGATATTATTATTATTGTTGTTGCTCTTATATTATTTCTCCCTGATTGGGGGATTCCACTCCATGATGGATACTGCTACCAAGTACACAGGGTGGTTGTAATGTCTGGTGTTACTGTCAGTCGAGGAAATCTGTGACTATCCTACAGGTGTTCAGGATTGCGACTTTCTGGAGTTCCTTGTAGGTGTTCTCTGGGAGACCTATTGCTGCTAGGCTGCTATGTAGTCTTTGGTACCATACCGGTGATTGGGATGGTTGATACTTCTTGCATATGCACATCTCCTTGATCTCATGTCTCAGGTTCACGTACTTCCTAATTTTTTCCTTATGGGTTTTTGGACATTGCTAGTGTTCGGCACTGTTATGCCACTCAGGTAGATAGCCTTTTCCATCTTGTCCACAAGTGTTATGTCTGGTCTGTTGTGCAGGATGGTCTTATCCGTTATTATGGCATGATCCCATTACAGCTTGTGGGTTCGGGTCTCTAGTACTGCCTAGAGTTCGCACTTGTAGTATGGTACACTTTCTTTCGTCAACTGATATTTCCTCGCTAGTTTCTGATGTATTATCCTGGCTACCTTGTCGTGTCTATGAGTGTACTCAGACACGACCAGGCAGCAGGGTGATCCAACACATCACCTTGCACCACGCGGTGATGTGCTGGATCGTTTCCGAGGCCAGGTGGCATCGTCGACATGTGTCATCTGACATTTCGGGCTCCTTTGCAATGTATTTTCTATAGTTTCTGGTGTTGATTACCTGGTCTTGGATGGCCAGCATGAATCCTTCAATCTCGGGGAGGAGCATCCCGCTTGTGAGCCATTCGTTGAAAGCAATGTTATCGATGTGATCTTGATGGAGGTCATTGTAGTGTCTGCCATGGAGTGTCTTCTTTGCCCATCTTTCTAACTTCGTTTCTTGTACCATCTGGGCGGGAAGGGTTTCCTCAGTTAGGTTGAGTGGGGTATACCACTTATCTATCTTCCTTATGGCCTGGTGGAGTGGTGCTGTGTTGTTCTTGAAGTAATCCTTCAGGTTAACTATTGCTGTTTTCTGTTGTTCTATCAGGCCCCTTCCTCCCTCTTTCCGAGGTATTGTTATTCTCTCCACTGCTGACTTCAGGTGGTGTTGGCAACATCTTAGTCATCATTGTCCTTGTCTTTCGCATGATATCTTCTAGCTCGGTGTTAGTCCAATCTATGACCCTGAAGGTGTATGTTAGTACTGGAGTTGCATAGGTGTTTATGGCTTTAACTGTATTCCCTCCGTTCAATTTTGCTTTCAGCAGGCTTCTGAGTCTCTGATGATATTTTTCGGTCAGGATTTCCTTGTGTTCTAACTGCTCAGCCTGCATCATCCCTAGGTATTTGTAAGTTTCTCCTTCTGTCATAGCTTCGATCTCTTTACCAGTCAGCAGCTGGTAGTTTCAGCCAACTAATTTTCCCTGGTGCAGTGTGTGGGTCTGGCATTTTTCTAGACCAAATTCCATCCTGATGTCCTTGCTGAATTCTTCGTTGATCTGGAGTAGTTGCTGGAGTTGCTTCTCGGTTGCCGCGTAGAACTTGATGTCATCCATGTACATCAGGTGGGTGAAGGTGTACAGGTTCTTTCTTCCTTCTTTGAGGTTATATCCATACTTGCTGCTGTTGAGCATGGTGGATAGTGGGTTGAGTGCTAGACAGAACCATAGTGGGTTCAGAGCATCTCCCTGAAAGATTCCTCCTCTAATGGGGATTGGCCTGGTTGTAACGTTCTCAACCTTAATGTTGGTACTCCATTTCACCATTGTTGCTCCTAGGAAGTTTGTCACTATCGGATTGACCTTAGATCTTCAGGGTCTCTATTAGCCAGCTATGAGGTACGGAGTCGAAGGCCTTGTGGTAATCGATGTAGGCTGTGTATAGGTTGCGGTGCTTCTTGAAGGCTTGCTCCATAACTGCGGCATCTATGGTTAATTGCTCCTTGCATCCTTTGCGCCTCTGCTTGCATCCTTTCTGCTGTTCGGCCATTATGTTCTGACTCTCTACGTGGTCTGATATCTTTTTAGTTATGCATCTGGTCAGGATCTTGTACATTGTTAGGAGGCATGTGATTGGCCTGTATTTCACCGGGTTTCTTGTATCTTCATCTTTAGGCTTCAGATATGTGACTCCTTCAGAGAGAAACTTCGGGATTGTCTCCGGATGCCTTATCATTTGAGTGAACTGCTCTGCTAGGTGCTTGTATGTGCAGGTGAGCTTCTTGTACCAGTAGCTGTGGATGTTATCAATTCCCGGGGTTCACCAGTTGTGGGTGTTCCTGATCAACTGTTTTTCTTCTTCTTATCGAATCTCCCACTCTCTCATCTCTTGTATGTCCTTCATTTTCTTCTGTTCTACTTCTATCCGGGGTGCTCTGCTGTTGTGACTTATTTCATTGCTCCAGATATTTCCCAGAACTCTTCAATCGTCTTCTTCTCGGGTGGTCCGTTTCCTGCTTTCTCATGTTCACCCAGTTTCCTGTAGAAGGCTCTTTGGTCCTCATCGAAGATTCAGTTGTTTATTTTCCTCTGGGAGCTCTCTTTTTATCGGTGTAGTCTCAGCGAGAGACTACACCGATAAAAAGAGAGCTCCCAGAGGAAAATAAACAACCGAGGAGTTTCTGCTTCAGTGTGTCCAAGTATTCTCCTATTCTCTGATTTCTGGTCTCGTGTTTGTTGTGGACGTTCTTCACCTTTCCAATCAATTTCTTACTTCTATTACCCTGTTGGTACTGGATCAACTGACCTATTTTCACTCTTAATTGTTCCTTTTGTTTTCGGTTCTTCTGCAGCTGGTCTCTCGTTTCTTTTCCATTAATTCTAGTGGCTGCTATGGCAGCACAGTATACGGCTGTGTGGATAGCCTCCAGCATCGCACCATTTTTGTCAAGGTAATGTGGCATTATTTGCCGATTGAGGTGGTCTTTACTCTCCACAGGATTTTATTTGGCTTCTGTTAGGTATCACGTGGGTTCTTGTGTGGTCCATTCCTTCGAATTCTGTTAGGGCCTTCTTCCACTGGTCTTCTATTCTGAATATCATGACTTCGTCTCTTTCCAATTCGGCTACTCTGGGTTGTATTTCTTCTTGCTGTTCCTCCTCTGGTTCCATATTGACCATATTCTTTGTACTTTGTAGCAGATCGCTGACATCCCGCTTGATTTTTTCCAAGATGGCATGAGCTATTAGGTTCTTCGTGATGATGGTTCTTCTTTGGTCTGTTAATCGCTGTTCTGTGACCTGAATATCCAGGTATTGTTCCAACCACTTGGTATGTAGTCGCAACCTGTACATTGTCATATCGGTCTCTAGCCTGGTTATTTCATGGTATGCTCACACGATGTACATATTCATTTCAATGCTCCACTTCATGCGTTGGCATTTTCTTCCTTCCTGGGTGGTCACTAGCGCAGTTGCACAGAAAGCACTTCCAGTTGGTATGCAGCGTACCAACTGGAACGCTGCAGCGGGAGTATGGTTTCAGGCTAAATTAATGCATTTCAATGTCCAGGAATAGATTTGATTGAGAATGCATTTATAGTGAGGTTTTTCAAGTTGATACCTAACATGTTGCTTCTGTTATATAATAAATGCTTAGAAGAAGGACTGTTTCCACTGAAATGGAACATTGTTTTATTGAGGCTAATTAGGAAGCCTGGGAAACCTTTATTTGAGCCTAAGTCGTACCATCCAATTGCTTTGTTGGCTAATCTGGGGAAAGTGTTAGAGAGGTTAATGGCAATACGTTTACAAGAATTGTTAGAATGCCATGACAAGATTACACCTAGTCAGTATGGTTTTACACCGGGAAAATCATGTGAGGATGCTCTTTTGGATTTTCAAACATACATTTCAAACTCTGATTCAAAATATGAACTTGCTATATATATATATATATATATATATATATATATAGATTTTGAAGGTGAGTTCGACTCAGTATGGTGGGAAGCAGTTATACAGTTTGTTTAGGAGTTATTTTTCTGAGAGATATGTGACTGTAAGGTCTAAACATTTTCTCCTTCAAAGACAAATTACGCGAGGTTGCCTCCAGGGCTTTGTATTAGGTCCTTCCATTTGGAATCTGGTGCTACAGAACTGGCTGGTTCGACCACAAGTAAATTGTCATGTGATAGCTTTTGCTGATGATGTCACATTAATTGTGGCAGGTCGATCACGACAGAATTTGGAGCAAAATGCAAACTGTGTAATAAATGATATTAATACCTGGGCACAAGGATTTAAGCTTACCATTAGCCCCCCCCTCCCAAAGACCAAAATGATGCTTTTTAAAACAAAACTTGATTTAGGACGACCGCCGCAAATAAAATTAAATGGGAGACAGTTGACTATGGTTTCTGAAACTAAATACGTGGGGCTCATTATTGATCACAAGTTGTCTTATTATGCGCATATAACCCATCTACATAGCAAGATCAGGAAATTTGCCAGCTATATTATAAGAGTATCAAGAGCAGATTGGGGTGTGTCCAATAAAACTTTATTTCTATATTATAAGATGGTATTTCTGCATATGGTTACATATGCAGCGGGAGTTTGGTCTCACAGAGTGGTTCTTGTTAGATTTCAGGCTAAATTAAACTCACTGCAAAGAACTAGGTTTCTCAGTATATTAAGGGTATGTAGAACTGTAGCTATGACTGCACTTCAAGTGATGGCTGGGGCAGTCCCCTTGGATTTGTTCGTGGCTTATCGAGGGCTGTGCTATGGCATTAAGAAGAAAATACCTACCAGACTTATTGGCATAGAAATTGATATAAATTCTGATATTAAGAGGGAGAAGAGAAGATGTTTAAATGAGATTGTTAACTTGTGGCAAACAAGATGGGACACCGTATCTTCTGGTCGAGTGACAAAGAAATTTATTCCAGATGTTACCTTTTTAAGTGACAGAACAGTTCGAAGCTGGTTTACACCAAGTTTACAAACATAATTTTTAGTAACAGGTCACGGCTCGATGAAAGTGAAATTATTTCAATTGGGACTTTCGGATACAGATCTCTGTTTTTGTGGTGAGGTTGAAAGTTGGCACCATATATTATATCTGTGTACATTTATGATAATGTCAGGGAAATAATCATGAAAATGAGTTATGTCGGGAAGAGATGTTCTTATCTAATAGGAGTGTATTTCAATTATTCCAGGATTTTGCAAAGGGGGCCTTTGAATTGAGGACATACCTGTTAAACAGTTGAACCAGAATAGTGTGTTGGAAAGATTACTAGAGTGTGTCCAGAATGCTCAAGAGACTAATGGTGATGATGAGGAGGATTTTTATTATTTTATTTATTTTTATTATTATTTATTTTTATTATTTTTTTATTTTATTATTATTATTATTTTATTTTATTTATATATATATATATTTTATTATATATATATATATATATTTTTTTTTATTTTTGGATTGGGACCCCCAGAGGGTTTTTTTTTTTTGTGTTGTCTCATAACCTGAGACCTTATGCATCCCATCTACTGGAACTGGCCCACCTTCCCCATGGTGTGGACGAGTATCTAGAAGCAGTCTTCCTGGTGATAGCTGCTTCTAGGTAGCCAAGAGGTCAGCATAACACAACAACACAACATACATTAACTGCACGAGCATTACACTATTACACACTGGCCTGTTTTGCAGTCTGTTCAATGTACAAAGAAACGAGGTGGATCTGAACAGACGTTCTAGGAGCCACCCTACCTATACACACACGTCTAGCCTGGTTATTTCATAGTATGCTTGCATGATGTACATATTCATTTCAATGCTCCACTTCATGCGTTGCTGTTTTCTTCCTTCCTGGGTGGTCACTAGCGCAGTTGCACAGGAAGCACTTCCAGTTGGTGGGGCTGGATGGTCTTGCCCTTCTCTTGTGGTAGCCTTACGGGGGACAGCGCCACTTGCTCCACTGTCTTGCTCGGGAGACTGTCTCCAACTTTTCGAACCGACCCCTCTGCTAAGAGTGACTTTATCCTGAGCAACACTCGATGCAGTATGAATAATATTTATCTGCGACATAATGCATCATCCATCTATGGAAATGGACTTGTTTAGCTTGGGCTTATGTCCAGTGGTTTATTTATTTATTTATTTAGTTCTTGCGGGTGATGCCAGATGGTGCCACAATATGCCTCAGCCATCACTCCGACCGTGGGGAAGGTAAGTCCAATGGGGTAACTTTCGTGGTTTTTTTTTTTTTTTTTTAATCATTTAATATTATTATTATATCGGTCTCCCAGCATAATAGAGCCGCGTTTGCTTCCACCAATGCAGGATTCGAACCCGGGTCCATCAGGCTGGTAGTCCAGTGTCTTAAACACTGGACCATCGTGCCCCTCTATTATCATTATTATTAGCCATATGGTGCAAGGAAGCCTGAGGCTTATACTGTACCAGCCAAAACAAAAAAAAATTCCTGAGTTACCCTGAGAGAGAGAAAGAGAGTGAGAGAGAGAAGTAGAAAGGAATCACCAAGAAAGAGAAGAATGATGATATTCAGCTCAAGACCCTGGGTGTGCCAAGCCCATACTCACCAGATGTAAGCCCCTGGGTTGATATCAAGGATGAAGAATTTGAATACAGTGCATACAGAAATGTATGCAATGTATTCAAATTCTTGCACTGTATTCCTTGCTTTCTGTATTCCTTGCACTGTATTAGTTCATACAGTGCAAGGAATACAGAAAGACAGGCAAAACAGGAGGGGGAGAATTATAATCTTGATTAGGAAGCACATAAAATCTAAGACAGTAAACTCAGCTGAAAATGATGGCAGTAGGATAGAGTGCAAAAATTGGCTTTCAGCTAGAGAGCAAGTGATTGTTGGAACAAATTTCCAACTGGTGTTGTGGAAGTGTTGGTTTGAATAAATTTAAAGAAGGATAAGACAAATTGTTAGAGGGAGATATACAGATGACTTGTATGTTTTTTTTTTTTTTGCCAATTTTATATAAGCTTGCATCATTTATCACTACTAGTACTTATATACAGTAAAATACACCTAATATTAACTGGAATGAATGCATTAAAATTAATGTATTACAAATACTGTCATTCATTCTTATCAATATTAGGGAGGGGAGTGATACTATAATAAATGGTCCCTCATAAATAATGTCATCATTGCACCAGCATAAAAAATCATAGAGCTAGGAGGGATGGGTGATTATTTGGGTTGACACATCTCTGGGTTGGTCCTTCACAAATTTGATTTCTCAGGACTCCTTTCATTTTCTGGTATTATATTGTCTTAGAAATGTTGCATCAGCATTTGAGAGTTTGAACAAAGAAAGCACTGTGTGCAAGTGTGCACACGCACACAAAGCAAAAAAACTTTCCAAGTATTTTTAGTATTTTTATATTTTCTAAGCTTTATGTGTTGGATGTTTTATATTTTACATTCCCAGTTTCAATATTTTGGGTTTATATTTATAACTTGTTTGATCTGTTTAGTCAGCATTCTTTCAAAACTTATTTTTTGAAGTGGCAGTAATTTAAGGTTTAACTGGAACACAATGGCAGTTGGATAAAAAAAAAGAATAAAATGTTTAAAATAGCTAATTCATATGGATTCATTATTCATTCCTTTAAAAAATTTATTATTTTTAATTAAATATCTCTTTAAGGTATATTTTTTATGGGTCAAGAGATTATGTTTTGTAGGATATGACTGAAGTCGACCCTTACATTTATGAAGGTATTTAACGTAATAAGATTAATAAATAAAATAGGTATATTAAACTCATTTTAGATAGCATGCGGATCTATTGCAATGGGTGCAGAGAAGGGCAACAAGATTAATGAAGGGAACAAATGGGTATGCATATCAAGAAAGGTTTCAGTTCTGCAAACTACAGCATCTGGAAACCAGGCAAGGAGATTTGATTGAGGGGTTTAAGGCCTTGAATGGATTGAACTGAGCAAGAGGAAGGATGCCATGGCCATTGAATAAGCCATGGCTTCCTTCCTCTTGCTCAGACAACATATGAGGAAGAACTGATTTAAATTGAGGAGGTCTGGTTGCAGGATAGATGTGTAGACATCTATCCTGTTTTCAGCCAGAGTGTAGTTGATTATTAGAAAAACTTCCATCTCGTATTGTGGACGTGAATAGTTTGAATAAATTAAGGAAAACCAGACTATTAGAGGAGTTGGACAGGTTATGTGGAGAGTGGCAAGTTTTTTTTTTTTTTGTTTTTTTTTTTTTTTTGGTTGATGCTTTATAAGCTTGTTTTCTTACATCATTTTCCACTATTAATACTAATACTGAAAATTAAAGTGTGAATAATTTCAACATTCTTAAGTATGAAGTTACCACATGATGAATAATAAACATTAAATTTTGTAATACTGTAAGCTTTTATTTTAGTATTACAATTCATAATTCAATCTTACATTATTAGAGGTTCTTTATCCTACATTTACAAATGCATGGGGATTCTTGAAATTCATAATACACTAATACATTTCTGTTGAAAACAGATCATAAACTAAAGTGATTTTAATTCTTACCTGATAAACTACAAGTCTATGATAAATTCCTTTCTTCTTCATTAATTCCTCATGAGTACCCAACTCATGTACCACACCACCAGAAATAACAATTATTTTATCTGCCGTCCGAATGGTAGACAGTCTGTGAGCTACAACAAAAGTAGTTCGACCTTGTCGTGCCTGAATTTTAAAAAATGTTAACACTGGATTTGCTCAACTTTTTAAATTTTAAAGTAGTTTTATAATATTCTTTGTACATATTAAAAAGAAAATGCTCAAGATCCAATTTGTAAAAATTTTGTTACTTTTTAAGAAACAAAAGAAATAACTAACCTGATCTAATGCTGCCTGCACTGTAGCTTCACTTTCTAGATCAAGGGCAGAGGTTGCTTCGTCTAATAGCATTATCTTAGGATTACAAATAAGAGCTCTGGCAATGGCAATTCTTTGTTTTTGTCCTCCACTTAATTGAGATCCTCTCTCACCAATCACTGTATTATAACCCTATGAATATAAATATAATAATGAACAAAGAATATTAGATTAATGAAAGACAATGAATTCTAGAGTACAACAAAGTGCAAAGTTTTCCATCAGAATGGAAAGTATTAAAAACTAAAAATAAAACATATATAAGATTAAAAGGATAATCTAGATATCAGCATGCCTAAATTGTGAATACATGATATAACTGGCATACAAATAAGTGTCAAAATTTTGTAATGTTATTAGCTTCAATTTCTAGACACATTCACACAAATATATACACCGGTGTTCAAAGAAAGTGCATCACCTAGGAATTTCACATTTCTAACCCTTTTTTGTGATGGTATGTTACATTAATGACTAGCATCACAAATAGAAATATAAACAAAAGATTTATTAATAGTTAATTAATAGGCAAAGCTAAGTAATATTTGACAGGTGTCCTCAAAATATTCCAAAATGAGCATTTGCAACCTTTATACAACGGTCACACATTAAGCTCTCAGCTGCCCAACCCTACACCAGAGCCCACTCTTGTGCATCAGCTAACACAGCAAATTCACAATAATGTACGTCCCACAGGAGGTAGTTATTACCAGTGAATATTTTCAGGGAAACAGGAAATATACTATGCAAGAAGGATAGTGGCATAGGACCAGGGTGTGTCCGAGAGGGGCAAAAGCAGATGACATTGTAAAGCAGATATCATCTTGTAAGAGAACAAAAGGTTGTTTGTTATTTGGTTTTAAGGAGCATTAGCAGCTAAGGCCATATTTCTCCAGGGATATGCGGTGGTCATTCCCTGACCTTTCCACATCCTCCGTATTTGGTGTTCGTGAGCTCAAACCCCGGTCTAATCAAGAAGCGTATGCTATGCACTGCTGCTCCTGCCCACCTGGCTATGGAGGCACCAAGAAAAAAAGGTAATACTGTTATACACAGCACTAATGACATCAAGAGTAGGATATCTGTGGACGTGCTTAACAAGTACAGGGTGATGCTGAGAAAAAGTCACAAGTTAGATTTAAATTTGAAAATGTGCAAACTGCCCAGGCATGATAGGAGGAAGTATATGATGAGAGCCTTGTTAAACACTTCAGTCCTGGAGGGATTATGCAAGGCTCATGGGGTAGAATTTTTCTCAGTGTGGTCTATGCTTGTTAACAGGAGAGACTGCTTCTACAGGGATGGGATACTTAAATAGAAAGGGTGCAAGAATATTTTTTGATGCTATTGAGGCAATTAAGTGGGTCAGACAACTGCTGACATGGGGGGGATACACAGACTAATAGATTAACAATAGCTGCAGGCCGAGGTGAAAGTGATTCTTGCACTATTTCTATTGAAACATGCAGCAGCCTGAAAAGCAAGGTGCCATGGATTTCAAGGCCTGCTGTGGCTCATCATGGAACAAGTAAATAAATGGTCCATACTAGAGTAAGTAAGAGTAAGAACAACAGGTGCATGTATATTTGTATGTACACAAATGCTAAGAGAACAGTAAATAAATTTGATAATATTTGAAATGCTAGTCAAATCATCAAATACAGACATTGCATGGATATCATCACAGATATAAGAGGTGCAGCTTTTGAATATGAGGAATGAAATGTGTACAGAAAGGATAGTCAGGATGGGAGGGAGGGTAAAGACAATTTTTGTTGTCTAACGTTGTTCCCAACAACAAATTCTAAATGAGAAGCAGCATACAGCAAAATAATCATAGAAGTTACTCTCTTCATACCAACTAACAAATACAGTTCAAAGCTTAGACCAAAATGGATCTCAGGCAAATAAACACTTATGTTTCAGAAAAAGAAAAAAAATCACATATCACGAGGTCAAGTGAGCATGGGAGGCTATGTTAAAACAACAGTACAGCCACTCCCCGACTTATGTAAGGGTTGCGTTCCGCAGAACTCTACTTAAGTCGAATTTTACTAAGTCGGAATTTCCCTAAATGCTTATGCAGCACTTGCAACTATGCTCGCTGAATTTGATTGAAGCAAAAAAGAAATGTTTGATGAACATCTAAATATAATTATTTATTCAATTTTTTTATCTCGTGCAGGAAAAATCACAAAAGCATACAAAATTAAGAAAGTGTGCAATTACAAAAATTTCGAAATTATAAAATTACAAAAAAGAGGGAGACAGGCATAACATCAGTAAGTTTTACTTCTTGAGCATCATCACCAGAATCAACATTTTCAGCTGATAAGTACACCACTGTATCTTCATAAATACATCTTGCTTTTGCTTGACGGGCACTTGTTTCTGAATCTGATTTTCCATCCATATTATTAATAGCTTTTCCATCTTTGATATAGCACCTAAATGCTGTTTAGTGATCACTGTTGATCCTTTAACATGTTCTTTTATACTTGCACTGTCCTTTAAAATAGTATTCACTGTTGAAGCAGCAAGACCTAATTCCCGTGCAATAGATGACAAACTTTGTCCTGCTTTTTACTTCTTAATCATTTTCATCTTCATTTATGAATCAATTTTATTTTGTTTCCTAGCATTGCCAACACCACTTGCACTTTCCGTTGGTCGCTTTCCCTTCATCATAGTAATAAGTAAATAGGAATGACGAGAAGATTCTGAAAATTTATGTTTTTTATATGATTGAAGATTTCAGTGAAGAGAACATGTCACTATAATAACCTAAAAATCCAGACAATTCCAGTTATTGGTATTATCACAAATGCAATAAGATCAAGTTTACTAACCGTTTATAATTGATTTCACTAACAGAAAAGCCCAATAAACCGGAAAGTGCAAATTGTTTTTATTGTTTTATGGTCGTGACCTCCAGAAATGTGCCTTATAAAAATATCACAAAGGCGTTCAAAATTGAATCTTATAATGGAACATACAAACGATGACGGTGTAATGCATTCTCTGGCTGGAATGCATGGCCCTTCCTCCCAACCAAAAGTAGTATTTGTAAACGTGTTGGCTTAATGGGGTTTTCTTTTTTTTTTTTTGCAACTTTCAGTTTAAAGTGATTTTTGTTGGGCTTATTTGACATAAATTTACATAAAAATAATACAATTTCCATCATAAAAATGACTTTTTAGAGAGATAAATAGCTTTGTTATAATTAGGAAACTTTTAACTTCTGAGGTCTCGGAGCGAATTACCAAAAAAAAAAAAAAAAACAATGTGTTATTGGGTTCACATAATAATACTTTCACAATACCTCCATTTATTCCTACACAATGAAAAATACATTTCCATATTTTTCAGTTTGTACTGGCCAGTAAAAACTTACGTAAAGTCGAATTTACGTAAGTTGGGAGTGCCTGTACTGAGTTTAGAAAGCTCTTGTTGCATAGGAAATAAGCAGTGTGCAGGTGCACTGTCAGGCAACAATTTCGAATCTGTTATTGACCACCACTCTAAATGATTCATAATTCCTCTGACTACTATTCTGTGCTTTCTCACAATTTACACCGATGAGCCGAAACATTATGACCACCTACTAATATGATGTTGGTCCTCCACGTGCAGCCAAAACAGCTCGTACCCAGTGAGGCATGGATGCTACAAGATTTTTAAATGTGTCTTGTGGTATCTGGTACCAACATGTAACCAGTAGATCCTTTAAATCCTGTAGGGTCCGTGGTTGAGGCTTCACAGATTGGAGCTGCTGTTCCAACACAAACCACAGATGCTCGATGGGATTGATGTCTGGGGAATTTGGAGATCAGGGCAATACCTGGAAGTATTCCTCATATTCCGTGAACCAGTCTTGAACAATCCAGGTGGTGCGACATGGCGCATTATCCTGCTGAAAGACAGCATCGTCAGAGGGGAAGACCATTGCCATGAAAGCATGTATCTGGTCAACAATGATGTTTAGGTAGGTGGTAGACGTCAGAGTGCCCGGCACATGGATGACCGGACCAAAGGTATCCCAGAAGAACATTGCCCAAAGCATGACACTGCTGCCACTGGCTTGTTTACATCCCACAGTGCATCCAAGTGCCATCACTTCTCCAGGTAAATTACGCACACGTACCCGGCCATCCACATGGTGCAACAGGAAACATGATTCATCGGACCAGACGACCTTCTTCCAATCACTCAAGGTCCAGTTTCGATGCTCACATGCCCATTGTAGGCGTTGTCACCGATGAACTGTGGTTAGCATGGGCACTCGGAGTGGTCTGTGGCTATGCAGCCCCATTTTTAGCAGGGTTTGATGTACTGTGTGTTGTGACACATTACTCCCACCACCAGCATTCCAATTACCAGTGAGTTGTGACACAGTCGCCCTTCTGTTGCCCCGTACCATCTGGGAGAGCCTTCACTCACCTTGAGCATCGATGAGCCGTGGTCATCCAACGCCTCACTGGCAGTTCATGGGTTTTCCCCTCCTCGGTTCACTTTCGGTAGGTACTAACCACGGCTGACTGTGAGTGCCCCACCAGCCGTGCCGCTTCAGATATGCTCAGACCCAGTCGTCTGGCCATTACAATTTGGCCTTTGTCAAACTCGCTTAAGTCCCCTGCCTTTCCCATCTGAAGAGCAAGAGTAATACTCATTAACAGAGTTCAGTATCATGTGTTTTTTATACCATGTCCTGACTCGCACCCGTGCCATAGTTCACCTGCAGTTGCTTCGATTTGCATAACAACTTGCTGGTCATAATGTTTTGGCTCATCAGTGTATAACAACAATAAGGAAAAAAACATCCCCTCTGATGCATTATTAATAATATTATATTAATATTATTGTAACTTCAGTCAAATATAATATTTTTTATCTCTGACTGAAGTCACCATTAACAGCACCTTTATACCACAATTTGTAAAATAATCAACTACTATTGTGGAATATTGAATAATCAGTGAACTATTATTGCTAATGGTAATAGCTCACTTTCTCACAATAGAGAAATCTTGGCATATTTACAATACATTCCTATTCATCACTAGGGTACAGTAGTGGATAAGGCTTGCTTTCAAGAGAAACCTTATATTAAAAATCTGTTTATCTTAAAGTAATGGGAATAGTCTCAGTAGATAATGAGCAGACAAGTTATACTCCATATTACTTTACTTTAAAAATATTTGTATTTCTATAAAATTATACAGTATTTGTGTATGATAATGTAATGTAACTATATTATATTTACTGTCCTTAATTATTTAGTTAGTAAGTATTAGTTCAATTATTTAATTACTTGATTATTATTATTTTACTCACTAAATTTTTTTATATTTTTTAATTTTTAGAAAAGATTTATATATGGAGTTTTGGAACATCAGAATATATCCTAGCTATTTTAATTAATTCTTATAGAAATATCTGATCAATTAACATTCTAACACTTAATGCAGCTTTTCCAGCAAATATAAACAGATATTAACCAATCATTGCTGGTATCCAAAATTAAATTCTAGAAACTTTTTAAAGCTATATGAAGCTCATAAAAATCTCCCACTTACTTGGGGCAATTTAATGATGAACTGATGTGCATTAGCAGCTTTGGCGGCATCCTCAATTTCTTTTTGGTTAGCACTGGGCTGACCATAAAGAATGTTTTGTGCTATTGTAGTTGCAAACAGCACTGGTTCTTGACCCACAATTCCAATGTTATTTCTTAACCAACCAACATTTAGATCTTTGATATTTATTCCATCAATTTTAACCTATAAAGAAAACATGTAAACAAAAAAAGAAGATATATGACCCGCATGTAAGTCTGTTCAACAATTAACAATAATCGACTAAACAATGTTCAAATGGCACATAAAACACAAATACCATACACATATAACAAAACACAAATGCCAAAAATAACATGCTGAAATTCATAATGCATATTTAGTCAAATCATTGCAACTATACACAGATGTAGTAGTAGTAGTAGTAGTGGCATGTGATGCAAGAAAGCAAGTCTATGAGCTTATGCAGCATCAGCCAAAAAAAAAAAAAAAAAAAAATCACACCATTCCCTCCAAATGCCTGTCCAGTTCCTCCTTAAATTTATTTAACCTATCAACTTCCACAACGTCAGAAGGAAGTTTGTTCCAACAATTAACCACCCGCTGGCTAAAGACAAATTTCTGCACATCTATTCTAGATCTGTCTTTTCTTAATTTGAATTTATACCCCCTTAGGTTTGTAATCTAAACAAGTGGAAGGATCCCATCAGAATTCTGCGTGCTCAACCCATTCAAGGCCTTATACACCTCAATCAGATCGCTGCACAGGTGCCTAATCTCCAGCCATTGTAATTCGCAGAACTTAAGCCTCTCTTGGTAAGAGGATCCCTTCATTCCCCTCACCAATCTTGTTGCCATTCTCTATACACGCTCAAGCAAATCTACATGCTTCCTAAAAGGAGGCCTCCAAACCTGTACGCAGTACTAAACATGTGGCCTGACCATTGCCTTATAGAGAGGGACAATCACCTCCTTTTCCCTGCTAGCAAAATTCCTATATATCATTGACAAAACCCTATGACCTGCCCTGGCAGCCTGTCTGCATTGCTCAGAAAACTTCATATCTGACTGCACAATTACTCCCAGGTTTTTTTTTTTTTCTACCACCATAAGTGGTAGAAAAAGAAAAAAATATAAGTTAAGTGTGATAGCATAATTAAAACATAGCCAAATCTGAGTTAACAGAATATTTACAAGGAGGCATCATTTTAGGTTATATCTCATATTGTTTCTACCACCTTAAGTGTAGTACCATACAGTTGGTACGTTTCTCCGGGGTTACTTCTACTCATATGCAGTACTTTGCATTTGTCAAGGTTAAACTTCAGTTGCCACTTCTTAGCACATCTGCACAAATTTTCTAGATCCTGCTGCAGTAGTACACTGCCATTACTGTCATTAACAACCCTGCCAACCTTTGTATCATCTGCAAACTTCGACACTAAGCCTGATATACCTTCATCAATATCATTGATAAATATACAAAACAACAGTGGACCCAATACCGAACCCTGTGGGACTCCACTAATAACATTAGTCCCACGAAGAGCAGCACCTATTGATTACCACCCTCTGTCTTCTCCCACTCAACCATCCTTTTATCCATTGTAGCAACTTACCCTTAATACCATTCTGCTCCAATTTGTACAATAGTCTTCCATGTGCAACAGTGTCAAAAGCTTTCCTGAAATCCATATACAGTCGATTCCGGTTATTTGGGACACATCGGGACTAGTGCATTTTGGCCCGATTAAGCGGCTGCCCCAATTATCCGAAGTTTCACGTAAATAGTTAAAAATACAATTTACCCCCCCCCCTTTACAATTAGTTCGCTGTACAATCAAATCACGTTACGACGAACTCAAAATAGTAAAGTACCGTTCACTATACGATGTGCAGTAAGCGCTGGTCATTATGATCACGTTTGTGAATTGAATTTTAATTCTATTAAACAGCGATTCTAATTAGCGAAAATAGGAGGAATATTATCCACAGGCTATAAAAGTAAAGATATATTAATCACAAATTTACCCTTTATTACCTTACCAATTAAAAAATTAAATGATACGTGAAAATTGGAAGAATATACGTGATAATCGGAATAATTAATACATACTGTAATATGTACATACTAACTAAACTAGTTGACATTTCTGTTCACTGACATTTGTTGGTGGGGGCTGAAATTTAAAACAGTAAAAAGATAAGCAATCAATAACAAAGAACAGGGCACACACAAATTGCAAGTAACACAACACGCGAAAGTGAGAATGGAGTAACAAATTAGGAAGCTTTAAAAATAGGAATGAAGAGAAGATTCTGAAAATTATTTTTTTTATATGATTGAAGATTCCATGGAGGTGTAAACACACAGAATTCCAGCTGCCGGTATTATCGCAAATTCAATAAGATCGACTTTACTGTCCGTTTATGATAGATTGCACTAACACAAAAGCCCAATAAACAGGTGAATGCTAATTGTTTTTATTGTTTTATGGTTGTGACCTCCAGAAATCCGACCGAACTACGTGGTACGGTCGGAGACAATCGTAGGGTAATCTCCAGTGCTGAGGTCTCCTGCCCCGATTAAACGGCATTTTGTCCCAATTAAGCGAAGTAAACCCTGGCTATTTTCTCGATTGGTTTTTGTTTTTTAAGATTTGCCCCAAATAAACGGCTGCCCCGATTAACCGGTGGCCCAAATAACCGGAATCCACTGTATATGATATCAAATTATTTTTTGCACCAGTTCCTTTGTAACCACATCATAATATCCTATCAAATTTGTCAGACAAGACTTTCCCTTAACCAACCCATGCTGTCTGAATTATTGCTGCAGTCTTGTCTAGATGATCTTGCAATGCATCTTTAAGCAGTGACTCCATTATTTTACCCAGAACAGAAGTTAAACTAACTGGTCTGTAATTACTCGTGTCACCCTTCGATCCCCCTTTGTGAATTGTGGATACATTTGCACATCTCCAGTCCATGGGGACCTCCCCTGAGTCCAAGAATGCTCTCATAATTATGGCTAAGGGTTTGCTTAGTTGCTTTGCCGCCTCCTTTAATATAACTGGATAGATCCCATCCACCCCAGGTGCCTTTCTTATGTTTAACTTCAACAATTTCTCCTACACTTTGCTCTCAGCTATTACAAAATCATTAAGCACCTTGCTACAATTTGATAACCTTCTGCCATGTCAAAGAGAACAAAGTGTAACATACATTATAGAAAGTTAAAATGTGGAGATTACGTACTAACAGTTTTTAATAGACATATAAGTTAGTGCAAATGCATCATGTCTATACACAGTAAATTAACGGAAGTTATTATAGTACATATTCAGTTTTTAATACTAAACAAGTAACATATTCTGCCATAAAGTAGAATGTAAATAAGATCAATATAAGATCTTAAACAGCAACCTAAATCTATATTTTTAGATGTTCCTCACATAACACTATCATCCTTATATCTAATGCCAAACTTACTAATTTTGGTTAAGATGGTTATTATGAAAGAATAAAAACACGTTTTCAAAATGGAAAGAATATTATGAATTATTATGTGCAAAGTTCTAGTTTTCAATAAGTTTTGGCACCAATATGCTATTATAAAGGGTATTTTTACATTAAAAACATCTTTAGCAGGGTTAGTTGAATTTTTTCATTACGAAAAGTGTTACAAGAAAAAGGTGGAATAACGTAACACATAATAATGTTACATCATATAATATTCCACCACATTATTATATGACATAACATATAATAATGTTACATCATATAATATCATATAATATTCTCCAAACAAATTATATTTCAACACAGAGGAAGTCCCATGCACATATTATTAGTATGGTTACACAATTCACCTAATTGTTTAACCATAATATGCTTGATACAATACATGGTATATATGTTCTAATGGTATAAAAGTAAAAAATTCAGAGCTACAGGGCTCAATAACTTCCACGATTTTTTAATATATTATCTCTTACTTTTTAATATGGTATAAAAGTGTACAATATAAGAGACAGACACAGTGTGTTAGTTGTCTGACGGCACTAGGACACAGTGGGAGTTCCGTTGTTATGGAAAAAATTTTCCTATTGAAAATATATGAAAACAATAAGTGATCCAGTGGGTTGACTAACTAGCCACTTGCCAAAGAAACTCTCAAACAATATAGAACTGCCTTTCAACATGTACATACAATTACAATTGATGAAATTAATATGATAAGTGCAGAATTCTTATCGATTATAGATATGCACTAAAGCAGATAACAAGAATTCATGAACATGTATTTTATAGGAGATTTATGCCAATTACCTCCTGTGTTTGCAACAACTATATGTAAACCTTTAAAGAATTTGTGGTTTGGTCCAATATTATGGCACTCATTACAGTTTCATGAAATTGTACAAGTTGTATGACAGTCTGCCAGTACATTCTCAGCTTACTTATGAAAATAGATAATGGTGAAGCATTAACTTCCAAAGAGCCTAAAATTATCGAATCAAGATTTATTCCTAAAGAAGACGGTGTCATTGTCCTCATGGTTATTCAGTTGTTTCTAAAGAATAACAAAGTTAATGACTATAATAATAATATTTTTTCTTAGGAAGGAATGCAAGAAGTTGTTGCCCAGGATGTATACCAAGGATATAATTCTGAAGAACTGAGAGGTATGAGAAATAAAATTCATAAAATGGCAATGACCAAAACAGTAGAGCTCCCATATATACTTTCATTATCAAAAGGGAAAACTATATATGATTAGCACAAATATAGACATTGTAGATGGAATGGTAAATTCATAGTAAATTTATTTTATTTTTTTCACTCTTATCAAAAAGAGTTGTTACAAATGTTACAACCTCCATGACAACAGACTAGAGAAGTTATTAAATGATCTCCATCACATTATATTAAATACTTTCTCTGATATGCAAAATTAATTTATATTTATTAACTTCTTTCATACTATGGGGGGGAAAAAGTCTCTAAACTACAATTATGAAAGCATAATAATTTAAAAGTTAAGCAACAAAAGCAATAATGAATTTCACAAAGTGAGCACAAAATGAATTGAATTAGCTTGCAAAAAGCATTCTAAAGTCTCATAGATAGCAACCTTCCATAACTATCATCAGAAGGATAGGAATTCTCCTTTTCTCCTGATGATGGTTACAAAATCAAACCATCATCAGAAGAACTGGAGTTTCTCATTCATAAATGTTACAAAAAGCTACTACTTTTGAGGATGGTCTTTTTATGGTGATTATAATTTTAGGCACACTGTGTGCAATTTGGCAGTTTTAGTTTTAGGTACATTGTTTGCATCTATTTGTTAGAATTACAAACTGTTCAACCGTACAGTAAAAGCCTTCTTTATCCAACATGGTTGGGACCAGTAGTTGGTTAGTTAATTGAAAAGTCAGCTAAAATAGAGAATCATAAAAAGTAAGCATACATATCTTAAGAATTTTATTTTCACTTAAAACAAAAACATGTGCATTCATTTACATAAAATCAGTAATTTTCATATGCTTAGATAATGACATGTGACATTTTTCAGCATAGCCCCTCCACCTTTTATAAACATACAGACAGCAGTAATAGTTCAGACACAGCATGGGTTTGTTCAGGGAAAGTCTTGTCTAACAAATTTGATTGGATACTATGATGTGGGTACAAAGAAGCTGAATGCAAAAAATAATTTTGATATCATATACTTGGATTTCATGAAAGCTTTTGATACTGTTGCACATGGAAGACTGCTGTACAAATTGGAGCAGTATGGCATTAAGGACAAGTTACTGCAATGAATAATGGGACGGATGAGTGGGAGACGGCAGAGAGTGGTTATAAATGGACACTGCTCTACGAGGATTAATGTTATTAGCGGAGTCCCCCAGGGGTTCGGTGCTGGGCACATTGTTGTTTTGTGTATTTATCAATGATATTGATGAAGAAATATCAGGCTTAATGTCCAAGTTTTCAGATGATACAAAGGTTGGCAGGGTTGTTAATAACAGTAAAGACAGAATGCTATTGCAACTGGATCTAGAAAAGTGAGGCAGATGGCCTTAGAAGTGGCAACTGAAGTTTAACAATGACAAATGTAAAGTACTCCATATGGGTAGCAGTAACCCAAGAAAAACTTACCAACTGTGTGGTACTACACTCAGGGAGGTGGAGAATTAAAAGGACCTGGGGGTAATTGTGCAGTCAGATATGAAGTTCTATGAGCAGTGCAGACGGGCTGCCAGAGCAGGTCATGGAGTTTTGTCAATGATATATAGGAATTTTGCTAGCAGAGACAAGGAGATGATTATCCCTTTGTATAAGGCAATGGTCAGACCACACCTGGAGTATACAGGTCTGGAGGCCTTTAGGAAGGGTGTAGAGTTGCTAGAACGAGTACAGAAGAGGGCAACAAGATTGGTGAGAGGAACAAAGGGGTGCACTTATGAAGAAAGGCTTAAATTCTGCAAATTGCAGTATCTGGAGACTAGGCTCCTGCGAGGTGATCTGATCGAGGCGTATAAGGCCTTGAATGGTTTGAGCAGGCTCAATGCTGACGGGATACTTCTGCTTGCTCAGATTAAGAACCTGAGGGGGGCATAGATTGAAACTGAGGAAAGACAGTTGTAGAATAAATGTGAGGAAGTCTTCCCTTAGCCAGCGCGTAGTTGATTGCTGGAATGGACTTCCATCTTTTGTTGTGGAAGTTGATAACTTAAATAAATTTAAGGCTGAACTAGACAAACATGTGGAGTGACCAGATGGGTGAAATGGGAAGGGTCTTTTTTTTTTTTTTTTTTTTGGCTGATGCTGTATAAGCTTGCTTTCTTGCATCACATGTCTCAATTAATGCTATTGTTAATGCTAACGCTATTGCTAATCTCCAACATCACATCCTCGACTGTTAATTCAGGTTGTTGTTCAATATAATATAAAGCTCTATCTAGAATGCTTTTGGCCAGCTGCATGAGAAATATTTGTGCCCTGCATTTTAATCAATCTCTTTTTCATATTTAGATCCAGCTGATGGGATCAGTTGGATCTAAATATGAACTTATATTTTTTAAAAGCTGTAGAATCAGTTTATTCACCAACAAAAAGCAGCAATTTGTGAGTTCCAGTTGATTTTCTGCCGGCCGCTAGGTGATCCTCTCTTTGAATTTTTGCATCTGGTGCAGTAGGCTCAGCTTTTTTATGCAATATTTATGTATATAATATCGGTGTGTAGATACACCATAGACAACTCTTAAAAAACTACAAAGTAGTTGTTGTTGTCGTTTTCGTTTGGTTTTTAGGAGCATTAGCAACTAAGGCCATATTGCTCCGGGATATGCGGTGGTCATTCCCTGACCTTTCCGCATCCTCCGAATTTGGTGGTGACGGGCTCGAACCCCCGTCTAATCAAGAAGCGTGTGCTACGCACTGCTGCTCCTTCCCACCTGGCTACGGAGGTGCCTCAAAGTAGTTGTTGTGGGCATCATTTGCTCTTTCTCATATTGTGCTCTGCCTTCATGACGAGTTGCCATGATAATGCACTACCTCGAATAAGTAACGCTTCACTAATAGAGAAGACTATTGTTACTTATTCGAGGTAGTGCATTATCATGGCAACTCGTCACGAAGGCAAAGCACAATATGAGAAAGAGCAAATGATGCCCACAACAACTACTTTGTAGTTTTGTAAGAGTTGTCTATGGTGTATCTACACACCGATATTATATAGATATTAAACTCTTAATGTATTATGCCTTGTGCATTTAGTTATTTTAAATATTGTCATATACACCTTTTGGCATCTCTCATATTGTGTGATTATCTTCACAACTGGGTCGTCATGTCTGCAATACCAGGGTACCTGCCCACCCACTGATGATAGGCCAATAGCCTTGAAACATGTCTGGGTGGTGGTACTCACCGAGAATAAGTAACAATAGTCTTCTCTATTAGTGAAGCGTTACTTATTCGAGGTAGTGCATTATCATGGCAACTCGTCGTGAAGGCAGAGCACAATATGAGAAAGAGCAAATGATGCCCACAACAACTACTTTGTTGTTTTTTAAGAGTTGTCTATGATGTATCTACACACCGATATTATATAGATATTAAACTCTTAATGTATTATGCCTTGTGCATTTAGTTATTTTAAATATTGCAATATTTATGATAACTTTTTTTTCCCCCTTCAAATAGGCCTCTGGGGTTGGGAATATTCATAATAACTGCACAATCCTACACCAACCGTTATTAAAAATAAATAAATAGTGTTGTGTTATATTAAAATAATAATGATGCAAATGAGTGAAATAAATAGAATGATATAATTCCACTGGATAAAACTGATTAAAAGGTCTGTACAATAAAATATGAAATTTTAAACTGCAATGAATAAATTACAATACAACAATGTAGATAAAACACCAGATAATAAAAGTGCTAAAACACCATAGCTTTCAGAGGCATCTGCCTCCTTTTTCAACAGTGAGGATTACAGTATGGCACATCCTTAAATATCAGCAGGCTCATGGTTCTCAGCATGTGTTTCTACAGGAGCATGGGTAGTATTCTCCCCATGTGCAATGTAACCGGAAATGGCTTGGGAGCATGCCAGGCAGAACCACTCATCCCATCCAAGAACCACCGCCTCGAAGAAGGGATGAATGCGGATTCCCCTGTCTCTGGTATTGCTCTCAGAGGAGCAAATAAGCAAGCTCTATGTGCCTGGTCGACGATAACAGCTTCGTCTGGGGAGATTTGATGGTGCACCTCCCAAAAATGTATGCAGACTTCTCATAATCCACGGTCTTTATCGTGTTCATTTTCGCGGTCTTTATCGCGTACTAATTGTAATTACAGTAACATAATTTTACTAAAATTAAACAGCTTTTTAATGCAAAGAAGTTCTGTATTACAAAAGTTTAATTATTGTTATTATTATTAGTATTAGTAGTAGTGGTAGTAGGAAATGATGCAAGAAAGCAAGCTTATACAGCATCAATAAACAAAAGCCAACACTTCCCATTTCACTTGTCCATCACCCTCTAACAGTTTATCTATTTTTTCCTTGAATTTATTCAAACTACCCACCTCTACAAAACCAGATGGGAGCTTCTTCCAACAAACAACCCTCTGGTTGATTATCAGAATATCTGCATTTGAAACACCCTTTAAAATTGCATTAAGTGTGGTTCTAAGTAACATTATGTGACTAATTATGATAAGTGTTCAAAATATATAAAATATTACAATCTGCATTAACCAATTTATGTACAATGCACTCACTAAAAATTTACACACAGACAAAAAATGCAGCTGTATCTATGAAGTAGACTAGAGAACAATTAAACCAACAAAAACTGTGCGGCATGTGCATGTTCATGCTGTTGTTGTTATTTGGCTTTTAGGAGCATTAGCAACTAAGGCCATATTGCTCTGGGGATATGCGGTGGTCATTCCCTGACTTTTCAGCATCCTCCGTATTTGGGGGCTCCGGGCTTGAATCCCGGTCTAAACAATGGTTTGACTTTAAGTCATTCATTCCACAAATTATCAATACTATTAAAAGAACAGAAAAATTATTCTACAATACAGCTTCTGCACTGGAAGTTGCATAACTATATTCTCTATTACCACCCTGTTTGATTAAGATAGCAACAATTATAAAATCCAAAATGTATCAAAAAGTATAGTTATGCAACTTCCAGTGTAGAAGTTGTATTGCAGGTTAATTTTTCTAATCTTTTAATAATCTTGATAATCAGCGGAATGAATAATCTTGATAATCAGTGGAAACTTAACAAAGTAGTAGTAGTAGTAGTAGTGGCATGTAATGCAAGAAAGCAAAAGCATATGAACTTATGCAGCATCAGTCAAAAAAAAATAATAATAAAAATAAATAAATAAATAAAAAATATAAAAATTCGCACAACCATTCCCTCCAAATGCCTGTCCAATTCCTCCTTAAATTTATTTAACCTATCAACTCCCACAACGACAGATGGAAGTTTGTTCCAGCAATTAACCACCCGCTGACTAAAGGCAACTTTCCGCACATTAATTCTACATCTCTTTCCTTAATTTGAATTTATGCCCCCTTAGGTTCGTAATCTGAACAAGTGGAAGAATCCCATCGAATTCAGTGTGCTCAACCCATTCAAGGCCTTATATACCTCAATCAGATCACCTCACAGGTGCCTAGTCTCCAGCCCCTGCAATTTGCAGAACTTAAGCCTCTCTTCATTCCCCTCACCAATCTTGTTGCCCTTCTCTGTACACTCAAGCAAATCTACATCCTTCCTAAAATGAGGCCTCCAGACCTGTATGCAGTACTCAAGGCGTGGCCTGACCACTGCCTTATACAGAGGGACAATCACCTCTTTTTCCTAAGTCAAACCATTGTTTTTAATATAGCAGAAAGTGCCAGTGCATTTCTACTGAGATTACTGCATCTTCACATTAATATAAATCTATAAACAGGGCAGCATACCAGTATGGAATTAACTGATGTAGTATTTGAATTCACATGTATCAAAATATATGGTAATGTTCTTGCATTTATCCTATAAGTTCCTCAGATCCTATATAGATGTTATAGAGTACAAACAGAAAATTTATTTTTTTAAAATTTGAAATCTATGAAAAAATGGTAAGGAGATGTATGAAATTATGAAACATACCTCGCCTTTAAGAGGATCATACAATCTCTGTATTAACTGTATTACAGTACTTTTTCCACATCCACTTGGCCCAACTAATGCAACAGTTTCTCCAGGATTGACTTTGAGAGTTAAGCCTTGCAAAATCTTGAATAATCAATAAAAAACAATTACAATTCTAGTAATCAACCACCAAAATAAAGTATAAAACCAAAGACAGTAGGAAAATTTTCCATTCTATGTACAAAAAAAATATATCACTGTATTGGTATTCTAAATGTTCATTTAGAATACCAATACAGTGATATATTTTTAATTCTAATGTTTCTAATTTAATTCTAATTATTCTAAATGAACATTCTAAATGTTCATTTAGAATACCAAGTTCATTACCTCGCAGTGGTGGCAGGCAACCTGACAGGTGACCCTCACAAATAACAATCTCACATTAACTATTAGTGATTAAAAATCAGAAAATTTTTCTATCTTCTTATATAACTGTCATTCTATAGCATACGCAGACGATTTCGTAATTTGTGTTCTGGGGTCTTCAAGATTGGTCTTGGAGACAAGGATTAAGAAAATATTGGAAGATTTGATCCAATGAGTTACTTTACATAAGTTGAATATCTCTATAACTTTACTTATGTAAACTCTAGAAGGAAGGGGATGAATCAGATTGGTCCACTTGATATCGATAGTTCAACTGTTGATGATCCTGCTCAAGTAGCTAACAAACTAAATGAATATTTTGCATTGACATTTACACATGTGGAGTTATTCAGTGAGGGGAATGCCAGAGGTGTATTCAACTCTGGCAGTAAGCTAGATAATCTTGTAATAACTGAGAGTAAAGTGGAGGAGAAATTGTTGAAGATAAACACAAGAAAGGCAACTGGGGTGGATGGGATCTATCCAGTTATATTAAAGGAGGCAGCAAAGGAAGTAACCAAACCATTAGCCATAGTTATGAGAGCTTCCTTGGACTCAGGGGAGGTACCCGTAGACTGGAGATGTGCAAATGTGACCCCAATTCACAAAGGAGGATCAAAGGCTGACACAAGTAATTATAGACCTGTGAGTTTAACTTCTGTTCCAGGAAAATTAATGGAGGCACTGATTAAAGAAGCACTGCAGGATCATCTAGACAAGACTTCAGTTATAGCTCGGACACAGCATGGTTTTGTTAAGGGAAAGCCTTGCCTGACCAATTTGATTAGATACTATGATGCAGTCACAAAAGAACTGGATGCAGGGAATAACTTTGATATTATATATTTGGATCTTAATTTGATACTGTTGCATGTGGAAGACTGCTGCACAAATTGGAGCAGTGTGGCACTGGAGGCAAATTGCTGCTATGGATAAAGGGATGGTTGAGGGGGAGAAGACAGAGTGGTAATCAATGGACACTGCTCATCGTGGACTAATGTTATTAGTGGAGTCCCTCAGGGTTCAGTGTTGGGTCCATTATTGTTTTCTGTATTTATAAATGATATTGATGATGGTATATCAAGCTTAATATCCAAGTTTGCAGATGATACAAAGGTTGGCAGGGTTGTTAAGGACACTACTGACGCTATGCTGCTGCTGCAACAGGATCTGGAAAGGTTGAGCAGATGGGCTGAGAGGTGGCAAATGAAGTTTAACATTGACAAATGTAAAGTACTATATACGGGAAACAGCAACCCCAGTGCAACATATCAACTCTGTGGTACCACACTGACAGTGGTAGAGAATGAAAAGGACCTGGGGGTAATTGTGCAGGCAGATATGAAGTTCTCTGAGCAGTGAGGACGGGCTGCAAGAGTAGTTCATGGTGTCTTGTCAATGATAAACAGGAATTTTTCTAGCAGGGATAAGGAGGTGATTATTCCCTTGTATAAGGCAATGATCAGGCCACACCTTGAGTACTGTATACAGGTCTGGAGGCCTCATTTCAAGAAGGATGTAGAGCTGCTGGAATGAGTACAGAGAAGGGCAACAAGATTAGTGAATGGAACAAAGGATTGCTCTTACGAAGAAAGGCTTAAGTTTTGCAAATTACAGGTGTTTGGAGACTAGGCACCAGCGAGGTGATCTGATAGAGGTATATAAAGCCTTGAGTGGTTTGAGCATGCTCAATGCCTTTGGGATTCTTCCTCTTGCTCAGAATAATCACCTGAGAGGGCATAAATTCAGATTGAGGAAAGACAGATGTAGGGTAGATGTGCGGAAATTTGCCTTTAGCCAGCGGGAGTTGGTTGGTGGAACAGACTTCCATCCCTTGTTGTGGAAGTTGATAGCCTAAATAAATTTAAGGCTCAGCTGGACAGGTATTTCGAATGAACAGAGGGGTGAAATGGAAGTTTTTTTTTTTGGCTGATGCTGTATAAGCTTGCTTTCTTGCATCGTATGCCTCTACTAATGCCTAATTTTTTTTTTTTTTTTTTTTTGATTTGGTAGTTGTTGGCGCATCGGCTTCTATGGCCATATTGCACCTCCCAAGGTTTTTGCAGTACTTTGATCCAAGCCTGAGGCGGGAATCGAACCCGCGACCTTTGGGTTGCCAGGCAAGTACTTACCCACTCGGCTAACCCGGTCAGCCAATGCCTAATGCTAATGCTAATAACAAAAACTAAGCTCATGGTTTTTAAAGGGACTTTCAATTATGATCATCCACCTATTACACATATATATAATAAACAAATAGCATGTGTTAAAACCAATAAGTATTTAGGAATAACTATAGATGATAAGTTAAATTTTACAGAACATGTAGAAAATTTAGCTAATAAAGTAAGAACTTTTAGTGCTGTTATAATTAGGATAACCAGAACAGAATGGAGGTTAAATAAAAAAAACCCTTAGATTGTATTATAAGGCTGGTTTCCTGCCAATTGTTTCATATGCTGGTATAGGAGGGCAAATATTGTTAGAATAAAAAATAAATTAAATTCCATACAGAGGGTGATGTTATTAGAAATTAATCAAGTATGTAGGATGGTTTCGACAAATGCCCTTCAGGTGATAGCTGGGGTGTTACCCCTGGATTTGCATGTGATATATAGAGGGATGGTGTATTGTTTAAAGAAGGGTAGAGAAATTAGCTTTATGGGAACAATTTCTAATACATCTGTTAATATTAAAATTGAGACAAAAAGAATTTAAATGAATTATATAATATATGGCAATGTAGGTGGAATGACAGTCTAGTCTGGTCTTTTTTTTATGACTGGTCTAGTCACCAAATACTTTTTTTCCAGATGTTCACTTTTTGTCATTAAACAAAAAATTAGATTGGTTTTTCCCAGCTATTACGGCTTCTTTTATATTGACAGGATATGGATCATTAAATGCAAAACTGTTTCAGTTGGGTTTAACAACAGATAGTTTTTGTATTTGTGGTACTGAAGAAGATTGGAAAAATGTATTATTAGATTGTAATCTGTATATTGAAGAAAGATCTCGGTTGTTTCAAACAGTTTTAATAAGTAATGTTAGTGAATTACACTTGTTTGTCTCAGATAGAGTTAGATTTAATGCTTTTCAACATTTTTGTCTTAGTGTCTTTAGAAAAAGAAGACAATTGCTGCAAGCCACTCAGTAATATCTCACTCTTGTTTTTTTTCCTCTCGTACCCATAGTTTGGGTTTTTAATATATATTTTTTTTTCTCACCCATAGTTTTTTTTTTTTTTTTTAATCCATAATTTGCAGTTTTATTTTGATTTTAGTTATTGTATTATTATTTTTTCCTTTCTTTTTTATATGGATATATTTTTAATTAATTTATTTATTTATTATTTTATTTATATATATATATATATATTTTTTTTTAATCCTCTCCTTTTTGCCATTATATATATGAGGTCAGTGTTTTTACTGTTTTGGCATGAATTTTTTTTTTTTTTTTTTTTTTGGTGGTACTCAGATATGGCACACCTGCTAGTGGGTGCAGGACTTTGTGCTATAGCACAGATTATTGGAACAGGCCCGACTCCACATGTCGTCAAACGGATGCCGGGAATCGACTATCCAGGAGACAGCTGCTCCCTGGTGGCAAAATGGCCTGACATGCATAACGCATACTGCAGTATTGTAGTGTGTGTTAATACTATGTCAGGCCCATTGTACAGAGATTCTTCCTTCACAGAGACATTAGGTGGAGATAGGCACATGCCTGGGGACCGCTATAAACAGAAAACATACACATACATATATCTTCTTATATACTTTCCTTTCCTTTTTTTTTAAACTCACCTCTGTATTTGGGCAGTTATAGGTGGGAGGGTTAGAAAGAGAGCAAGAAATGAAGACTGTAATGCTAAGATAGCAGTCCCTAGACCAGTTTCCATGTAGGATGGTTACCAGTTGTCCTTATGGGGCAACTGGACTAAGTGGCCAGTCATAGAACACAAACAATGCAACATATCACTACACTACTACAGGACACCACCACTACACTGAGTGGCCTTTATAGGTATGATAAATAAATATAATACACGAGGTTGTTGCCATTAGCATGGCAGGGACAGCCTACACATAATAAATAAATTTAAAAAATACCTTCTTCAATACATACAGAATTGATTTTTTATGGTTTCTGCACAGTTTGAGGGAAAGAACCTATTAGGTGAACCACCATAAAATTTAAATTACATGTTTTTTATAGTTACAGGTTACTTGCTTTTACTCTCCCACTAATGCCAGAAGTTTATCAAACTTTAACAGAGTGCTTAATGATTTTGTAATAACTGAGAGCAAAGTGGAGAAGAAATTGTTGAAGTTAAACATAAGAAAGGCACCTGGGGAGGATGGAATCTATCCAGTTACATTAAAGGAGGTGGCAAAGGGAGTAAGCAAACCCTTAGCCATAATTATGAGAGCATCCTTGGACTCAGGCGAAGTCCCCATGGACTGGAGATGTGCAAATGTATCCCCCAATTCACAAAGGGGAATCTAAGGGTGACACGAGTAATCACAGACCAGTTAGTTTAACTTCTGTTCCAGGGAAAATAATGGAGTCATTTGTTAAAGATGCATTGCAGGATCATCTAGACAAGACTGCAGTAATAATTCAGACACAGCATGGGTTTGTTAAGGGAAAGTCTTGTCTGACAAATTTGATTGGCTACTATGATGTGGGTACAAAGAAGCTGAATGCAAAAAATAGTTCTGATATCATATACTTGGATTTCAGGAAAGCTTTTGACACTGTTGCACATGGAAGACTACTGTATGAATTGGAACAGTATAGTATTAAGGGTAAGTTGCTACAATGGAAAAAAATGGGTGGTTGAGTGGGTTGTTGTTGTTGTTGTTGTTGTTGTTTTTTGGTTTTTAGGAGCATTAGCAACTAAGGCCATATTGCTCCAGGATATGTGGTGGTCATTCCCTGACCTTTCCGCATCCTCCGTATTTGTTGGTGACAGGCTCGAACCTCGGTCTAATCAAGAAGCATGTGTTTTGTACTGCTACTCCTTCCCACCTGGCTACGGAGGTGCCAAGGTTGAGTGGGAAAAAGACAGAGTGTAATGAATGGATGCTGCTCTTCTTGGACTAATATTATTAGTGGAGTTCCCTGGGGTTCGGTGTTGGGCACACTGTTTTATATATTTATCAATAATATTGATGAAGGCTTAATATCAAAGTTTGTAGATGATACAAAGATTGACAGGGTTGTTAATGACAGTGTGCTACTGCAACAGGATCTAGAAAATTTGGGCAGATGGGCTGAGACATGGCAACTGAAGTTTAACATTGACAAATGCAAAGTACTGCATATAGGTTGAAGTAACCCCCAGAGAGAAACATACTAACTCTGTGGTACTACACTTCGGCTGGTAGAAAATGAAAAAGATATGGGAGTAATTGTGCAGTCGGTTATGAAGTTTTCTGAACAATGCAGACAGGCAGCCAGAGCAGGTCCTGGGGTATTGTCAATGATATACAGGAATTTTGCTAGTATGGAAAAGAAGATGGTTATCCCTTTGTATAAGGCAATGGTCAGGCCACATCTTGAGTACTGCATACAGGTCTGGAGGCCTCATTTTAGGAAGGATGTAGAGTTTCTTGAGCATCTACAGAGAAGGGCAACAAGGTTGGTGGGTGGAATGAATAGGTCCTCTTACCAACAAAGACTTAATTTCTGCAAATTGCAGGGGCTGGAGACTAGGCACCTGTGAGGTGATCTGATTGAGGTGTATAAGGCCTTGAATGGGTTGAGCATGCTGAATTCTGATGGGATTCTTCTGCTTGCTCAGATTATGAACCTGAGGGGGCACAAATTCAAACTGAGTAAAGACAGTTGTAGAATAAATGTATGGAAATTTTCCTTTAGCCAGCATGTGGTTAATTGCTAGAACAAGCTTCCATCTGTCATTGTGGAAGTTGATAGCTTAAATAAATTCAAGGAGGAACTGGACAAACTTTTAGAGGGAATGGATGTGTGAAATGTTTTTGGCTGATGCTACATAAGCTCATACACTTGCTTTCTTGCATCACATGCCTCCATTACTATTACTAGTTCAGTAAACATCTGTTCTTATCCTAGTTATTTTTTATAGATTTAGTATTGTTTTCATGTAGTAAAAATTAGAACACAAAACCTGTGTTCTCTACTATAAACACTATTCTCTGGGAAGCAACGTACATATTTAAAATTTCATGTGTTGTGAAGCATGCCAAATTTTAAAATGGAAATGAATAGTAATATGTATGTATATATGTATATATATATGAATGTGTATAAATAGTAAATTTTTTAAAAGTGTTTCTACACAAAATGAAATAAAGGTTGAACATCCCCAGTCACAAATTCTGAAAACTGAAAAGCTCCAAAAACTAAAACTTTTTGAAAAATACTTGAAAGTTTTGAAAACTGGGAGTCCTGGTGGGAAAGAGCTGTAACATGGTGTGTTGACATCAGTCAAGTGCCAATTATCATCAACACAAGGTGTCTACGTCCATTACTCACCGCTTGTTTAGTTTATTCTCTGCTGTATGGTGCAAATATATTGTTGAAAATGTACCCTAGGTAACAGTGATAATAAGAAGAGGAATCATTTAAGTTTATCTATAGAACAGAAAGTGAATTTGCTGAAGAAACTGGGCAGCGGTGTAAGTGTGAGACACCTTACAGAAGGTTTGGTGTTGGAACGACCACCATCTACGACCTGAAGAAAGAGGATAAACTGTTCAAGTTCTATGCTGAAAGTGATGAACAGAAATTAATGAAAAATAGAAAAACACTGCATAAAGATAAAATTGAAGATCTCCATTGTGTTTTGAAACAGTGGCTCGGTCAGCGTCACAGTGAACACATGCCACTTACTGGTCAGCTGATCATGGAACAAACAAAGATCTATCATAAAGAACTGAAAATTGAAGTGAACTGTGAATATTCAACAGGCTGATTAACGAAATTCAAGAAAAGACACAGCATTAAATTTTTAAAGATTCGTGGTGATAAAGCATCTGCTGATCACAAGGCAGCGGAGAAATTCATTGACGAGTTTTACAAGATCATCGCTGATGAAAATCTGACGGCAGAACAAGTCTATAATGCTGATGAAACATCATTGTTTTGGCATTATTGCCCCAAGAGGACACTAAATACAGCTGATGAGACAGCTCCAACAGGAATTAAGGATGCCAAGGACAGATTAACTGTGCTGGGATGTACTAATGCAGCAGGCAAGCATAAGTGTAAACTTGCTGTGATAGGCCAAAGCTTGTTCCTTGCTGTTTTAAAAGAGCGAATTTCTTACCAGTCCATTAGTATGGTAACAAAAAGACATGGATCACCAGGAACATCTTTCTGATTGGTTTCACAAATATTTTGTACCAGCAGCTCGTGCACACTGCAGGGAAGCTGGATCGGATGATGACTGCAAGACTTTGTTATTTTCTTGACAACTGTTCTGTTCATCCTCCAGCTGAAATGCTCATCAAAAATAATGTTTATGCCATGTACTTTCCCACAAACGTGACTTCATTATTTCAGCCATGTGACCAGGGTATCCTTGGATCAATGAAGTGTGAATATGAAAACACTTTCTTGAACAGCATGCTGGCAGCAGTAGTAAACAGAGGCGGGGGTGTAGAAAGTTTCCAGAAGGAGTTTAACCTGAAGGATGCCATATATGTTGTTGCAAACACTTGGACCTCAGTGACTAAAGACACAGTTATGCATGCCTGGCACAACCTCTGGCCTGTGACTATGCTCAGTGATGATGATGATGATGATGAAGAAGCTAATGATTTTGAGAAAAATATGTCTGTACTCCTTATATATGCAAAAACAGTGCCTTCGGAGTGTCAGTAAGCTGAAAAAAGTGGATATCGAAAAAGTCTTTAACATTGATAATGAGGATCTAGTTATTCATTCAATAACTGATGGTGAAATAGCTGAAATGGTTTTGCATCAAGGCAATAATGGTAAAATTATGATGAAGATGACATTTTTAACACTGCAGTAAAAATGCCTATAGACAATATGGTGAAAAAGTATGATGAACTTATTGAATGACTTGAGCAGCGTGCTTTTATAACAGAACAAGAAATAATGTCAGTTTATAAAATAAAAGAGAGACTTATACAACAAAAACCTTTGTTAATGAGGCAAATGACTCTGGAAGAAATATTTAAAAAGGCCATTCAACACAATGTCTCCTCATCCTTGAAGGACTCAGTTCGTGGCCCCTCAACCAACCGCTTGTGATGTTCCTTCTCAAGATGGTAAATAAAAATGATTTTTTTTGCAAGAAATATGAATTTTAAATTAGTATTTGTTGCATTTATATTCTTTTGAAAGCAGAAACCACCATTTTTTTTTTGGTAAATAAAATTGAATTTTTTGCATGAAATCTGTATTTAATCTAAATTTTATTTCCACCTTACTTCAACTCTACCATGCCATGTATTCAAAAATCCCAAAAAATCTGAAATCTGAAACATTTACAGCCCCAAGCATTTTGGATTAGGGATACTCAACTTGTATATGCAAATGTGAATTTTTAAAATTTCAAGAGTTTAATCGTCTTTTAAACTTGAAAAAGGAAGAGTTTAATAGATTTGTATTTATGTTTAAAGTCTACATTTTTTTTAAATTTTTCATAAGAATCAATGTATTTTGAAAACAAAGCAGAAAAAACTCAATTTTTTAAATATTTAATTTGTTATTAAAAATAAGAAGTTATATACAATAAGTATTGCAATACATTAAGGAAGGATGAAATATTATTACTGTTAAAGAAGAATTTGAAAAGTTCAAAACCTTTTCCATAAATTTAAAAGATTGTTAAACTGGTTGGGTGACCCCATGTTTGCTACAATTGGGGGTGCCACAACCGCTAAGGTTAAAGTAAATCTACATTCTCTCAAAAGTACCCTGGTAATCCTATTTCAGAGAAACACCAGGATGTTTAAGAACGTTTAAAATTAAGGGGATTAGCAAATACTCCTTAATATTGTAGTTTTAAATGTTTTCCACCAACCATCTGAGGATAGTAGCCTCTTCGAGGCTGCTATCCTTAGAAGGGATGAACGGTTCCATATGACCCACTTCCGAGCCACTTCCGGTTCCATAACACAAGAGAACGGAACACGTGGGAATGAAACACGTGATGAGTACCGTTAACCTGCTGGTATTTAAAGATGCACCACAGAACAAAGGAAATACTGTTGAAGAAGAAGGCAGGAGCCTTCGAAAGCTATGGTTTTATCGCTTTTAATTTAGTATATTTTAATGTATTTTATGGTTTTATTGTTCTTAACCCAGTATATTTTAATGTATATTTTATATATTTTAGTTGTAAAGTTAAATATAATTTATTATAAATACAGGCAAATATAATTCATTATATATACATAGTTATCAAGATTCCAGTTTTCGTTTCCGTTGTGTTTTATTTCTACAAAAAAAAAAAAAAAAGGTTGGTGGAAAACATTTAAAACTACAATATGAATATAACCAACCTCAGAGGATTGTTTGAAGAAATACTCCTTAAATTAATTTTTGAATGTATACTTAAAATAACACTGTAAAAGCATACAGGTTTATTAAATTTTTTAAAAGTGCAAAAAATTAGATAACTATATATAAGTAGATGAGCTTTAATTCTTTAATCCAGTGCTTTCAAAACTTTTTTGTGCTGGCACTCTTATGTACACAGTGGTGGTCCCAGGTAGGAGCTAAGAGGATATAGTCTGTCCCCCAATGATCATGATCAAAATAATGTAGATTTTTTTACTGATGATTTTAAAGTTTAATGATTCCTCAGGACATTGCTTTTGTTTCTCCCTTTAGAAAATCCTGGGACCACTCCTGTATGTATATACCAAAAATAATTTTACATTCCACCCAGAATTTTGCAATATGTGACATCCAGGGGCTCACATCTGGTGGGTATGGACTTGGCATACCCAGGGTCCTGAGCTGGATATCATCATTCTTCTCTTTCTTGGTGATTCCCTTCTCTCTCTCTCTCTCTCTCTCTCTCTCTCTCTCTCTCTCTCTCTCTCTCTCTCTCTCTCTCTCTCTCTCTCTCAGGGTAATTTGGGTATTCTTTTTGGCTGGTGCAGCATAAGCCTCAGGCTTCCTTGCACCAATATAGCTAATAAAATAATAATAATAATAAAAATACCACTCAGTTTGTTCCTTATTTTTAAGTTGATGGTGGTAGTAGTAGTAATAGTGGCATGTGATGAAAGAAAGCAAGCGTATGAGCTTATGCAGCATCAGCCAAAAAAAAAAAAAAAAGAAAAATTTACACAACCATTCCCTCTAAATGTTTGTCCAGTTCCTCCTTAAATTTATTTAACCTATCAACTTTCACAACGATAGACGGAAGTTTGTTCCAGCAATTAACCACCTGCTGGCTAAAGGCAAATTTCTGCACATCTATTCTACACCTGTCTTTCCTCAATTTGAATTTATGGCCCCTTAGGTTTGTAATCTGAACAAGTGGAAGAATCCCATCAGAATTCAGCGTGCTCAACCCATTCAAAGCCTTATACACCTCAATCAGATCACCTCACAGGTGCCCTAGTCTCCAGCTGCTGCAATTTGCAGAACTTCAGCCTCTCTTGGTAAGAGGATCCCTTCATTCCCCCTTACCAATCTTGTTGCCCTTCTCTGTACACGCCCAAGGAAATCTACATCCTTCCTAAAATGAGGCCTCCAGACCTGTACACAGTACTCAAGGCGTAGCCATTGCCTTATACAGAGGGACAATCACCTCCTTTTCCCTGCTAGCAAAATTCCTGTATATCATTGACAAAACCCCATGACCTACCCTGGCAGCCTGTCTGCATTTCTCAGAAAACTTCGTATCTGACTGCACAATTACTCCCAGGTCGTTTTCATTTTCTACCACCTTAAGTGTAGTACCACACAGTTGGTACGGTCCTCTGGGGTTACTTCTACCCATATGCTGTACTTTGCATTTGTCAATGTTAAAAACTTTAGTTGCCACTTCTCAGCCCATCTACCCAAATTTTCTAGATCCTGTGGCAGTAGCACACTGCCATTACTGTCATTAACAACCCTGTCAACCTTTGTATCATCTGCAAGGTAGGTGCAAAGTAGTATACAACTTCCTTTGTTTTGAGCTAAATCCATGTAGATAAAAAGTAAAAGATAGGAAAGATCTGTGGAACTTAATATGTGTTTAACCAAAACAATCTGCAATAGACTACACCAATTATTAGCTTCCAAAGAGAAAGAATGTGTCTCGTATTAAGTGGCTAGGAAATCAAAGTGAAATGAATGTTAACATGATATGAAAATTTGGTGACTCCCTTTGGGATTTGGAATGATGCCCAATTTAGAAAGCTCTGCTTTAATCCTACTGAATAACTATTTTCATAGTGATGAGTGACTTTTCTTTCAAACTTCTCACTGTACCATGATAACAAAAAATATACAGCCATTTTAACCTTACTGGTTGCATGCAGTGAAGATTCACCTCAGAGCCATAAAATGATGACAAGTATAGAGAAGGGCAATGAGATTGGCGAGGGGGAAACAAAGGGTTGCTCTTACCAAGAAAGGCTTAAGTTCTGCAAATTGCAGAGTCTGGAGACCAGGCACCTGGGAGGTATCTGATTGAGTTGTAAAAGGTCTTGAATGGTTTGAGCAATCTCAATGCTGATGGGATTCTTCCTCTTGCTCAGGTTATGCACCTGAGGATACATAAATTCAAACTGAGGAAAGACAGTTGTAGAATATATGTGCAGAAATTTGCCTTTAGCCAGAGGATGGTTGATTGCTGGAACAAACTTCCATCTGTCGTTGCGGAAGTTGCTAGCTTAAATAAATTCAGGGAAAAACTGGGCAAACATTTGGAGCAAATGGATGGGTGAAATGGGAAGGTTTTTTTTTTTTTTTTTTTAGCTGATGCTGTATAAGCTTGCTTTCTTGCATCATATGCCTCTATTAAGGTTAATGTTAAATTATTCAGCACACCCAACTATTTTGAAGTGTCTATATGGTAAATTACAAGATAGTTGTTTTAGGATTTAAAATTTTGTTTTATATTTCATATGTTTAAGAGGAAATTTAAATAGCCTTTAAAGCAATGGAGGTTGGGAATTAACATTTCACTGCTAACATTTTTGATCCAAACAAAAATAAAACTGTTCACTGACATTATCACAAAAAAACCCCCTGGCCTGTGGCCATGGCAGGTAGGTTATGTTGCAACATAAACTGCATTATGTACATCTTATTATTATTATTGTTGCAATAAAGATTCTCTTGCTAGATTCTCTAAACAAACTGGAGTTGAGACCATTTTTTGGGCAACTATAATAACTGATTTATGGCATGGAGGAAAGTTTTTTTGGAAAAGTTATAGTTATGATGTAGTTTGTATTGTAATAAAAAAAAGCAGTATTGTAATAAAATATTATGCAATCTTGTTTGTATGTTCTCATGTTCATCACTCTAAGGAATGCCTCTACTTCCCCAACATTACAAAGAGAAATTTGAGTACATAAGGGCCAGTGCAGCTATATCAGTTGCATATGCCTAACACTGGCTCTGTTCCAACTGCTAGAATGATAGCAGGTGAAAGAATAAAATCTTGCAAAACTCCAGCATTCATTAAAAAGATAGTAGAAAACAGAGACCACCCCCCTTCTGCCATCATGATCACTGTGTGGTTAGAAGAAAACATTCTACCTAATTATTTGATGAATTTGAGGTATTGCTCAAAGCATCAAAGGCGGATATTGTTGGGATATCAGAGACGTGGTGTCACACAGATATAAGGAATGCAGAACTGGAATTTGGGGAGTACAACATCTACAGAAAGGATAGACAGGATAGGAAGGGAGAAGGGCTTATGCTATTAGTTAAGAAATGCATAAAATCCAAGGAAGTGAAGCCAGTTGACATCGCTGGACAGTGCAGTGTCGAGTCAGTTTGGTGTGACATAAGCATTGGGAAATCAAAATTGAGAGTAGGAGTGTGCTATAGGCCTAATGACTCTGATGAATATAATAAGAAACTGTACACGGAAATTGAGTGGGCCAGTAAATCAGAGAGTCTTATAATGGGGGATTTTAATTTCCCAGATATTGACTGGAATTTGTGGGTTGGTCACTCACACACTAGAAAGGCTTTTGTGGATTTTTTGGATGATTTTTTTCTATATCAGCATGTTCGGCAGGCAACTAGAGGGAGTAATCCTCTTGATTTGATTATCAGTAATGATTCTTCATGCATTAAGAATCTGCAGATAAATGAACCACTAGGTGGCAGTGATCACAGTGTGCTGAAGTGGGATTTACTCAAAGAGGTAACTACCATCAGGGGAAGGGTTTTTGCTTTCATAAAGGCAACTACGATGGTCTGAGACAGTATTTAAATTCTGTACAGTGGAACTAACTGATGATGTTACCAATAGCAAATTCAAAATAGAAAGCATTCAAAGAACTTATCTTGGAAGCTAGTAGGCTTTACATACCAACTAAGAAATATTGTTCAAGGTTTAGGCCTAAATGGATGTCAGATGAACTAATGAGACATATGGCAGAGAAGAAAAATGCATGGGATACATATAAATTAACACGTGACATAGAAGCCTATGATAGATATAAGTTGATCTGTAACCAAATTACAAAGGAGGTTAGGCAGGCGAAGCAAATAAAAATAGCAGAGAGTTCTTTACTTATGTAAACTCTAGAAGGAAGGGGATGAATCAGATTGGTCCACTTGATATCGATGGTTCAACTGTTATTGATCCTGCTCAGGTAGCTAACAAACTAAATGAATATTTTGCATCGACATTCACACATGAGGAGTTATTCAGCAAGGGGAATGCCAGACGTGTATTCAACTCTGGCAGTAAGCTAGATAATCTTGTAATAACTGAGAGTAAAGTGGAGGAGAAATTGTTGAAGATAAACACAAGAAAGGCAACTGGGGTGGATGGGATCTATCCAGTTATATTAAAGGAGGCAGCAAAGGAAGTAAGCAAACCATTAGCCATAGTTATGAGAGCTTCCTTGGACTCAGGGGAGGTACCCATAGACTGGAGATGTGCACATGTGACCCCAATTCACAAAGGAGGATCAAAGGCTGACACAAGTAATTATAGACCTGTGAGTTTAACTTCTGTTCCAGGAAAATTAATGGAGGCACTGATTAAAGAAGCACTGCAGGATCATCTAGACAAGACTTCAGTTATAGCTCGGACACAGCATGGTTTTGTTAAGGGAAAGTCTTGCCTGACCAATTTGATTAGATTTTAATTGCATTAGATTTAACTGCATCATAGTATCTATAAATTTATAAAATTATATTTATAAATTTATAGATACTATGATGCAGTCACAAAAGAACTGGATGCAGGGAATAACTTTGATATTATATATTTGGATCTTAGAAAGGCTTTTGATACTGTTGCATGTGGAAGACTGCTGCACAAATTGGAGCAGTGTGGCACTGGAGGCAAATTGCCGCTATGGATAAAGGGATGGTTGAGGGGGAGAAGACAGAGTGGTAATCAATGGACACTGCTCATCGTGGACTAATGTTATTAGTGGAGTCCCTCAGGGTTCAGTGTTGGGTCCATTATTGTTTTCTGTATTTATAAATGATATTGATGATGGTATATCAAGCTTAATGTCCAAGTTTGCAGACGATACATAGGTTGGCAGGGTTGTTAAGGACACTACTGATGCATACTGCTGCAACAGGATCTGGAAAGGTTGAGCAGATGGGCTGAGAGGGGGCAAATGAAGTTTAACATTGATAATTGTAAAGTACTACATAGGGAAACAGCAACCCCCAGAGCAACGTATCAACTCTGTGGTACTACACTGACAGTGGTACAGAATGAAAAAGACCTGGGGGTAATTGTGCAGGCAGATATGAAGTTCTCTGAGCAGTGCAGATGAGCTGCAAGAGTAGCTCATGGTGTCTTGTCAATGATATACAGGAATATTTCTAGCAGGGATAAGGAGGTGATTATTCCCTTGTATAAGGCAGTGGTCAGGCCACACCTTGAGTACTGTATACAGGTCTAGAGGCCTCATTTCAAGAAGGATGTAGAGCTGCTGGAACGAGTAAAGAGAAGGGCAACAAGATTAGTGAATGGAACAAAGGGTTGCTCTTACGAAGAAAGGCTTAAGTTTTACAAATTACAGTGTTTGAAGACTAGGCACTGGTGAGGTGATCTCATAGAGGTGTATAAAGCATTGAATGGTTTGAGTATGCTCAATAGTGATGGGATTCTTCCTCTTGCTCAGAATAATCACTTGAGAGGGCATAATAAATTAAAATTGAGGAAAGACAGATGTAGGATAGATGTATGGAAATTTGCCTTTAGCCAGCGGGTAGTTGGTTGGTGGAACAGACTTCCATCCCTTATTGTGGAAGTTGATAGCGTAAATAAAGTTAAGGCTCAGCTGGACAGGTATTTTGAACGAACGGAGGGGTGAAGTGGAAGGGTTTTTTTTTTTTTTTTTTTGGCTGATGCTGCATAAGCTTGCTTTCTTGCATCATATGCCTCTACTAATGCTAATTGCTAAAAATAGGAGACAAATGGAAATTTGTTTAGAAGATTTTTATGCTAAACATGGTAAGAGATTATGAATTTTTGTTGAAAGCAGCCGCTTGAGTTGCTATAAACTTTTCCATGGAATCAATGCTGATGGGATCCATACTGATGATCACTAAACAAGTGAAAGGTTTCAATATAACGTAAGGGTTTGAGGTGATAGGCTTCTCCACTACTTAGGATAGTGTTTGGTGATAACTGTAAGGATGTTGTTATTGTTGTTATTTGGTTTTTAGGAGCATTAGCAACTAAGGCCATATTGCTCCGGGATATGCGGTGGTCATTCCTTGACCTTTCTGCATCCTCCGTATTTGGTGGTGACGGGCTCGAACCCCGGTCTAATCAAGAAGCGTGTGCTACGCACTGCTGCTCCTTCCCACCTGGCTACAGAGGCGCCATTATAATAACTGTAAGGAAAGAATTTATTACCATTTATAGGAATTGACTACTTATGAGCAAATTTTCATGCAGCAGGGAAAAAAAATGGAACAAGAGAGTATAAAAAAGGCAACAGAAAATAAAAGTTGACTCTGGAACACAGGTTTTAAAAACAAGTTGAGAAATGCTATCAGAATCCAGAAAATTCTTAGAAATGAGACTGTTCAGGATTTTTTAATGTCTTTTTGTTGGAAGACCAAACCTATTGAATGGAATATATTTGTTATGGGGGGGAAGAGATTTCCACAATCACTGATGCAAGAGTCAGAAAAAAAAGTAAGCTGCTAATAATATAAAAAATGAAGTAAGATGTTAATGAGGCAGAAAATGAAGCAGGAGATCTGGATGAAAGCCAATAACAATATACAATATTTTTATCTTAACAGCCTTAGCATATTTATTGGAAAAACCTTCACTGAAAATCTAAAGAAAGGATTCCCTTGCATGCTAGCAAGACTTTTGTGGATTTATTGGAGTATTGTTTTCTACAGCAACATGTTCGAAGGGCAACCAGAGGGGGGGGAGTAATACTCTTGATCTGATTATCAGCAGTGATGACACGTGCATTAGGAATTTGCAGATAAAGGAACCATTAGGTGACAGTGATCACAGTCTACTGATGTGGGATTTACTTAAAGATGTAACTACCATCAGGGGTAAAGGGAATGGTTTTTGTTTTCGTAAAGGTGACTACAGTGGTCTCAGGCAGTTTATAAAATTCTATACAGTGGGATCAACTGATGATGTTAAATCAGTGAATTCTAAATGGGAAGCCTTGAAGGAATTAACCTTAGAAGCTACTAGGCTTTTCATACCAACTAAGAAATAGTGTTCAAGATTTAGGCCTAAGTGGATGTCAGGTGAACTAATGAGGCTCATTTATTATGTTGTTATTTGGTTTTTTAGGAGCATTAGCGGCTAAGGCTATATTGCTCCGGGGATATGCGGTGGTCATTCCCTAACCTTTCCGCATCCTCTGTATTTGGTGGTCATGGGCTCAAACCTCGGTCTAATCAAGAAGTGTGTGATACGCACTGCTGCTTCTGCCCACCTGGCTACAGAGGATGAATGAGACTCGTGGCAGAGAACAAAAAATGCGTGGAGTGCATATAAATTAGCTGGTGAAACAGAAGCCTAAAGCAGAATAAGCTAGTCTGTTTGTTTGTTTGTTATTTGGTTTTTAGGAGCATTAGCAACTAAGGCCATATTGCTCCGGGGATATATTGCTCCTGTGGTGGTCATTCCCTGAACCTTTCTACATCCTCCTTATTTGTTGGTCACAGGCTCGAACCCCAGTCTAATCAAGAAGCGTGTGCTATGCACTGCTGCTCCTGCCCACCTGGCTATGGAGGCGCCAGGTGGGCAAGAGCAGCAGTGCATAGCACAAGCAAAAGCTGATTACGAGAAATCCTTGGCAAAGGATGCAAATAAAAACAACAGACTTCTTTACTTATGTAAACTCTCGAAGGAAGGGGATGAATGAGATTGGTCCACTTGACGTTGGTGGTTTGACTGTTGATGATCCTGCTCAGATAGCTGACAAATTGAATGAGTATTTTACATCTACATTCACAAATGAGGAATTCTATAAGGAAGAAGGAGGACAGAAGTTTACTAAACTCTAACAAGGGGCTAAATGATTTTGTAATAACAGAGAGCAAAGTGGAGGAGAAATTGTTGCAGTTAAACATAAAACAGGCAACTGGGGTAGATGAAATCTATCCAGTTATATTGAAGGAGGCAGCGAGGGAAGTAAGCAAACTCTTAGCCATAATTATGAGAGCATCCTTAGATTCAGGGGTGGTCCACATGGACTGGAGATGTGCAAATGTATCCCCAATTCACGAAGGGGGTTCAAAGAGTGACACAAATAATTATAGACCTGTTAGTTTAACTTCTGTTCCAGGGAAAATAATGGAGTCACTGGTTAAAGAAGTGATGCAGGGTCACCTAGACAAGACTGCACTAATAGTTCAGACAGCATGGATTTGTTAAGGGGAAGTCTTGTCCGACCAATTTGATTGGATACTACGATGTGGTCACAAAGGAACTGGATGCAAAAAATAACTTCGATATCATATACTTGGATTTCAGGAAAGCTTTTGATACTGTTGCACATGGAAGACTGCTGTACAAATTAGAGCAGTATGGCATAATGGCAAGTTGCTGCAATGGATAAAGGGATGGTGGAGTGGGAGACAGCAGAGAGTGGTAATAAATGGACACTGCTCTACATGGACTAATGTTATTAGTGGAGTTCCCCAGGGTTCAGTGCTCGGCCCATTGTTGTTTTGTGTATTTATTAATGATATCGACGAGGATATATCATGCTTAATGCACAGCTATTTACAATTGTCTTTCCTCAAATTGAGGAAAGACAGTTGTAGAATAAATGTGCGAAAGTTTGCCTGTAGCCAGCGGGTAGTTGATTGCTGGAACAGATTTCCATCTGTTGTTGTGGAAGTTGATAACTTAAATAAATTTAAGGCTGAACTAGACAAATGTTTGGAGTGACCGGATGGGTGAAATGGGAAGGGTCTTTTTTTTTTTTTTTTTTTTTGGCTGAGGCTATATAAGCTTGCTTTCTTGCATCATATGCCTGAACTAATGCTAATTCAAACTGGAGTTGTGTACATTAAAATCACCAAGGATGGTTTTAATGTTCACAACTTCGCCTGTTAGAAGATTCATCTATGGAGGAAGTTAATGGTTAACTCCCTCCATTCATCTTCGAATCAACGAACAAGATTCAAAACCGGAAATGCTGCTTAAAGTAAAAGACCTTATTTTCCTGATTTCCTCCCGAAGGGCAATGACTTTAACACTTTGTCGTGGAACACTTTTAAAAAATATGAAATTATTTTGTAAGAAATAGGCTAGAATTTTACAGAAGCATATGCATTGTATTATGATGCAAGTTCAGGCATATAATGCATATGCTTCTACAGGGATGGGATACACTTAAATAGAAAGGGTGCAAGAATTTTTGCTGATGCTGTCGGGGCAGTGTTAGGAGGGTCGGAAAACTGCTAGTTGGGGGGGATACAAGGACTAATAGATTAAGTGTAGCCACTGGCAGAGGTGGAAGTGATTCTTGCACTGCTTCTATTGAAATGAGCAGAAGCCTGAAAAACAAGATGCAGGATATTTCAGAGACTGCTGGGAGTCATTGCAGTACAAGTAAACACATGGGTTGTGTTAGTGTAGCTAAGAATAGAAACAGGTGCATGTATACCTGTGTGTACACCAATGCTAGGAGTTTGATAAATAAATTTGATGAATTTGAGGTATTGCTCAAAACATCAAAGGCAGATATTGTTGGGATATCAGAGACATGGTGTCACACAGATATAAGTAATGCGGAACTGGAATTTGGGGAATACAATGTGTATAGAAAGGATAGACAGGACAGGAGGGGGGGGAGGGGTTATGCTATTAGTTAACAAACACATAAAGTCCAAGGAAGTGAAGCCAGTCGACATCGGCGGACAGGGCAGTGTCGAGTCAGTTTGGTGTAACATAAGCATAGGGAAATCAAAATTGAGAGTAGGAGTGTGCTATAGGCCTAATGACTCTGATGAGTATAATAAGATATTGTACAGGGAAACAGAGTGGGCCAGTAAATCAGAGAGTCTTATAATGGGGGATTTTAATTTCCCAGATATTGACTGGAATTTGTGGGTTGGTCACTCGCACACTAGCAAGGCTTTTGTGGATTTATTGGATGATTGTTTTCTACATCAGCATGTTCGTGAGGCAACAAGAGGGAGCAATACTCTTGATCTGATTATCAGTAGTGATTCTTCATGCATTAAGAATCTGCAGATAAATGAACCACTAGGTGGTAGTGATCACAGTGTGTTGAAGTGGGATTTACTCAAGGAGGTAACTACCATCAGAGGTAAAGGGAAGGGTTTTTGTTTTCGTAAAGGCGACTATGATGGTCTGAGACAGTATTTAAATTCTATACAGTGGGACCAACTGATGATGTTACCAATAGCAAACTCAAAATGGGAAGCATTCAAGGAACTAATCTTGGAGGCTACCAGGCTTTACATACCAACTAAGAAATATTGTTCAAGGTTTAGGCCTAAATGGTTGTCAGATGAACTAATGAGACATGTGGCAGAGAAGAAAAATGCATGGGATACATACAAATTAATGGGTGACATGGAAGCCTATGATAGATATAAGTTGGTCTGTAACCAAGTCACAAAGGAGATTAGGCAGGCAAAGGCAGACTACGAAAAATCCTTGGCAAAGGATGCAAAGAAAAACAGTAAAGAGTTCTTTACATATTTAAACTCAAGAAGGAAAGGGATGAATCAGATTGGTCCACTGGATATTGATGGTTCAACAGTTGAGGATCCTGCTCAAGTGGCTAACAATCTAAACGAGTATTTTGCATCTACATTCACGCATGAGGAGTTATTCAGGAAGGAGAATGATGTAGGTAAAGTAAACATTGACAGTGAGCTGGATGATTTTGTAATAACTGAGAGGAAAGTGGAGGAGAGATTGTTGAGGATAAACATAAAAAAGGCACCTGGGGTGGATGGGATCTATCCAGTTATATTAAAGGAGGCAGCAAAGGAAGTAAGCAAACCCCAAGCCATAATTATGAGAGCTTCTTTGGACTCAGGGGAGGTATCCATAGACTGGAGATGTGCAAATGTAACCCCAATTCACAAAGGAGGATCAAAGGCTGACACAAGTAATTATAGACCTGTTAGTTTAACTTCTGTTCCAGGTAAAGTAATGGAGGCACTGGTTAAAGAAGCACTGCAGGATCATCTAGACAAGAATTCAGATATAGCTCAGACGCAGCATGGTTTTGTTAAGGGCAGGTCTTGCCTGACCAATTTGATTGGATACTATGATGTAGTCACAAAAGAACTGGATGCAGGGAATAACTTTGATATTATATATTTGGATCTTAGAAAGGCTTTTGATACTGTTGCACATGGAAGACTGCTGCACAAATTGGAGCAGTGTGGCATTGGAGGCAAATTGCTGCTATGGATAATGGGATGGTTGAGTGGCAGAAGACAGAGAGTGGTAATCAATGGACACTGCTCAACGTGGACTAATGTTATTAGTGGAGTTCCTCAGGGTTCAGTGTTGGGTCCGTTGTTGTTTTTGGTGTTTATGAATGATATTGATGTTGGGATATCAAGTTTAATGTCCAAGTTTTCAGATGATACAAAGGTTGGCAGGGTTGTTAAGGACACTACTGATGCTATGCTGCTGCAACAGGATCTGGAAAGGTTGAACAAATGGGCTGAGAGGTGGCAAATGAAGTTTAACATTGACAAATGTAAAGTACTACATATGGGAAACAGTAACCCCAGAGCAACGTATCAACTCTGTGGTACTACACTGACAGTGGTGGAGAATGAAAAGGACCTGGGGGTAATTGTGCAGGCAGATATGAAGTTCTCTGAGCAGTGCAGACGAGCTGCAAGAGTAGCTCATGGTGTCTTGTCAATGATATACAGGAATTTTTCTAGCAGGGATAAGGAGGTGATTATTCCCTTGTATAAGGCAATGGTTAGGCCACATCTTGAGTGCTGTATACAGGTCTGGAGGCCTCATTTCAAGAAGGATGTAGAGCTGCTGGAACGGGTACAGAGAAGGGCAACAAGATTAGTGAATGGAACAAAGGGTTGCTCTTACGAAGAAAGGCTTAAGTTTTGCAAATTACAGAGTCTGGAGACTAGGCACCGGCGAGGTGATCTGATAGAGGTGTATAAGGCTTTGAATGGTTTGAGCATGCTCAATGCCAATGGGACTCTTCATCTTGCTCAGAATAATCACCTCAGAGGGTATAAATTCAAATTGAGGAAGGAGGGATGTCGGATAGATGTGCGGAAATTTGCCTTTGGCCAGCGGGTGGTTGGTTGGTGGAACCGACTTCCATCACTTGTTGTTGAAGTTGATAGCCTAAACAAATTTAAGGCTCAACTGGACAGGTATTTTGAGCGAACGGAGGGGTGAAATGGGAGTGGTGTGTTTTTCTTTGTTTTTTTTTGGCTGATGCTGAATATTCTTGCTTTCTTGCATCATATGCCTCTACTAATGCTAATTAGTCTTACAACATAGAAATACCATGCATAATGCTGAATTAGGTAACAAAAAGCAATTAAGTTGAACATCAACTAAAGGGGATTAGATGACAATATGTATACCTATAATTGTTTATAAAAATAATTATCACTAATTGTCAATGGATTCTCCCTTTTAGTTAAAGTTTAAAATTTTGCTGACACTGATTTTGTGATCAAACAATTTAGAGGTCACTCCTAAAAAACAGACATCAAGGTTCTTGAAAAAGTCCAGAAATAGAAAATGTGCCTGTTGAAACTGGCAAAAGGGCACCTCCTGAGTGGGTGCCCTTTTGCCAGTTTCTTTTTCCAGGAAAGAAACTGTTTATAAGGCCAGGAGAAATGAGAGAGAGCAAAATGAATGAAGAGGAAATTTTCATGGTAATAAATTATGCTAGAATGAGGGACATAAATTAAGACTAATGGTAAAGAATTATACAATAGACTGTAAAACGCTGTAACAATACAATAGACTGTAAAGTCTGATCATCAGAATAAGTTACTTCTATGGGTAGTTGGCGGCCTCCGTAGCCGAGTGGTCAGGAGCGGGAGTGCAGTAGCACACGCTCTTTGAGTAGACCGGGGTTCAAGCCCCTGACTGCTGAATACGGTTGATCTGCCAACCCGCACTGGACCAGCATGGCAGATTATGGTCCATTTCCCTCAGCATGAATTATTGAGGAGGCTTCCATCCTGCAGTGGGTTGATAATGGCTGCACTTTACTTTTTTTTTTTTTTTTATGGGTAGTTGAGGCCACTGTCTGGGAAATTTCATAGGATTACTAAATCAGTACCTCTGAAAAAGAGAAACATATACTAAGGTGGTTTTTATTTTTTTTGTCTGGTGCAGCAAAAGCTTCCTCTGTATAGCTAATATTAATATTAACAGTCTACAGGATTCAGATTATATAATTATTATACAAATCATGCAGAAACATTAGTTAGCAAACCCTATTAATTATAATAAAAAGAACAGGAAGAATTATTACTATTTATTTTTTATTAAAGTAATTTCTTCATATAATTATATAAGGGTTTTTGATTCAAATAAAAATGAATTTAGCATGTGACAGTTCTCAGCATGGTAGAGAAAATAAAGAAACCAATATGTGACATGACAGTTCATAACAAAATTTGCTTCTTATTTTGTTTATCTTTGGTTATGGTTATATGTGTAATTTTTCATATGCCAATGGCATTTCAAATAGATGATGTATCCACCTATTCAAAATCATCTCTTTTTCAAAATGAATCAGCATGCTGTGATTCAATTTTTAACTTCTGAAGGGTGAAGCAAAGAATTTTTAAAAGTGTTGAGTGGGCGCAAGCTGTTATTCTGAAAATGCTGTTAACAGCTCTTAAGAATGTAGTTGGAAGCATCATCAACCTCCAAGAGTGAAAAAACACACAGAGTCTCAATTACTGTAGGAGAAGTTATGATAATGGTTTTCTTCACCCAACATGGTTTCTTTCCAACTTTAAAGAGTCTGATATAAACATCAACTTAGAACAGTATCTTGTAACTTTGAATTGCCTATGAAGTGCCTCAACATTAAATGCAAGCAACAGAGAGTGGTAATCAATGGACACTGCTCTTTGTGGACTAACGTTATTAGTGTAGTCCCTCAGGGTTCAGTGTTGGACCCATTGTTTTCTGTATTTATTAATGATATTGATGAAGGTATATCAGACTTAATAGTAGTAGCAGTCGCATGTGATGCAAGAAAGCAAGTGTATGAGCTTATGCAGCATCAGCCAAAAAAAAAAAAAAAAAAAAATCACACCATTGCCTCCAAAAACCCTTTCCTTTACCCCTGATGGTAATTAAATCTTTAAGTAAATCCCACATCCACATCAGTACACTGTGATCACTGCCACCTAGTGGTTCCTTTATCTGCAAATTCTTAATACACGAATGATCACTGCTGATAACCAGATCAAGAGTAATACTTCTCTGGTTGCCTCTCGAACATGCTGCTGCAGAAAACAATCATCCAATAAATCCACAAAAGTCTGACTAGTGTGTGACTAATGTCCAAGTTTGCAGATGATAAGAAAGTTGGCAGGGTTAATGACAGTATGGTACTGCAACAGGATCTAGAAAAATTGAGCAGATGGGCTGAGAGGTGGAAACTGAAGTTTAACATTAGCAAGTGTAAAGTACTGCATGTAGGTAGCAGTAACCCCAGAGTAACATATCAACTGTGTGGAACTACACTCAGTGTAGTGGAGAATGATAAAGACCTTTGGGTAATTGTGCAGTCAGATATGAAGTTTTCTGAGCAGTGCAGACAGTCTGCAAGAGTAGCTCATGGTGTCTTTTGTCAATGATATACAGGAATTTTTCTAGCAGGGATAAGGAGGTGATTATCTCCTTGTATAAGGCAATGGTCAGGCCACACCTTGAGTACCATACAAAGGTCTGGAGGCCTCATTTTAGGAAGGATGTAGAGCTGCTGGAATGAGTACAGAGAAGGGCAACAAGATTGGTGATGGGAACAAACAGTTGCTGTTATGAAGAAAGGCTTAAGTTCTGCAAATTGTAGCATCTGGAGACTAGGTACCTGCAAGGTGACCTAACTGAGGTGTATAAGGCCTTGAATGGTTTGAGCAAGCTGAATGCTGATGGGATTCTTCCTCTTGCCCAGACTAATTGCCTGAGGTGGCATAAATTCAAATTGAGGAAAGACAGTTGTAGAATAGATGTGCAGAAATTTGCCTTTAGTAAGCGGTGGTTGATTGCTGGAACAAACTTTCATCCGTCATTATGGAAGTTGGCAGCTTAAATAAATTAAAGGCAGAACTAGACAAACATTTGGAGTGAATGGATAGGTGAAATGGTAAGGGTTTTTTTTTTTTTTTTTTGGCTTGCTTTCTTGCATTATGTCTCTAGTAATGCTAATGCTAATGCTAACTGGGACACAGAAGGAATTATGTTCATAAAAATGCACACCCATATTCCCAACCTGATTCAGGCATTATTTCCAAAGGTGAATTAGAAGGCACACTAAATGTTGTGTGGCATCCATATTTGCCACCATGTGCCTTTCAAGTTATTGTTTCGTTGGAAATGTTTTAAAAGGATAGTGTTTCAATTCATATAGCGCCTGCCTGGCAACCCAAAGGTCGCGCGTTCGAATCCTGCCTCGTGCTTGGATCAAAGTACTGCAAAAACCTTGGGAGGTGCATTATGGCCATAGAAGCCGATGCGCCAACAACTACAAAAAAAAAATTCATATAGCAAAGTCAAAACAGCCACTGATGAAAGATTCAGACAAAAAGCAAAAAAAGCAAAATAAAATTTTTTAAGAAGGAATATATAAATTAGTGAAACAATGGAATGCATGTATAAATTCTACAGGCAACTCTTACATTTTTAAAAATAATTTTTTTTAAAAGGCTTAAATCTGTTTTAAATTCTAGTAACTAATTTTAAGGACATTTAGTTTCCTATTAAAATGCAACTTACAGGAACATCTGGTCTTGCAGGATACCTGAAATGGACATTTTGTAGTTCAACTACACCATTTAAATGAGCTGGCTGAAGTCCCAAAACTGAACTACTGTCAATCGGAGAAACCTTGAAAACATAATTCAACAAAAAGTTCCCATTAGTCGTGTAAACAACTCTTTCAGATAATCACAAAATGCTAAACATTTAGGAAATATCTGATGCAGTTCTGAAATTTTCGTTTCTAATAACTTGGAGGAATTGCTTCAAAGAACATCACCAAATATAAAATTATTATTAACCCACCTTTGATCAAATGAGAAAGTGCCCAAGATAGGGATATGTAATATTAGTATCTAAATTTATCTAGCTTTTGAGTATCCCATATCAGAAACTTAAATGTATTCCCATCATGCAGTGAAGCATGTTTTTACTATAATAATCTTTCTTTTTAACTTTAAAAATTCATAGAACTGGAGATATAATAATCTCTGCTCATGCAGTGAGTAAAATTCATTAAGTGTACACAAGCAGGATTTATATAAATTTATATAAATCCAACATGATGCTTATTCTTGCACTGTAAATTCTTTACAGAATAAAAATAATTCATATTTTATATATTGTTGATAAAATAAAATGTAATAAAAATATTGAAAGAAAAAATTTCTTAAAAGTAATAATACTGAAAATACTATACACATCATATATACTTTTAATACACATCATATATACTTTTAATACACATCTTATATACTTTTAATACACAACATATAGTATTTCATACACATCATATATACTTTTCATAGAAAAGTTCTTTTACAGAATGATGTATATGCCATACTGATGTAGTACAGGATGTTACAAATTCTAGTCTCATTGGGTTGAAACAGCTTTTCTTCTTTTGAAAGTCAGCTATGCTTCAAAGATCAATATGGCATATACCCCACAAGACAAGGTCGAATTAGTATCACTGCAAGTAGCTGGAATGAGCCAGATGACCTGCACTAAATTTCACAGAAGACATCCAGATAAATTGAGTCTAACTGAAGATCCATTGGTAAAATACTAGAAAGAGTGTGAGAAACTGGTTCTGTTGCTATATTACATTTGATAGTAACACTGTTAACACACTTTTCATGTATGTGATAGCCGACCAGGCTAGCCGGGTGGGTAAAGTGCCTGCCTGGCAACCCAAAGGTCGCGGGTTCGATTTCCGCCTTGGGCTTGGATCAAAGTACTGCAAAAACCTTGGGAGGTGCATTATGGCCACAGAAGCCTATGTGCCAACAACTACCAAAAAAAAAAAAAAAAAAAAAAAGTGTATGTGATAGGTCACTACAGAAGCTGGTGTCAGTCAAGTTGCTGTGCTATGCATCTTGGAATGGTATAAGTTCTTCCCATACAAAATTTCCAGCATTACAGATGATATATACGAAAAATTACACAAACAATTTGAGCACATGCTTCCATAAATAACTTTATGGTTTCCCTATGATGCCAGAATGTTGTAACATTCTGTATATAGCATACTACACCTAGAAATGCAAACTGAAATAATAATTAATTATCAGAGGACTTTGAAATGCTATGAATCAATGCTCATCAAACTGACAAGTACTCAGCATACATTTATAACCTACCCTTGCAATAATTTTGAACACTCGAGCTCCTGAACTTCTGGCAACTGAGAGGGTTTCAATAAATGGAAATATCTGGCTCATGTAAAGTGCTCCATTAAGAATGCTGAAAAGAACCTGAAGTAATAAATGTTAAACCCTTTTGCCAAAGTGAGGTCAAATTTTTTATGTAATTTTCTATAACAGGTAGTGTGTTTACTTCATTTACTTTACAGGAGTGTAGTTGGGTCATCCTACATGGGGGGGGGGGATATATTAGCATTTTTTAAACACCAGGGCATGCCTTGCTGGGTTAAAAAGAAACTGTCTGAGGTTCTCGCATTATGATATCCTAAAGAATATAATATATATATATATATATATATAACTGATATTAAATATTAATAGTTAATATTGGGCATCATGTGGAGGAATGTGCAGTTTTGTTGCCTCTAATGATAGCTTTATATTTATTTTCTTAATTTTCGTATAATATTTTGTACCATTTTTTATTTTTTAACTACTTCATTATGCTAATATATATATTAGCATTAGCATTAGCAGAGGCATATGATGCAAGAAAGCAAGCTTATTCAGCATCAGCCAAAAAAAAAAAAAAAAAAACAACCACTACTCCCATTTTACCCCTCCGTTCGTTCGAAATACCTGTCCAGCTGAGCCTTAAATTTGTTTAGGCTATCAACTTCAACAACAAGCGATGGGAGTCTATTCCACAAACCAACTGCCCGCTGGCTAAAGGCAAATTTCCACACATCTATCCGACATCCGTCCTTCCTCAATTGGAATTTATGCCCTCTCAGGTGATTATTCTGAGCAAGAGGAAGAATCCCATCGGCATTGAGCATGCTCAAGCCATTCAAAGCCTTATATACCTCTATCAGATCACCTCGCCGATGCCTAGTCTCCAGGCTCTGTAATTTGCAAAACTTAAGCCTTTCTTCGTAAGAGCAACCCTTTGTTCCATTCACTAATCTTGTTGCCCTTCTCTGTACTCGTTCCAGCAGCTCTACATCCTTCTTGAAATGAGGCCTCCAGACCTGTATACAGTACTCAAGGTGTGGCCTGACCAATGCCTTATACAAGGGAATAATCACATCCCTGTCCCTGCTAGAAAAATTCCTGTATATCATTGACAAGACACCATGAGCTACTCTTGCAGCCCGTCTGCACTGCTCAGAGAACTTCATATCTGCCTGCACAATTACCCCCAGGTCCTTTTCATTCTCTACCACTGTCAGCGTAGTACCACAGAGTTGATACGTCGATCTGGGGTTACTGTTTCCCATATGTAGTACTTTACATTTGTCAATGTTAAACTTCATTTGCCACCTCTCAGCCCATCTGCTCAACCTTTCCAGATCCTGTTGCAGCAGCATAGTATCAGTAGTGGCCTTAACAACCCTGCCAACCTTGGTATCGTCTGCAAACTTGGACATTAAGCCTGATACACCATCATCAATATCATTTATAAATACAGAAAACAACAATGGACCCAACACTGAACCCTGAGGAACTCCACTAATAACATTAGTCCACGTTGAGCCGTGTCCATTGATTACCACTCTCTGTCTTCTGCCACTCAACCATCCCTTTATCCATAGCAGCAATTTGCCTCCAATGCCACACTTCTCCAATTTGTGCAGCAGTCTTCCATGCGCAACAGTATCAAAAGCCTTTCTAAGATCCAAATATATAATATCAAAGTTATTCCCTGCATCCAGTTCTTTTGTGACTACATCATAGTATCCAATCAAATTGGTCAGACAAGACCTGCCCTTAACAAAACCATGCTGTGTCTGAGCTATAACTGAATTCGTGTCCAGATGATCCTGCAGTGCTTCTTTAACCAGTGTCTCCATTAATTTTCCTGGAACCGAAGTTAAACTAACAGGTCTATAATTACTTGTGTCAGCCTTTGATACTCCTTTGTGAATTGGGGTCACATTTGCACATCTCCAGTCCATGGGTACCTCCCCTGAGTCCAAAGTAGCTCTCATAATTATGGCTAGGGGTTTGCTTACTTCCTTTGCTGCCTCCTTTAATATAACTGGATAGATCCCATCCACCCCGGGTGCCTTTTTTATGTTTATCCTCAACAATTTCTCCTCCACTTTCCTCTCAGTTATTAGAAAATCATCTAGCTCACTGCCAATGTTTACTTCACCTACGACATTCCCCTTCCTGAATAACTCCTCATGTGTGAATGTAGATGCAAAATACTCGTTTAGATTGTTAGCCACCTGAGCTGGATCCTCAACTGTTGAACCATCAACATCCAGTGGACCAATCTGATTCATCCCTTTCCTTCTTGAGTTTAAATAGGTAAAGAACTCTTTTCTGTTTCTCTTTGCATCCTTTGCGAAGGATTTATTCAATATATATATATATATATATATACATATATATATATATTGAATAATATAATTGTTGCTTTCCACATTCCTAATTTCTAAATATTATCAAAGCATTTAATGGTGGTTTTCTTTTTGTCATAAAACCAAAAATGATGATAAGAGAAAAGAAAATGAACAGAGGGCAAACATAATTTTGTCCCTAGATCTTCCAATACATAAGAATATAGTACTTAATTTATGTAGCTATAAAATGTGTACAGAAAATTAATTTGCATACATTATAAATCTCTCAAATTTGATAAATTTGAGAGATTTATAATGTTTCTCAAACATTATAAATCTCTCAAAATCTCTCAAATGGCTGATGGTGAGAATCAAATCCAGGCCATTTTTGCTGTATTTGAGAGAGCAACAACAGGTTATCTTCTGTGATACCTGAGCAGGTAGGCTCATTGGTATGAAGTTTGTGTCTTTGAGTAACTTTACACTGTTAATCTAGCTTAACAATGCAAAGTTACAAGACCTCCTGCCTGGCAGTTGTCAAATATAAAATAATTACTCATAACAAATGTTTTGAATAGGTAATAATTTAAGTTTATTTTGCAGATAGTGAACATAATTGTGTATGATGGGCTCTAAATTATAACACACATTTCAAATAGGTATCACTTAAAGTTTTCTTGTGGAATTTTGTGTTTATAATATAAGTGTGTACAAATGGGCTCCCTCTCATATATAGTGCAGTGGATAACATTATTGTTTCACCTCACACCACAGGAAAAATGCCTGTGATTGATTCCTATTGCCAGGTGAATAGAAATACTTCCCCTCAGCACAAAGAAACTTTTACAGGCTTTATGCACATAGTAACAAAGTTAGTTAATCTCAGATAAGGAATGTGTGGTTTTTTCTGCAGGATATGCTGGTTTTTCATGCCAATAGGCAAACTAATGGTAGATTACAATTAATTTACAAACACAATATCCTGATGTGAATAAGGATACTGTATCTAGAATTGGCCTTGGTGCAAATTCAAAAAAAACGCTAGGCTACAGAATACTATTCTGATGATCCAGTGGGCTCCAGAAAAGTATTGCCACCTGAGGCTCCAACGGCAATAAATCCATCTGTTGTAAGTGTCAAGGCAACGTAAGGCCATAAGACATGTTCTATATATACCCTATATATAAATTGCATGTACAGTAAGTCCCCAACATACGTAAGAAGTTCCAGGACTTCTTACGTAAGTCGAATTTCACGTAACTCTGGAATGACTAAATATTGCTCCCTGATATGCCAAAATTACAAAAAACACATAATATCCTCAGAAGAATGAAGAAAAATAGTTATATACCATAATAATTAAACACTTTATCTTGGAACAGAAGCAAAGTAACCGGAGTGGCACATAAGGAAAGAAAACATAAAAGGAAGAAAAAATGCATGTTATTGTACTGTAAAAACTGATATGTATTTCATAGCCCTGGTTATTATGGTTGACTTCATTGGTGCTGATCCCTTCACCGCTTCTCGTATTCTGTCTTTGTCCTTTATTATTGTGTTCACTGTTGACACTGACAAATCTAAATTCTGCGCGATACTTGTTGTTTGATCATTTTCATACATCCTTATTATTTTAATTTTCTGATCCAAATCAATCACTTTCCTTTTCTTGGAAGATTTACTAGTACTACTGTCACTTATTCTCTTAGTCAGCACCATGATAATGGTCAAAATTAAACTTTCTGTAAAGAACTTCACAGGGTTAAGGCAGAAACACACTATTGTCACCTTATGCAAGCTCAAATGCTCACATTTTACTAAAGCACATTTCTGGAGGTAACTACCATAAAACAATAAAAACAATTTGCAGCTACCAGTTTATTGAGTTTTTCTGCTAGTGCAATTCATTATAAATGGGCAGTAAACTCAATGTTATTGCATTTGCGATAATACCGATAGCTGGAATTCTGTAGGTTTTTACTTTATGGCGAAATGTGTGTCCCTTTCCCTGAAATCATCAGTCATATAAAAAAATATTAATAAATTTTCAGGATCTTCTCTTTATTCTTGTTTTTTAAGCTTTGTAAACTTGTTACTCTACATCTCACTTTTGTAATTTGCATGTGTGGTGTTCATCGTTATTAATTGCTTTTTTTTTTTTTTTTGCTGTTTTAAATTTTACAATCCTAAAAAAAAAAAAATTTTAAGTGTAAAAAAATTTATGTAAGTCCAAAGTTACATAACTCGGGCTTACATAAGTTGGGGACTTACTGTATTCCATGCTAGCATGTATGTATGAGGGAGGGAAAGATAAAAACCCATTTATACTACAGAGAAAAAGTTGAAAACATAAATCGCCTGGAGAGAGGACAAGACATAAATGTAGTGAGGAGGGGAGTTGAGCTGCCACTCCAATAGTGTTTAGCAATGGTTGAGCACTCAAAATTGGCCATGCAGATAGCTCTTTCATCCTCAAAAACACAGTCTTCCAGCCTCCTGGCAGTCTAGGTGATGTAACATATCCCAGAATAATCTGGACATTTAATACAATAAACACAGCCACTTTGTAGGGATAACAGGAAGGGCAACTTCACCCTGGAAATAGTGGACTGGAGTGTTTTACCAGGGAGTTGCACACACTGAATGCAATAAAAGAATAGAATTCCAACAAGGCTGCTAGGGACCTACATTTAATTTAGTACAAACAAGTGAACTCAGTCCAGACCTTCATTTTAATTATTGGAATAATTTTAAAAGACGAAAATAAAAAAATAAAAGGATATAAAGAAGAAATATGATATTTTTTCAGTTCTAAGCATATAAGTGAAAGTCAAAGGGCTGTCTAGTCTTACAAGATGTGACTATTTTTTTTTGTGCTTCTGAATCTGATGTAAAAAAAAAGAAAAATGAAGAACTGTTCTTGAAAGGTGTTATGAAAATTTTTGTGCACAGTGAACTTAAAAGTAACATATTTTTGTATCAGAATGAAACAATGCTTCACTGCATAGAGGTAAAATATTTGCTTAATTAATAGCTTGTAGTACAATCAGATCAAAAAAGCTTGTAGTACAATCAGATCAAAAATACATGGCATAACTTCAGGAATGAGGTCCTCATATGTAGATAATAAAAATATTTTATATCAACATAGTTCCACAAGGAGAAATCTAGTGGGTTTAAATCAGTGAGCATAGAGGCCAGGCAGTTGGTTCACCTCTACCTATCCACCGACCAGGAAACCTTCGATTCAGGTAACTGCGGGCTAGGTGGCTGAAATGTGCAGGAGCGCCTGCTGGTGACAAGGCCTGTACCCGTTGCAGATGGTAAGGATACAGTTAGTGTTAACAGGAGGGATTGCTTCTACAGGGATGGGATACACTTAAATAGAAAGGGTGCAAGAATATTTGCTGATGCTATCGAGGCAGTGTTAGGTGGGTCGGAAAACTGCTAGCTTGGGGGGATACAAAGACAAATAGATTAACAGTAGCCACTGGCAGAGTTGAAAGAGATTCTTGCACTGCTTCTATTGGAATGAGCAGAAGCCTGAAAAACAAGATTCAGGATATTTCAGAGACTGCTGGGAGTCATTGCGGTACAAGTAAACACATGGGTTGTGTTAGGGTAGCTAAGAATAGAAATAGGTGCATGTATACTTGCGTGTACACCAATGCTAGGAGTTTAGTAAATAAATTTGATGAATTTGAGGAATTGCTCAAAACATCGAAGGCAGATATTGTTGGGATATCAGAGACGTGGTGTCACACAGATATAAGGGATGCAGAACTGCAATTTGGGGAGTACAACGTCTACAGAAAGGATAGACAGAATAGGAAGGGGGGGAGGGGTTATGCTATTAGTTAAGAAACACATAAAAACCAAGGAAGTGAAGCCAGTGGACATCGCTGGACAGTGCAGTGTCGAGTCAGTTTGGTGTGACATAAGCATTGGGAGATCAAAATTGAGAGTAGGAGTGTGCTATAGGCCTAATGACTCTGATGAGTATAATAAGAAACTGTACAGGGAAATAGAGTGGGCCAGTAAATCAGAGAGTCTTATAATGGGAGATTTTAATTTCCCAGATATTGACTGGAATTTGTGGGCTGGTCACTCACACACTAGCAAGGCTTTTGTGGATTTATTGGATGATTGTTTTCTACATCAGCATGTTCGGGAGGCAACTAGAGGGAGGAATACTCTTGATTTGATTATCAGTAGTGATTCTTCATGCATTAAGAATCTGCAGATAAATGAACCACTAGGTGGCAGTGATCACAGTGTGCTGAAGTGGGATTTACTCAAAGAGGTAACTACCATTACGGGTAAAGGGAAGGGTTATTGCTTTCGTAAAGGCGACTACGATGGACTGAAACAGTATTTAAATTCTATACAGTGGGACCAACTGATGATGTTACCAACAGTAAATGCAAAATGGGAAGCATTCAAAGAACTTATCTTGGAAGCTACTAGACTTTACATACCAACTAAGAAATATTGTTCAACGTTTAGGCCAAAATGGATGTCAGATGAACTGATGAGGCATATGGCAGAGAAGAAACATGCATGGGATACATACAAATTAACACATGACACAGAAGCCTATGATAGATACAAGTTGATCTGTAACCAAGTTACAAAGGAGGTTAGGCAGGCGAAGGTAGATTACGAGAAATCTTTGGCAAGGGATGCAAAGAAAAACAGCAAAGAGTTCTTTACTTATGTAAACTCTAGAAGGAAGGGGATGAATCAGATTGGTCCACTTGATATCGATGGGTCAACTGTTGATGATCCTGCTCAGGTAGCTAACAAACTAAATGAATATTTTGCATCGACATTCACACATGAGGAGTTATTTAGCGAGGGGAAAGCCAGAGGTGTATTCAACTCTAGCAGTAAGCTAGAGAATCTTGTAATAACTGAGAGTAAAGTGGAGGAGAAATTGTTGAAGATAAACACAAGAAAGGCACCTGTGGTGGATGGGATCTATCCAGTTATATTAAAGGAGGCAGCAAAGGAAGTAAGCAAACCCTTAGCCATAATTATGAGAGCTTCCTTGGACTCAGGGGAGGTACCCATAGACTGGAGATGTGCAAATGTGACCCCAATTCACAAAGGAGGATCAAAAGCTGACACAAGCAATTATAGACCTGTGAGTTTAACTTCTGTTCCAGGAAAATTAATGGAGGCACTAGTTAAAGAAGCACTGCAGGATCATTTAGACAAGACTTCAGTTATAGCTCGGACACAGCATGGTTTTGTTAAGGGGAAGTTTTGCCTGACAAATTTGATTGGATACTATGATGCAGTCACAAAGGAACTGGATGCAGGGAATAACTTTGATATTATATACTTGGATCTTAGAAAGGCTTTTGATACTGTTGCATATGGAAGACTGCTGCACAAATTGGAGCAGTGTAACATTGGAGGCAAATTGCTGCTGTGGGTAAAGGGGTGGCTGAGGGGGAGAAGACAGAGAGTGGTAATCAATGGACACTGCTCGTCGTGGACTAATGTTATTAGTGGAGTCCCTCAGGGCTCAGTGTTGGGTCCATTATTGTTTTCTGTATTCATAAATGATATTGATGATGGTATATCAAGCTTAATGTCGAAGTTTGCAGACGATACAAAGGTAGGCAGGGTTGTCAAGGACACTACTGACACTATGCTGCTGCAACAGGATCTGGAAAGGTTGAGCAGATGGGCTGAGAGGTGGCAAATGAAGTTTAACATTGACAAATGTAAAGTACTACACATGGGAAACAGCAACTCCAGAGCAACGTATCAACTTTGTGGTATTACACTGACAGTGGTAGAGAATGAAAGGGACCTGGGGGTGGTTGCGCAGGCAGATATGAAGTTCTCTGAACAGTGCAGATGGGCTGCAAGAGTAGCTCATGGTGTATTGTCAATGATATATAGGAATTTTTCTAGCAGGGATAAGGAGGCGATTATTCCCTTGTATAAGGCAATGGTCAGGCCACACCTAGAGTACTGTATACTGGTCTGGAGGCCTCATTTCAAGAAGGATGTAGAGCTGCTGGAACGAGTACAGAGAGGGGCAACAAGATTAGTGAATGGAACAGAGGGGTGCTCTTACGAAGAAAGGCTTAAGTTTTGCAAATTACAGTGTCTGGAGACTAGGCACCAGCGAGGTGATCTGATAGAGGTGTATAAAGCCTTGAATGGTTTGAGCATGCTCAATGCTGATGGGATTCTTCCTCTAGCTCAGAATAATCACCTGAGAGGGCATAAATTCAAATTGAGGAAAGACAGATGTAGGATAGACGTGTGGAAATTTGCCTTTAGCCAGCGGGTGGTTGATTGGTGGAACAGACTTCCATCCCTTGTAGTGGAGGTTGATAGCCTAAATAAGTTTAAGGCTCAGCTGGACAGGTATTTTGAACGAACAGAGGGGTGAAGTGAGAGTGGGTTTTTTTTTTTTTTTTTTGGCTGATGCTGCATAAGCTTGCTTTCTTGCATCAAATGCCCCTACTAATGCTAAATGCTAATGCTAGTGTTCTCGCAACACTCTCTAAATAGTTGAACATTGAACAGTCAGTTGCATTGGTATTCTGCATGTGCTGATTCCAGGAGTGGCATGCACAACATCCAAAATCTCCTCCTCTACTTCAGGAGTCGTAGATCTTGGTCATCCTCTGTCAGCAGCACTAGGTGTAAAGGTCCCATGTTCACAAAGGCGGCGATGGATACCTTCAAACGTTTTTCTGTCTGGACATATTCATTCTGGGAACCTTTCATGGTACAAATGACGAGCCTCCAGAGCATTGCCGTCTGCCAAACCATACATAAAGAACATATCCGCTTGCTCCTGATTTGAATACATGGTCTGAATGGAAAACCACCAGATTCTGTCAGTAAAAAAAAGATAAACTGCAGCTATTATCAACCCACTGCAGGATGGAAGCCTCCTCAGCAATTCATGTTGAGGGAACTGGACCATAATCTGCCATGCTGGTCCAGTGCGGGTTGGCAGATCAACAGTATTTAGCAGTCAGGGGCTTGAACCCCGGTCTACTCAAGGAGCGTGTGCTACTGCACTCCCACTCCTGACTACTCAGCTACGGAGACTGTCAGTACCTTGTGATGAAGGAAATCACCTACGGGATAAAAGACATTCCGGTTAATAACTCGGGAACCAAGCATTTCCAGAACTATGTTGATATAAAATATTTTTATTGTCTACATATGAGAAACTCATTCCTGAAGTTATAACATGTATTTCTGAGACATCCTGTATAGTATTAGTAATGGCCACATGGTGCAAGGAAGCCTAAAGCTTATGCTGCACCAGCCAAAAAAAAAGAAAGTAAAATAGTATACAAAATAAATAATTAATAAATAATAAAAGAAAAGGGAATAAACAGCCCATGCATTTCTCTCCTCCAGCAGGTAACTATCTAGCTGACCTCTGAATCTCCCCAAACTGTCAGCCTCAACCACCCATGTAGGTAACTTATTCCAGTAATTTACAACTTGCTGTAAATTCCAGTAATTTATAGCAAGTAAATTCCAGTAATTTACTTGCTGGCTAAAATAAAACTTCCTGCAATCCAGTCTAAACTTCTCCCCCCCCATAGCTTGAATTTATGGCCCCTAGTTCTAGAAGCATTTATAACCGTGAAAATTTCATCCTCATTCATTTTACTTTTGCCCCTCAGAGCCTTAAACACCTCAATCAAGTCTCCTGTAAGGTGCCTAGCTTCCAAGCTGTGACCCACATATTTGAAGTCTTTCCTCATATGGATGCCCTTATGCCAATCTCACCAAACGAGTTACCCATCTTTGGGCCCTTTCATGAAGCTCGATGTATTTTTTTTAGGTGCGGTCTCCATACTTGAACACAGTATTCCAAGTGTATATACAGTAATAATAATAAATCAGAGACTATATGTTATGTACTCCTATCTTGGGGACTTCATCAATTATATGATAAGATTAGTAATTTATAGTTACACTGCTGTATAATTTTTATTACATAACATAGATATATAAATTTGCTAATAGATTTATGGTCATTATGAATCTGTAGACAATACTTTTATAAATTATAAGGCAATAACTGCAAATATCCTGGTTTCATCTAGTATTAGTAGTAGTATTAGTAACAGCCGCATGGTGCAAGAAAGTCTATGGCTTATGCTGCACCAGCCAAAAAAAAAAAAAATCCGAACAAAACAATGATAAAAACAAAAAATAAAATAAAATAAAATAAATAACTAAATAATAATAATTAATAAAAATAAAAAAAAAAGGAAATTAAACCTATCATCCTATGTGCTTCCCTTACCCGAAAGTACTATCCAGATGACCTTTGAATTTCCCCAAACTGTTGGCCTCTACCACCCATGAAGGCAACTTATTCCAGTAATTTATAACTCGCTGGCTAAAATAAAACTTCCTGCAGTCCAATCTAAACATTTCCCCCCGTAACTCGAATTTATGTCCCCTAGTTCTAGCATCATTTATAATCTTGAAAATTTTGTCCTCATTCATTTTACTGATGCCTCTCAGAGCCTTAAACACCTCAATCAAATCTCCTCTAAGGTGTCTAGTTTCCAAACTCTGCAACCCACATATTCGAAGTCTTTCTTCATAAGGACGCCCTTTTGCCGATCTCACCAGGCGAGTTACCCTTCTTTGCACCCTTTCAAGAAGCTCGATGTCTTTCTTTAGGTGCGGTCTCCATACTTGAACACAGTATTCCAAGTGTGGCCTAACATAAGCCTTATATAATGGGATTATCACGTCCCTATCTCTACTTGTAAAAGTTCGATAGATCATCGATAGGACACCATGGGCCTTCCTTGCAACCTGTTTACAATGCTCAGAGAATTTCATGCCTGACCATATCGTAACACCCAAGTCCCTTTCCTCCAGTACTGGGTTTAGTTGAACTCCACCAAGTGAATAAGTTTTTTTGGGATTACTGTTTCCCAGGTGTAATACCTTACACTTTGTTAGATTAAAGCACAGCTGCCATTTTCTATATCACTTTCTGATATGTTTGTGATAAGGTCCCCAAGATAGGGGAATGTAAGTCATTACAGTCAAAACTCTTTATAGCAATCCACGTTTTAATGTCCCAGCACATTATAATGACCTATATGGTAGGTCTTGGCTGATTTTCCATAAACCTAATACTTTTTTGCATTCATTGTAATAGCCTTGAAAGATGAACAAATTCTCTATAATGACCCAAACATTTCTGCCACTCTACTTTGTTTTTAACTTTTTAAATTTATTACAGTATTTGCAAATGAAACAAGACTAATTTATTGAACTAATGAGCTTTCTGGGTGACTGTAAGAAATCACTCATTTTGGTTTAATGAAAATAACTTCAACCAGAAGTTCATTTTATTAATGATTACAAATACAGTAGATTCCGGTTATTTGGGCCACAGGTTAATCGGGGCAACCGTTTATTTGGGGAAAATCTTAAAAAACAGAAACCGATCGAGAAAATAGCCAGGGTTTACTTCGCTTAATTGGGACAGCATGCCATTTAATCGGGGCAGGAGACCGCAGCACTGGAGATTACCCTACGATTGTCTCCGACGGTACCACGTGGTTTGGTCGAAATTCTGGAGGTCACAACCATAAAACAATAAAAACAATTAGCAGTCACCTGTTTATTGGGCTTTTATATTAGTGAAATCTATCATAAATGTACAGTGAACTCGATCTTACTGAATTAAGACAGCTGGAATTCTGTGGGTTATTAGGGTGAAATGTGTTTACACTTCCATGAAATCTTAAATCATATAAAAAAATTAATTTTCAGATCTCTTCATTCCTATTTTTAAAGCTTTGTAACTCGTTACTCAGTTCTCACTTGCGCGTATTGTGTTACTTGCAATTTGTGTGTGCTGTGTTCTTTGTTATTGATTGCTTATCTTTTTACTGTTTTAAATTTTAACCTCTCCCTGCCCACAAATGTCAGTGAACAGAAATGTCAACTAGTTCGTATGTACATATTACAGTACGTATTAATTATTCCGATTTTCACGTATCATTTAATTTTTTAATTGGTAAGGTAATAAAGGGTAAATTTGTGCTTAACATATCTTTGCTTTTATAGCCTGTGGATAATATTCCTCCTATTTTCGCTAATTAGAATCGCTGTTTAATAGAATTAAAATTCAATTCACAAACGTGATCACAATGACCGGCGCTTACTGCACATCGTATAGTGAACGGTACTTTACTATGTTGAGTTCGTGGTAACGTGATTTGATTGTACAGTGAACCAATTGTAAAAAAAAGGGGGGGGGGAGTTACATTGTATTTTTAACTATTTTAACTATTTACGTGAAACTTCGGATAATTGGGGCAGCCGCTTAATCGGGCCAAAATGCACTAGTCCCGATGTGTTCCAAATAACCGGAATGGACTGTATTAATTTGTAATGAAATTAACTTTAGCCAGAAGTTCATTTCATTATACAGTACGTTTATCAATATGCCAGTTGCAGACAAAATTAATATTTACAAGCTGTAAATAATGGCATGCTTTCTAAGACCCACACCATTAAACAGTTCGGCATTCCTAAGAGTACACTATTCATCATTCTGAAAGATCAAAAAAATACAGAGCTTAGAGAAGTCTGCTTCACCGGGTTGGTTTGGTTTTTTTTTTTTAAGGAGCATTAGCAACTAAGGCCATATTGCTCCGGGGATATGCAGTGGTCATTCCCTGACCTTTCCGCTTCCTCCCTATTTGGTGGTCACGGGCTCGAACCCCGGTCTAATCAAGAAGCATGTGCTACGCACTGCTGCTCCTGCCCACCTGGCTACGTAGGCACCACCCACCAGGTTGGATCAGAGAACAAAAAGTGAAGTATACAAATAAAAGTATGTATGTACAGCAAAGTATGTATGTATATGTGTACATACATAATTTACAAACTAATCTTACTACACCATACAATCAATGCAAAATGTGCAATCTTCATTTTCTTTAATATTGTAGTACATATTCTGAATTAGATTATACCACACTACTAGTAGAATTACATTAAATGTTCAAACTTTTCTTAATTCTTTTTCTGATTTTATGAACTATCAATATAATGACCATTTTTGTAATTCCCCTGGAGGTGAGGTTAATATAGAGAGCTTCAGCTACATTATATATTTTTTCAGTCTGATAGTACAAGGAGCTATTAATTAAGTAAATGTTTATCTCTATGCAGTGATGTGTTCTAATTATATTCTACCTGTGTATAACTATGCCCTTTGCCAAACACATTAGAAGACATTTATGCATACAATTTTTATCTTGTATATGTTAACAAATACAGAAAACCCATGATGCCATGCAGAACATAGACACAATTAGAGACACTCCTGTGGACATATTGAACTCCAGTATAATGTTTTCAAGGATGTTGGCTGGTTAACTTTTACCACTTTCTTCTGAGATTGGTAATTACTATCCATCAGCTTTTGGTCTACCTGACCATTTGCTTAAACCTACATCACCCTTGTTTTTCTATCTGTTCACTACTCTGGTTTTGTGAGTTTAACTGGGTTAAAACATGTGGTTTCCACACATAATGACAAGTTGCAATGGCCTTCACTAATCAAGACACTTTGAAACTTAATAAGTTTCCTGCTACTACTAATCATTCTGCTTGTTTGTGATATGTCTACTATTGCCCACACACTTTTAAAGCTGTTCCTGCTTTGCATACATCTCATATGCAATGTTCACCACTTTGGAAGGGGGTTGTCCAGAAAATTTTTGATAGAGTAATATATAAACACAGAACTACAAATGTATAAATGCTAAATGCTGGTTCAAAACTTCTATAATTACACTGGTTTACAGTGTATCTGGGGTTTGAGTAAAAGAATTTGGCAGTTATTTATGCATGTTTACTGATTACTAAACCGAAGTCCATTTATTTCTATCACGTAAAGATTTTTCGCAATTCATTAACAAAATTTTACCTAGGTATTATACGCAAATGTGTGTACATAACTATAGTTTCTGCAATGGTTTACAAGTTTTATACTCCTATATTTGTAATCAGTATCAACTATTTGCGTCAAATACAACAGATTGTGCATGTTTAACCCGTAACTACACACACACTGCAAGATAGCCGACCTTGACCCAGGAAGGTAGACGGACCCCACCCCGCTCTTCCAGCCCATCTGTGATTCCCAGAATTTTATTTTCCAAGTGGAATCTGGGAGACTCCTGTGTGTAGTTATGGGTTAAACTTGTCTGAGCATGCACTCACTTGTTTGTACAGTCCACTCAACCAAAGAGTCTATTAAGTAGCACATCCCTTGTGCGGTCACAGTACTCCTGTAAAAACCGTCATGAGCTCTCATTGTGTGTTAGTTTTCTTTTAGTATGGCAACCAGAAAGCGTATAAACAGTCCTGACATATTTTGTGACATATATGGGTGTTTTGTTCGTGTAAAGCAGAAGCAAAATATTACCGATTTTGTAAAAAAATCGTATTATGCATACTTTGACATAAAACTAGGCGATCAGGATAAATCGTGGGCACTGCATAAAGTATACCATACATGTGTCGAACATCTTAGGAAATGGAGTCAAGGAAAAACGGTGTGTTTTCCATTTGCTATTCCTATGGTGTGGCATGAGCCAGTAAGCTGTGCCGAATGTTACAATTCAAAAAATAAAAAGGAAATCAAATATCCAGATCTACCATCAGCCATAAGACCAGTTCTGCATGGACCTGATCTGCCTGTAAAACCTCCACCAGAAATTTTGGAGTCCACATCTTCTTCCACCGAAGCAGAAGCTAAAGAGATTAGTGAAGAGGAATGTTATCAACCAGAAAATATTTTAATGCCACAGCAATTCCCGCAAGTTGAACTGAAAGATTAAGTAAGGGACTTAGGTTTTTCAAAGTATGCTGCTGAAATTCTGGGATCCAGACTTCAAGCGAAGAACGTACTTGCTCCAGGTACATCATTTTCCTGGTACAGAAATCGTGAAAGGGAGTTTATACAGTATTTTTCACAAGAAGGTCCTCTCGTATATTGCAGTGATATTGCTGGTTTAATAAGTGCCTCAGGAGCTCCATCATATGTTCCTAGTGAATGGAGACTATTTATAGACTCTTTTAAGACTAGTTTAAAAAGTGTTCTTTTGTATAATGGAGATAACATTAGCATTAGCAGAGACACATGATGCAAGAAAGTAAGCTAATGCAGCATCAGCCAAAAGAAAAAAAAAAAAAAAAACTCTACCATTTCACCCCCTTCCATTCGTTCCAAATACCTGTCCAGCCCAGCCTTAAATTTATTTAGGCTATCAACTTCCACAACAAAGGATGGAAGTCTGTTCCACCAACCAGCTACCCGCTGGCTAAAGGCAAACTTCCGCATATCTATCTTTCCTCAATTTGAATTTATGCCCTGTCACGTGATTATTCTGAGCAAGAGAAAGAATCCCATCAGCATTGAGAATGCTCAAACCATTCAAGGCTTCATACACCTCAATCAGATCACCTCACAGGTGCCTAGTCTCCAGAAACTGTAATTTTCAAAACTTAAACCTTTCTTCGGAAGAGCAACCCTTTGTTCCATTCACTAATCTTGTTGCCCTTCTCTGTACTTGTTCCAACAGCTCCATATCCTACTAGACCTGTATACAGTACTCAAAGTATGGCCTGATCATTGCCTTATACAAGGGGATAATCACCTCCTTATCCCTGCTAGAAAAATTCCTGTATATCGTTGACAAGACACCATTAGCTACTTTTGCAGACCACCTGCACTGCTCAGAAAACTTCATATCTGCCTGCACAATTATCCTCATGTCCTGTTCGTTCTCTACCACTGTCAGTGTAGTACCACAGAATTGATACGTTACTCTGGGGTTACTGCTTCCCATAGGTAGTACTTTACATTTGTCAATGTTAAACTTCATTTGCCACCTCTCAGCCCATCTGCTCAACTTTTCTAGATCCTGATGCAGCAGCATACTGTCATTAGTGTCCTTAACAACCCTGCCAACCTTTGTATCGTCTGCAAACGTGGACATTAAGCTTGATGTACCATCATTAATATCATTTATAAATACAGAAAACAACAATGGACCCAACACTGAACCCTGAGGGACTCCACTAATAACATTAGTCCACGATAAGCAGTGACCATTGATTACCACTCTCTGTCTTCTCCCACTCAACCACCCCTTTATCCATAGCAGCAATTTGCCTCCAATGCCACACTGCTCCAATTTGTTAAGCAGCCTTCCATGTGCAACAGTATCAAAAGCCTTTCTAAGATCCAAATATATGATATCAAAGTTATTCCCTGCATCCAGTTCCTTTGTGACCACATCATAGTATCCAATCAAATTGGCCACGCAAGACTTTCCCTTAACAAAACCATGCTATGTCTGAGCTATAACTGAAGTCTTGTCTAGATGATCCTGCAGTGCTTCTTTTATCAGTGCCTCCATTAATTTTCCTGGAACAGAAGTTAAACTAACAGGTTGATAATTACTTCTGTTGCCCTTTGATCCTCATTTGTGAATTGGAGTCACATTTGCACATCTCCAGTCCATGGGTACCTCCTCTGAGTCCAAAGAAGCTCTTATAATTATGGCTAAGGATTTGCTTACTTCCTTTGCTGCCTCCTTTAATATAACTGGATAGACCCCATCCACCCCGGGTGCCTTTTTTATGTTTATCTTCAACAATTTCTCCTCCACTTTACTCTCAATTATTACAAGATTATCTATCTTACTGCCAGAGTTGAATACACCTCTGGCATTCCCCTTACTGAATAACTCTTCATGTGTGAATGTAGATGCAAAATACTCATTTAGTTTGTTAGCCACTGAGCAGGATCATCAACAGTTGAGCCATCAATATCCAGTAGACAAATCTAATTCATTCCTTTCCTTCTAGAGTTTATAGTAAAGAAATCTTTGCATCCTTTGCCAAAGATTTCTCATAATCTGCCTTTGCCTGCCTAATCTCCTTTGTGCCTTGGTTACAGATCAGCTTATATCTATCATAAGCTTCCATGTCACCCATTAATTTACATGTATCCCATGCATTTTTCTTCTCTGACATATGTCTCATTAGTTCATCTGACATCCATTTAGGCCTAAACCTTGAACAATATTTCTTAGTTGGTATGTAAAGCTTAGTAGCTTCCAAGATAAATTCTTTGAATGCTTTCCATTTTTAATTTGCTGTTGGTAACATCATCAGTTGGCCCCACCGTATAGAATTTATATACTGTCTCAGACCACCGTAGTCACCTTTTCGAAAGCAAAAACCCTTCTTTTTACCCCTGATGGTAGTTACCTCTTGAGTAAATCCCACTTCAGCACACTGTGATCACTGCCACCTAGTGGTTTCTTTATCTGCAGATTCTTAATGCATGAAGAATCACTACTCCTTCTGGTTGCCTCCCGAACATGCTGATGTTGGAAACAATCATCCAATAAATCTACAAAAGCCTTGCTAGTGTGTGAGTGACCAACCCACAAATTGCAGTCAATATCTGGGAAATTAAAATCCCCTATTATAAGACTCTCTGATTTACAGGCCCACTCTATTTCCCTGTACAGTTTCTTATTATACTCATCAGAGTCATTAGGCCTATAGCACACTCCTACTCTCAATTTTGATCTCCCAATGCTTATGTCACACCAAACTGACTCGACACTGCACTGTCCAGTGATGTCGACTGGCTCCACGTCCTTGGATTTTATGTGTTTCTTAACTAATAGAATAACCCCTCCTCCCTTCCTATCCTGTCTATCCTTCCTGTGCACATTGTACCTCCCAAATTCCAGTTCTGCATTCCTTATATCTGTGTGACACCACGTCTCTGATATTCCAACAATACATGCCTTTGATGTTTTGAGCAATACCTCAAATTCATCAAATTTATTTACCAAACTCCTAGCATTGGTGTACATGCAAGTATGCATGCACCTGTTCCTATTCTTAGTTACCCTAACACAACTCATGTGTTTACTTGTACTGCAATGATTCCCAACAGTCTCTGAAATACTCTACATCTTGTTTTCCAGGCTGCTGCTCATTCCAAAAGAAGCAGTGCAAGAATCACTTTCACCTCTGCCAGATAAGTACACATCTGTGCCAGTTGCTCATTCAGTCTACTTAAAAGAAACTTATGACAATCTAAAGTTGCTTCTCGAGAAAATTAAATATCAAGATCATAAATGGCAACTATGTGGAGACTTAAAAGTGTTATGTATGTTGTTGGGGCAACAAGGTGGGTACACTAAAATGCCATACTTTATTTGTGAATGGGATAGCAGAGCTAAAGCGCTGCAGTGGATAAAGAAGCAATGGCCTCGGAGGCACAATCTTACACCGGGGTCAAAAAATATTGTGCACGAAAGTTTGGTGAAGCCAAATAAAATACTTTTACCAACCACTGCATATGAAGTTAGGCATAATGAAGCAATTTGTTAAAGCATTGAATAAGGATGGCAACTGCTTTAAGTACCTTTGCAGTAAATTTCCCGGTTTATCTGATGCAAAACTTAAGGAGAGTATCTTCATTGGTACCCAAATTAGAAAATTGGTTTAGACGGTCAGTTTCGAACTACTATGAGTGACACTGAAGAGGAAGCCTGGATTGATTTTAAAAGTGTAATGGAAAACTTTCTAGGAAATCATAAATCACAGGATTATGAGAAAATTGTTCAAAATATGCTCGAAAAACTTTGCAATTTAGGTTGCAATATGAGCATCAAAATTCACTTTTTGCATGCCCATCTTGATTTTTTCCCTGAAAAACTTGCACAGATGAGAGAAGAACAAGGGCAGAGATTCCATCAGAACATAAAGGAAATGGAGCAGAGGTACCGGGGAAGGTGGAATACAATTGTTTAAAAAGAGAGAAACCTGGCAGTGTACATAAAAGAAAAACGATTAAACTTTCTTTTCAAACAAAAAGACAAAGGTCTGATTAATGAAAGTTTCAGAATTTTGATTAATACTTGTTAGTATTTACGTATTTTTTGATACGTGAAAATGTAATCTTATCAATTTGTCATTACTAAATACAATAAAGTTATATACTTTCATAAAAAACAATACTTTTTTATTTCTTAAATTGTGATGTATCTGGATGTGATAGAAAAAAATCTAAGTCATATTTGAAATCACAGCAACATATTTCGGCAGTAGGATCTATTGAAATTCAAACCCCAGTGAACAAACTTAAATTTGTAAACAAGTGTTATTAAAATGAAATTCAGTAGATATCACTATAAATTTAAAAAACTGCAAGTGACAAGATAACAGATAATAAATAATAGATAAAAAAAACAATAATTTTAAAAAGTAATGTGATATAACCACTGTCTACTTACAGTCACGACAGTACTTGTTTTATATTCAAAAGACTTATCATTTTGAGATTCTTTTATAAGTTTTACACCATACCAAAAACTAAGTGAATAGCTAGCAAATGCTGTAAACCATGTCAAAGCTGTTCCAGTTCCTGTAGCTATTCCTCTTTTTATACCATTCTTCTTTGCATATGCCAAGTTTTTCTCATACCTAAGTATAATACAGTTATTCATTACAACCAAATATACACTGTTTTCATTTAATCATCATGATCTAAAAAATCATATAAGGAAAACTTTTATACATTAGAATTTTGGTATCCAAGAGATGTTGTTGTTGTTATTTTGTTTTTAGGAGCATTAACAACTAAGGCCATAATGCTCCGGGGATATGCGGTGGTCATTTCCTGACCTTTCCGCATCCTCCGTATTTGGTGGTCACGGCCATCCAAGAGATGATCAAACTTAACAGAATTGTAAGATAACTGAAAATTTTCCCTAACCCCAACCAAATTATAGTAAAGTTCCTGCAATGTGCAGGCTGTAATTTAGAAGGAATGGGAAAGCAAAATTGAGAGTAGGAGAGACCTAATGTGCTATAGACCTAATGACTCTGATGAGTATTATGAACAGCTATACAGAGAAGTAGAGTAGGCCAGTAAAACAGATCAGCTTATAATGGGAGAGTTTAATTTCCCAGATATTAACCGGACCTTGTGGGTTGGTCACTCACACACTAGCAAGGCTTTTGTGAATTTATTGGTTGATTGTTTCTACAGCAGCATGTTTGGTAGGCAACCAGAGAGAGTAATACTCTTGATTTGATTATCAGTAGTGATTCTTCATGCATTAAGAATCTGCAGATAAAGGAACCACTAGGTGGCAGTGATCACAGTGTGCTGATGTGGAATTTACTCAAAGAGGTAACTACCATCAGGGGTAATGGGAAGGGTTTTGCTTCCATAAAGGTGACTACAGAGGTCTGAGACAGTTTTTAAAATCTATGCAGTGGGACCAACTGATGATTTCACCAACAGCAAATTTTTAAATGGGAAGCATTCAAAGAATTAATTTTCGAAGCTACTAGGCTTTTCATACCATCTAAGAAATATAGGTTTAGGCATAAATGGATGTCAGATGAACTAATGAGACATGTGGCAGAAAAGAAAAATACATGGGATATATATAAATTAAGAGGTGGCACAGAAGCCTATGGAAGATATAAGCTGGTCTGTAATCAAGTCACAAAAGAGGTTAGGCAGGCAAAGGCAGATTGCGAGAAATCTTTAGCAAAGGATGCAGAGATAAACAGCAAAGAGTTCTTTACTTATATAAACTCTAGAAGGATTTATCGATAGTTCTAGAAACTCTAGAACCATCAATAAACTCTATCAATGGTTCTGTTGATGATCCTGCTCAGGTAGCTAACAAACTGAATGAGTATTTTGCATCTACACTTACACATGAGGAGTTATTCAGGGAGGGGAATACCAGAGGTGTATTAAACTATGGTAGTGAGTTAAATGATTTTTTAATAACTGAGAGCAAAGTGAGGAGAAATTGTTGAAGATAAACATAAAAAAGGCACCTGGGATGGATGGGATCTATCCAGTTATATTAAAGGAGGTGGCAAAGGAAGTCGGCAAATACTTAGCCATAATTATGAGAGCTTCCTTGGATTCAGGGGAGATACCAATGGAATGGAGATGTGCAAATGTGACCCCAATTCACAAAGAAGAATCAGAGGGTGACCCAAGCAATTATAGACCCGTTAGTTTAACTTTTGTTCTGGAGAAATTAATGGAGGCACTGCTTAAAGAAGCACTGCAGGATCATCTAGACAAGACTGCAGTAATAGTTCGGACACAGCATGGGTTTGTTAAGGGAAGACTTGTCTGACCAATTTGATTGGATACTATGATGTGGTCACAGGATGCAAAAAATAATTTTGATATCATATACTTTGATCTTAGGAAAGCTTTTGATACTGCTGCACATGGAAGACTACTGTACAAATTGGAACAGTATGGTTGTTTATTATTTTGGTTTTTAGGAGCATTAGCAACTAAGGCCATATGGCTCCGTGGAACAATATTGCATTAAGGGAAAAATGCTGCTATGGATAAAGGGATGATTGAGTGGGAGAAGACAAAGAGTGGTAATCAATGCACACTGCTCTTCGTGGACTAATGTTATTAGTGGAGTTCCCCAGAGTTCAGTGTTGCTGTCTGTATTTATTAATGATATTCATGAACATATGTCAGATTTAATGTCTAAGTTTGCAGATGATACAAAGGTTGGCAGGGTTGTTAATGACACTAATGACAGTACACTACTGCAAGAGGATCTAGAAATGTTGAGCAGACAGGCTGAGAGGTGGCAATTGAAGTTTAACATTGACTAATGTAAAGTACTGCATATGGGTAGCAGTAACCCCAGAGTAACATATCAACTGTGTGGTACTACACTCAAGGTGGTAGAGAATGAAAAGGACCTGGGGGTAATTGTGCAGTCAGATATGAAGTTTTCTGAGCAGTGCAGATGGTCCGCAAGAACAGCTCATGGTGTCTAGTCAATGATATACAGGAATTTTTCTAGCAGGGATAAGGAGGTGATTATCCCATTGTATAAAGCAACAGTCAGGCTATACCTTAAGTACTGTATACAGGTCCAGACCTGTATACAGTACTTAAGGTATAGCCTGACCGTTGAGGTTTATTCCTGGAGGCCTCATTTTATGATGGATGTAGAGCTGCTGGAATGAGTACAGAGAAGGGCAACAAGATTAGTGAATGGAACAAAGGGTTGCTCTTACTCTTATGAAGAAAGGGTTAAGATTTGAAAATTACAGTGTCTGGTGACTAGGCACCTGCAAAGTGATCTGATTGAGGTGTATAAGGCCTTGAATGGGTTGAGCAAGCTCAATGCTGATGGGATTCTTCCTCATGCCCAGATTAATCACCAGAGGGGACATAAATTCAAATTGAAGAAAGACAGTTGTAGAATAGATGTGCGGAAATTTGCCTTTAGCCGGCGTGTGGTTGATTGCTGGAATAAACTTCCATCTGTCATTGTAGAAGTTGACAGCTTAAATAAATTCAAGGCAGAACTAGACAATCATTTGGAGCCAATGGGTGAAATGGGAAGGCATTTTTTTTTTTTTTTTTGGCTGATGCTGTATAAGCTTGCTTTCTTGCATCATATGCTAATGCTAATGCAAAAATTCACACTGAAGATATTCCTAAGACTTGTAGTAAATATAGGATTCAATTCCAGGTAAGTCAATTCAAGAAAATAAAACATTAATTTTTTTTAAAATTACTTGAAAACAGCTTAAGTACAGTACGTATATTAATGCTGTATACTAATGTGATGTTTACATGATAAAAATAGTTATATTTAATATTAACTGTTTAACTTTGAAATAAGTAAGCTGTTCAGTATGTCAATGTTATTTTTGGAGTTTTCATCTATTATAACTTGTGTCTACAGTTACACAGATATTTTTATGGTGAATAAAATTCATCAAGTGTGCCAACTTGTGAGATCTTTGCAATATTACTCAACTCATATTCAACCAAAATGTTTTTACTTTAATATTCTCTGTAATAATTTATAAACAAAATTTGCCCATATAATTTGTTTTACGCAAATTTATTTTATCTAAAAACTGAATAGTGAATTTTAATATGTCAAGTAACCTTTTAATTTCTTTCTCTTCTCCTCCAAATGCCACTACTGTTCTTATAGATGATAAAACTTCCTCTGCTACTGCTGCTGCCTCACCAGCCAATCCTTTTTCATTTGATGAAGCAGAACCCTGAACCTATAAAACATTTTCATATTGTAATATTTGATCTCTTCATTTCTATAATAAAAAATTAAAACATTAAAATTTATTATTATATACTATTACTACTACTACTATTATTATTATTATTATTATTATTTGATATTATTTTATTACTACTGCTACAGTACAAGCTCTCAAATGTAGCATATATGAAATCTCTTGGTGATTTTTTTTTACTGGTCAATAATATAAGTCGTCCTTGTACTTAAATATTGTAAAATAATCCACTAACACAGTACCTCATTTTGAAAGCATAGAATATGCCACATGGAAGGACTTCTACTGTTATGAAAATATTGTAATTTCCCTTTGAATATTCTTAGTATTAGTATATTAATAGTGGTAAATGATGCAGCACCCATTTTTTCCATTTACTAAATTTACTGCTTTTCTCCGCACCCATTCAACAGATCAATATCCTTCCTAAAATGAGACTTCCTAAAAAGATGTGGCTTAAACATTGCATTATACAATGGATAATCATTTCTTTATCTCTACTGCCAGAATTTCTGTATATCACTGACAAATTCCCACAAGATATCCTGGCAGCCTGTCTGCACTGCATGGGGGCTAATTGTGCAGTCAGATATGAAGAGAACTTCATATCTCACTGTACAATTAGACCCATGCCTTTTTCACTCTCTACCACCATGAGGGTGGTACCACACAGTTGACATGTTAATTAGCATTAGTGACAAATGATGCAAGAAGCCAAGCTTATACAACATCAGCCAAAAAAAAAAAAAAAAAAAAAAAAAGACACCTCCCATAGTTTCTCTAGTTTTTCCTTGAATTTATTTAAGCTATCAACTTCCATAACAGATGGAAGTTTGTTCCAGGATTCAACCACCCGCTGGCCAAGGGCAAACTTCTGCAAGTCTGTTCTGCAACTGTCCTTCATCAATCTGTGTGGTCATGTGTGTGGTCTGAGCAAGAGGAAGAATTCCATCAGCACTGAGCTTGTTCAATCCATTGAAAAGTCTTAAACATCTCAATCTGATCACCTCGCACCTAGTCTTCAGGCACTGCAATTTGTGGAACCGAAGTGTTTCTTGGTAAGAGCAACCCCTCTGTTCCCCTCAACAATCTTGTTGCCGTTCTCTATACTCATTCCAGTAGCTCTACATCCTTCCTAAAATGAAGCCTCCAAACCTGTATTCATTACTCAAGACGTGACCTGACCATTGCCTTATACAATAAGATAATTTGGGATTACTGCTGCCCATATGCAGTACCTTGCATTTATCTATGTTAAACTTCAATTGCCACTTCTCAACCAATCTGCCTAATTTTTCTAGGTCTTGTTACAGTACGATACCTTGATTACTATCATTTAGCACCCTTCCAACCTTTTTATCATCTTCCATCTTAAATTTTAAGCCTGATATACCTTCATCAATATCATTAATAAATACAGAAAACAACAATGGGCTCAGCACTGAAGCCTATTGGACTCCACTAATAACATTAGTTCACAAAGAGCAGTGTCCATTAATAACCACTCAACCATCCCTTTATCCAGAACAGCAACTTGCCCTTAATGGTGCACTGCTCCAATCTGTACAGCTTTTGTGTGCAACAACATCAAATGCTTTCCTGAAATCCAAGTATATGATATCAAAATTATTTTTGCATCCAGTTCCTTGGTCACTGAATCATAGTAACCTGTCAAATAAGTCAGACAAGATCACCCCTTAACAAATCCATGATGTGACTGCAGTATAATTGCATTCCTGTCTAGATGGCCCTGCATTACTTCTTTAACTAAAGACTCCATTATTTCCCAGGAACAGAAGTCAAGCTAAAAGTCTTTAATTACTCATGATCCTTTGATCGTCCTTTGTGAATTGGGGATATACAACTGTACATCTCCAGTCCCTAGGAACCTGCTCTGAATCTAAGGATGCTCTCATAATTATGGTTAAAGGTTTTCTTACCTCCTTTAATATAACTGAATATATTCCATCCATTCCAGGTGCATTTTTTACATTTAGATTCAACAATTTCTCTTCCACTTTCTTCACATTTTCATTTTCATTTCATTTATTTGTGTACACACACAATTATTACATATATATATATATATATATATATATATATATATATATACAATATTTACAAAAAGATATATATACAATTTTATATACATTAACATTCTCGTTATACATATATAAGACATTATATTATACCTCCTGGTGCACTTCATACATGTATCCCAGAGTCAAGGGTGGCTCCTAGGCAAAAGCCCATTTCCACCTAGTTCATCTGTTTTGATGTAGAACCTCAACAAATCTAGCCTAAAAACATGTGCAAGGTATTTTAACACCTCCACTTTCTTCACAGTCATCACAAAATCATTTAGCTGCCTGTTGGAATTAGTATTAGCAGTTTCAAATTATGTAAGAAGGCAAGTTTATAACAGCATCAGCCAAAAAAAAAAAAAAAATATATATATATATATATATATATATATATATACCCTTCCCCAGCATCCCCATCACGAAAAATTTCCTGATGTGTGAATGTAAATGCATAATACCTATTCAGTTTGTCAGACCAGAGCAGAATCATCACAGTTAAACTACTGATATCTAGTGGACCTAGTGGTTGTTTTATGTTCTTAAAGCATGATGAGTCACTGATAATCAGATCAAGAGTATTGCATTCTCTAAAATGCTAATGTAGAAAAGAGTCATCCAATAAATTCACAAAAGTCTTGCTACTACGTGAGTGACCAACTCATAAGTGCACAACATGTTCACCCTGCCATGTTGCATTTCTTCCCAAGAAATGCACTGTGTCATTAGACCTACACTGTGCACAAGTGGCTCGAGGAGCACAGAAATATCACCCATCTCGATTGGCCACCAAATTCACCTGATCTCAACCAATTGAACACCTGTGGGATGTTTCGGAACAGGAAATCAGGTGTACAGGCATGCAACCATCATCTATTCTGACATTGTAGAAAGCCTTGCAAGCAGCATGGCTGCAGATTCCTATAAACATATTCAGACATCTAGTGGACTTAATGCCTAGGTGAATAGCAGCTGTACTCCATGCAAATGGTGGCTCAAGACAGTATTAGGTAGATGGTCATAATTCAGTTATCATGTATTTCTCTGGAAGCTCAGGCATTGAGCTTGAAACTATCTCTCTCTAATGCAGTTCTTTCTAATCTTCTTGCCTAGGCAATGGAAAATAAATTAACAGTTTCTCCTTCAAAAACCAAGATAATGGTATTTAAAGGTAAGCTGAATTATAATAGACCCCCTCACAATTAAATCGAATTGATCTTCCCCTCCCTGTGTCACATCATGTAAATACAGGCAGTTCTTGCTTTACGAGTTCCCGTAATTGCAAAAATTGAAATTACGAGCTTTTTTTCCCAAGTATCAAGTATCAACAAAATCGAAAATATGAACATTAATTGCAAAAAATGAATGTTAAACATTCATAAATACCGCATTCCAAACCACATGTGTAGCTATACAATACAGTGTACCCTGCTTTACGATATTAATCAGTTCCAGAGACACCATCGTATCGTTAAAATATTGTAATGTGAATCCAATAACACATTGTTTTTGGGTAATTCGTTTCAAGATCTCGAAAGTTGAAATTTTCGCTGCAAAACTAAGCTATTTATCTCTCTAAAATGTTATTTTTAAGGTTACAAGCATGACCTTAAGGCGATATAAAAAGTCATGAGCATGGTTTGTAAATTGTATTAGTTACCAATTCAAATCACTAAAATGCACTACACTTTTGTCGTTATCATATGTTCCCATTATAAGAATCAATTTTGAACGGCTTTGTGATATTTTTCTAAAGCGCATTTCTGGAGGTCACGACCATAAAACAATAAAAACAATTTGCACTTCCTGGTTTATTGGGCTTTTCTGTTACTACAAGAAATTATAAATGGGTAGTAAACTTGATCTTCTTGCATTTGCAAAAATACCAACAGCTGGAATTGTGTGGTTTTTTACGTTATTATGGTGAAATGTGTTTCCCCTTTACTGAAATCTTCAATCGAATAAAAAACAAATAAATTTTCAGAATCTTCTCTTCATTCCTTTTTTTTAAGCTTTGTAAACTTGTTACTCCATGTGAACTGTGTTATTTGCAATTTGTGTGTACCATTAAAAAATGCTTATGCATGCAATCATGAAATTTATAATTAAAAGAGAAGATTATCTTGGAAATAAACTCCTGCTTATTTAAAAATGATGAAGAATAAACATTCTTTAACATTTGTAAGTCATAAATAATTTCTCCATTATTATAATTTGCTTGATTTTACAGTTTTCATTTCTTTCGATAAATCAATCATTTTTTAAACATAAACTAATTAGCTAACTAATTTCATAGTTGAAACGTAACCACATTTTTAACATTATGTCTATGGGAAATAAATTCCTGCTTTATGAGCGTGCACTAGAAACGAATTAACTCGTAAAGTCGAGAACTACCTGTAGTAGTAATTATTCTTGATGACCATCTGACTTTTTTTTTTGCTTCATATGGACTACTGTTGAAAAAGTCAAAAATTTCAGATTAATGCTTATTAGTTTCCCACTGAGAATGGGGCTTAAATAGCAAAACAAATAATATTTTTGTTGATACTGACCAGACAAGAAATGTAACATAAAAAAATTAAATAAATAAAGTAGTAAAATAAAGTCCAGCTACATAGAGAAAGAATAATAGGAAAAGAAGGAATATCATCTTTTTCGCTCCTGGAAAAAAAAATAATAAAAAAATACGTATTTTCCATTCATTCTAGCTTTTCATTTTCAGAAACTAAATCTTCAAAGAGACATACTATGTCACTGGTCTTTAGCATTTTCCTCTATTTTTTCTATACTATATTTTTTCATCTATTTTTTCTATACAATACAGACTTTATTTTATTATTTTATTTTATTTTTTAAGTTACATTTCCTCTCTGGTCAGTGTTGATATTAATATTGTTCATACTTCATTCCTGGTCACTAAAAAGTTCATTATAAATAGAAAAATGCTCTTATTATATAAAGCAGTATTTATTTCAATCATCACTTTTTCCACAGGACTACTTTTTTTTTTTTTTTTGCTAAGAATCCCATCTACAAGCTAGACTTGTTTCCATCCAACACAGTTTTCTTCCATCTATGTCAAGATGTTCATGAACTGTTTCAATCCAGGCTTTAAGTTATTACAGACTGCCTTCCTATAGAAATTCATCTGATTTTCTGTTGTATGTGTTATCATATCAGATGGTGCATTCCTCTTAAAATTCTAGATATAAATGTCAATTATACTTTCAAAACTAGAAAAAAATAGTTGTTGGAACATATTTATGACTCTTTAGCAAAACAGATGGACTGCCTCTACTAAAGGTACTGTAACAAAACTATTTATTCCAGATATCTCTTGCAACAGTTAAAATTCATAGCCAGTAGTTCTCATTCAGTCTATATAATTCATTTATTCTGACTGATCACGGATCTCTCAACACTAAATTGTAGTTCTACTTTAACCTGAGACTCTCCACTCGCCTGTGGAGAGATGAAGGACTGGGTACATGTGTTATTCCTTTGCCCATCATATGCAGCCTTTTTTCATCCATTAACTGTCCTTGTTCTCAACTTCTCATCATATGCAAAAGATCTCTCAAGCAAAGAAATCTTTCTACACCATACTTTTTCCAGGAAACCTTAGCCACAAGAAGAAGCCTGACTGCTGCCAGGTGTGTCAACTCCAGCTCTTTATCCTACTTTTACCATGCAGAACTTTTTTCCCCTTCTCCCCACACACTTTTTTCCCTTCTGACACCTTATTTTTTACAGTGAACATGTGTATGTGTGGGAGAGCAAAAGGCCAACCCTCTTTTTTAGGATTAGACTGTGGGCAACACTAGGCTGTTCTACTTTTGAGCTGTCTAGTAGTGCAGGATTTTCTTGATGCTTCGCTCACAGTATGCTTGGATCAGCATATGCATAGTAGAGGCCTGCCTCATCATGGCAGAGACAAATACCAGAAAGAAACCTGACTAGTTTAACAACATACCATTACCCAACACACACTCTTCATAACCTGCATTACACACACAACTAGCTTTAGTGTTCTGCTCTCAATAGAAATTAAGATGGCAGAGAGGTTTATATTTTTTATATATATTTTTATTGTCTTCTGTGATAGCTTATTTGACAAGATACATCACTACGTGCCTTCATTTGGAGAGGTCCAAGATCGATTCCTGTCAACGAAGGGGATGTCTAAATCTTTTTTAAACAAGGCTGTAGTTAATCAATGTCAGGCAGAGAGAGAGAGAGAGTAGAGAGCTTTCCCCTGTAAGTTATTGTGGGTTTTTTACCCACACATGAGCAACAACATGAGTATGAGCAAGCTCAGGTACTGTTATAACAATAATTTGATATTTTATACGAGGGATGTCAGAAAAGTAATGGGATTGATTCTGTAACAAGTATAGTGACAACACTGGAAACAAGTGATGAGCAACAACATGTAGTGGGTTCCTTTTCCTAACCTAACTTTCAATTCTTTGCAGTAAATCTGACACTAGTGCAGTTATAGTAATCAGATGGTTGTTAAACGTGTTACAATTATGAAACAGCGAAATAGTGATCAACAATACGCAATCAAGTTTTGTGTTAAACTGAGAGAAAGTGCAAGTGATGTATATAAAAAACTGAGAACGGCATATGGAGAGGATGCCATGTCACGATCTCAAGTATTCAGTTGGCACAAGATGTCTTCGGAGGGACATGAAACAGTGGAAGATGTGACACGTGCCAGCAACCACTCGATAGAAAATGAGACATGCCAGCAACCACTTGAACTGATGACAATGTCCAGAGTGAGAGTGGTAATTCATCGAGAGTTAAGGTTAATAATAAAAATAATAGCCAATGAACTGAATTTATATTGAGATGCTGTTCACAAAATTTTAAGTGAATTTTGACCATGCAAAAAGTGTCTGCAAAAATGGTTTTGTGGGTTTTGAGCGATGGACAAAAAACAAAACAGTATTTATGTGTCTTGATTTGCTAGAAAGGTTAGAAATCTATCCAGACATGTTGAAACAAGTTGTTACTGGTGATGAAACCTGGTTTTTCCAGTATGAACCAAACACCAAAGTGAGGAGTGGCACAGGAAAACATCTCCACGTCCGAAGAAATTCTCAAATGACCAAATCAAAAGTGAAAATGATGATTGTGTGTTTTGATTATCGAGGCATCATTCACAAAGAGTTTCTGCCAGAGGGTCAAACAATGAACCAAAATTACTACAGAGAAATTCTCAAGTGGTTGCAGAAAAGAGTCCTTCATGCGACCAGAGTTTAGTCAAGATTGAATCCTCCATCAATGACAACACACTATCCCATTCTGACTTCTCAATTACAGACTATTGGATGCAGAGGAGCATTCCAGTCCTCTCGCAACCACTGTATCCACTGGGCCTCACTCCATGTGATTACTTTTTGTTCCCAAAACTGAAAAAGAAACTAAAAGGAAATTTAGTCAATAAATACAATTCAAAAGGCTGTAGCTGACACTATAAAGGTGCTGACAGATGAAGACTACCAGTGTTGCTTTAATGACTGGAAATACCATTGGGGACATTGTGCAGCTGCAGAAGAAAGTTATTTTGAAGGTGACCATTGTTATCCTGCATAAAATTCAAAATAAAAATTTTTATTGATTTAATCGCATGACTTTTCTTGACAGGCCTCATATATGTTTATTCTGATAGTTGCTTTTAATTGTACATACTTTTGTTTTATAGACTGTCAGTGAATGAAAGGATGATCACATATCAATTACAGGCATACCCCACATTTATGAAAGGTTGGGTTCCAGGCTTTTGTCGTAAAGCGGATCACTACCTTTTTTCATTTGCAGATGCATATGATGCTCGAAAGTTTCACAAAATTAAGCACAGCACTTACCTTTAACATTGCAATTAAATATTGATGCAACAACTTACAAAACTGTGAAATAAAGTCCCTCCACTCTACATTTACATAAAGGCTTGTGACCTTCAAACATAAAATGTAAACACTTTATGTTTGGCAGCATTAAAGGGATGAAAAAATTAGTAAGGGTAAAAGATAGGAAAATTTAAAAAGTAGGAGGTTGCAGATACAATTAGAGGGGATTGATCATTTTAAAACCTTACTTTTGACAAAATATATGATAAAAACCTGCTTCTACATGACCTCAATACATTCACTTTGTCTGTACACCCTACACCTAGTATAAATTTATTGAAGTATAAATTTATAAATACAGTATAAATTTATTGAAGAAAAACTGAAAGGGATGGCACAAATTCTACACTATCTGGATCTTCTTCATCTACAACTAAATGCTTCCTTGCAGGAGATTTGTGTGGACTTTTTGTAAGCCTGGTTGACGATCGAGTAGGACTTTCAACTGATGTTCAAGGCTGAAAATTTGAGAGGATGTTTTGTTGTTGTTGTTGTTATTTTGGTTTTTAGGAGCATTAGCAACTAAAGCCATGTTGCTCCGGGAATATGCGGTGGTCAGTCCCTGACCTTTCCGCATCCTCCGTATTTGGTGGTGATGGGCTCAAACCCCGGTCTAATCAAGAAGCGTGTGCTATGCACTGCTGCTCCTTCCCACCTGGCTACGGAGGCGCCTAGAGGATGTTTTATGAAAGTAGGAATTCAATGAAGTTTGAATTGTGGCTCTTCTTTTCTTTTCTCTGTAGATTTCTCTATAACAGGCATATTGATCTAAAATACCAGTATTTACTTTGGAACTTCTTTTAAAATTGGAATCTGCCTTTTCAAAAATCTACATAACTCCTAAAAGCCTGAATGCTTTTGAAAGTTTCTTGCAAGTTAATTCTTTAGGAATGGGATTTGATACATCCTCAGGATGAGAATCCTCTTCATTCCTCCTAAGCTCTTCAAGTTATAGATCTTCATTACTTAGGGGCTGCGAATGTTACCCAAGCAGTTCAGTAACATCTTCAGGCTCCATTTTTAGCTCTAACTGCCTTGCCATATCTACAATATTTGTAGTAGCCTCTTCGATATGATTTTCAAATCCTTCAAAATCATCAGTAGTAAACTGAGGACACAACCTCTTCCAAATATCTTTAAGTGTTGAATGTTTCACTTCATGCCATGCATCCCTAATAGTCTTGATGCCATCCAAGATCGCAAAGACTTTTCAAAATTATTTTACTACATTTGCTGTATGCTTACTGTCAGATTCACTGTCTATTGCAACTATAGCCTTAGCAAATGTTCTCGTCAGATAATATGATTTAAATGCAGCAGTAACACCTTGGTCCATTGGTTTAAGCAATGAAATATTATTTGCAGGTAAGAAAATTACTTGAACATCTAGGTTAAGGTCATCTAATGGTTTAAGGTGGCCACAGGTGCATTATCCAAAAGAAGTAAAATTTTGAAGGGAATTTTTTTCTTTTCTGTACAGTATTCCTTAACTGCAGGCACAAAGTAATTTGAAAACCGCTCTTCAAAAAGTGATGCAGTAATCCATGCTTTTGAATTTGATTTACAATAAACAGGAATACTGGATTCTTTAAAGCTCTTAGGTTTTCTGAATGATAAATTAGCATAGGCTTCAATTTAAAATCACCTGCAGCATTGGAACCTAACAAAAGGGCTAGTCTACCTTTTGCTACTTTAAATCCCAGCAATGACTATGTTCTTGAAGGCATTTTTTTCCAATAGGGGCCAGTTTCATCAACATTAAAAATCTGCATTTCAGAATAATCTCCCTCATCGACATTCAATGAACTTGGCTAGCTCATCAGGAAAATTAGCCGCAGCTTCTGTATCCACAACGGCTGCTTCACCTTGAACGTTAATATTATGGAGATTGCTCCTATGCGTAAATCTATTAATCCAGCCTCTAGCAGCAAATTCAGCATCCTTAGCTGCCTCCCCTCTTCTGGTTTTCACGTCAGCAGAGAGACTTAGGGCCTTATTCTGGATGATCGTTTGGCTTATAGGAACATGCTGGCTAGTTTTATCATCTATTCATTCCATTAAAAATTTTTCCACATCGGCAATTGTCCATTTACAACTCTTTTTTTGTTTGTAAATTGTCCATTTACAAAGTATTGTTGTACTGACTGGTGTAGCACTTCTCACTTCATTTAAGAATTTTCTCTTTGGTTTTAAGAACAGTAATAAAACTGTAGTGTGAAGTAAGCTTAGCCTATGACCTATCTCACTGTTTGATGATTATTAAATTAGATAATTATGAAAATTATTAAATTGAATCATCATTCAATTTAATAATTTTACTCTTGGTATCTAATGTGAGACTGACAGCTCTCCTTCTTCTTTTCACTTTTACTATTATCTACCATTATTAATTATTATATTATGTAAATATATATACATACAGATTATAATGCATAAAAGTCTGTAATCAACACAAAAACACAGAGATAAACAGCACAAAATAATGCCGAATACAAACTGAGTCTGCCACATGGAGTGTACGTCGGTTGATTTCTCACTGGCGTTAGTGTGGATCAGGTGTCTCAGGAACATTTGTTATTTTTTTTTTTTAGGATCATTAGCAACTAAGGCCATATTGCTCCGGGATATGCGGTGGTCATTCCCTGACCTTTCTGCATCCTCCGTATTTGGTGGTCACGGGCTCGAACCCCAGTCTAATCAAGAAGCGTGTGCTACGCACTGCTGCTCCTGCCCACCTGGCTACGGAGGCGCCTCTCAGGAACAGAGCATAGACTATAATTAAAAGGTGTTGTAAATATGGATCATCGTAACTGGATCATTTTAGAGCAGGGTACACCTGTATCTAATGTTGTAAATATCTTGATAAATAGCAGGTTGAGTAATTAATTAGAGAATAAAACAGAAAGTTAAAATAATGTGAAAGTGATTTAGGCTATGGGAATAACTAACAGGTAAGCTACCTCAGTGAGCTAGACCAAAAATACCAACAATTTAACAGTAGATGGGAACCACATTTACTCACCATCATCACAAGTCCAGCACCTAAAACAACGATTGGCATGAGCGAGAGAGTTACAAGGGTCAATTTCCAACCATAATAAAGAGCAAAGCAAAGAGACATCATTGCATTTGTAAAAGAGAACAAAGCAATGGGACCTTTTTCCCCAATAGCATTATGGATATGAGTGAGATCTCTGTAATATAAATAAAGAAAAATGTTAATTAATGTTGGAAAATGATAATGAAAAAAAAATCAGTTTTTCAGAGTTTCTTTTTAGGATTATAATTTTTATTGAGATTAAACTGTTAATTATATATACATTAAAGAAAATAAACAAACTTAACTTTTTTTTCCTCTTTTACAGATGCAAACATTTTAATTAAAAAAGAATTTGAACATTAGCATTAGCATTAGTAGAGGGATATGATGCAAGAAAGCAAGCTTATTCAGCATCAGCCCAAAAAAAAACCAAAAAAAAAACACACCACTCCCATTTCACCCCTCCGTTCGTTCGAAATACCTGTCCAGTTGAGCCTTAAATTTGTTTAGGCTATCAACTTCAACAACAAATGATGGAAGTCGGTTCCACCAACCAACCACCCGCTGGCCAAAGGCAAATTTCCGCACATCTATCCGACATCCGTCCTTCCTCAATTTGAATTTATGCCCTCTGAGGTGATTATTCTGAGCAAGAGGAAGAATCCCATTGGCATTGAGCATGCTCAAACCATTCAAAGCCTTATACACCTCTATCAGATCACCTCGCTGGTGCCTAGTCTCCAGACTCTGTAATTTGCAAGACTTAAGCCTTTCTTCGTAAGAGCAACCCTTTGTTTCATTCACTAATCTTGTTGCCCTTCTCTGTACCCGTTCATCATAGTATCCAATAAAACTGGCAAACATGATTTCCCCTTAACAAATGCATGCCATGTTTGAAGTAGAATTACAGCCTTGTCTAGATGATCCTGTATTACTTATTTTACCAGTGACTTGTGTCACCATTTATCTCTCCTTTATGAATTGGTGATACAACATGTATCCCCAATTCATAAAGGATGTAGATCTGCACCTGTTCCAGCAGATTTACATCCTTCCTAAAGAGAGGCCTCCAGACCTGTATACAGTAGCTAAGATACAGCCTAGCCATGGTATTGTACAAAGGGATAATCACCTCCTTATCCCTGCTAGCAAAGTTTCTGTATATCATTCACAAAACCCCATATCATTCACAAAACCAGATAGGCTGCCAGGACAGTGAGCTGTCCTGGCAGCCTATCTGCACTGTTCAGAGAATTTCATATCTGACTGCACATTCATCCCCAGGTCTTTTTCATTTTCCACTACCCCGAGTGTAGTACCACACAGTTGATAAGCTACCCACATGCAGTAACGTGCAATTGTTAAACCTAACTGCCATTTCTCAGCCCATTGACCCAATTAGCCTAGATCTCGATGGAATAGCTCACCGTGATTATTGTTGTTAACCACCCTGCCAATCTTTGTATCATTTACAAACTTAGACATTAAGCCTGATATATCAATATCATTAATAAATATTAAAAACAACAATGGGCCCAGGACTAGACTCTGGGAGACTCCACTATTAATGTTAGTCCACAAAGAGCAGTGTCCATTGATAACCACTCTTTGCTTCCTCCCACTCAACCATCCCTTCATCCAAAGCAGTAACTTACATTCAATGCCACACTGCTCCAATTTGTACAGCACTTTTATTTACAATAGTATCAAAAGCATTCCTGAAATCCAAGTATATAATATCAAAATTATTTTTTGTATCCAGTTTCTTTGTTATTGCATCATAGTATCCATCCAATCAAATTGGTCAGACAGGATTGCCCCTTAACAACATTCCATGACTGCAGTATAAATGCCTTCCTGTCTAGATAGTTTTTCATTACTTCTTTAACCAGTGATTTAACTTCTTTAACTGGAACAATGTTAAGCTAAGAGATCTGTAATTATTAATGTCATCTTCTGAACAACCTTTATGAATTGGGGATACATTCAACTTCTGATCCCCAATTCCAGTTCATAGAGACATCTCCTGAATCTAAGGGTACTCTCATAATTATATCTGAGCATTTGCTTACCTCCTTGCTGCCTCCCTTAATATAATTGGATAGATTTTATGTGTACATTCAACAATTTCTCTTTCGCTTTCCTTTCAGTTATCACAAAATCATTTAGCTCTCCATTAGCGTTTAATAAAATTCTGGCATCCCCTCCCTTAAAGAATTCATCAAGTCTGAATGTACATGCAAAATATGTATTCAATTTCTCAGCAAACTGAGCAGCATCATTAATAGTTACCCATTGACATCAAGTGGCCAATGTGATTTAATCCCTTCCTTCTACTGTTAATATATGCATAGAAGTCTTTGCGGTTTTTCTTTTCCATCTTTGCCAGATACTTCTCAATCTGCCTTAGCTTGCCAAATCTCGTTTGTATCTTGGATACAGACTAATTTATATCTAACATAGGCTTCTGAATCACCTGATAATTTATATGCATCCATGCACTTTCTTATCTGCTCTTAGCATTAGCATAGGCATTTGATGCAAGAAAGCAAGCTTATGCAGCATCAGCCAAAAAAAAAAAAAAAACCCACTTCACCTCTCTGTTCGTTCAAAATACCTGTCCAGCTGAGCCTTAAACTTATTTAGACTATCAACCTCCACTACAAGGGATGGAAGTCTGTTCCACCAACCAACCACCCGCTGGCTAAAGGCAAATTTCCGCACGTCTATCCTACATCTGTCTTTCCTCAATTTGAATTTATGCCCTCTCAGGTGATTATTCTGAGCTAGAGGAAGAATCCCATCAGCATTGAGCATGCTCAAACCATTCAAGGCTTTATACACCTCTATCAGATCACCTCGCTGGTGCCTAGTCTCCAGACACTGTAATTTGCAAAACTTAAGCCTTTCTTCGTAAGAGCACCCCTCTGTTCCATTCACTAATCTTGTTGCCCTTCTCTGTACTCGTTCCAGCAGCTCTACATCCTTCTTGAAATGAGGCCTCCAGACCAGTATACAGTACTCTAGGTGTGGCCTGACCATTGCCTTATACAAGGGAATAATCACCTCCTTATCCCTGCTGGAAAAATTCCTGTACATCATTGACAATACTCCATGAGCTACTCTTGCAGCCCGTCTGCACTGCTCAGAGAACTTCATATCTGCCTGCACAACCACCCCCAAGTCTCTTTCATTCTCTACCACTGTCAGTGTAGTACCACAGAGTTGATACGTTGCTCTGGGGTTGGTATTTCCCATGTGTAGTACTTTACATTTGTCAATGTTAAACTTCATTTGCCACCTCTCAGCCCATCTGCTCAACCTTTCCAGATCCTGTTGCAGCAACATAGTGTCATTAGTGCCCTTGACAACCCTGCCTACCTTTGTATCGTCTGCAAACTTCGACATTAAGCTTGATATACCATCATCAATATCATTTATAAATACAGAAAACAATAATGGACCCAACACTGAGCCCTGAGGGACTCCACTAATAACATTAGTCCACGATGAGCAGTGTTCATTGATTACCACTCTCTGTCTTCTCCCCCCTCAACCACCCCTTTATCCATAGCAGCAATTTGCCTCCAATGTCACACTGTTCCAATTTGTGTAGCAGTCTTCCATGTGCAACAGTATCAAAAGCCTTTCTAAGATCCAAGTATATAATATCAAAGCTATTCCCTGCATCCAGTTCTTTTTTGACTGCATCATAATATCCAATCAAATTGGTCAGGCAAGACTTCCCCTTAACAAAACCATGCTGTGTCCGAGCTATAACTGAAGTCTTGTCTAAATGATCCTGTAGTGCTTCTTTAACCAGTGCCCCATTAATTTTCCTGGAACAGAAGTTAAGCTCACAGCTCTATAATTACTTGTGTCAGCCTTTGATACTCCTTTGTGAATTGGGGTCACATTTGCACATTTCCAGTCTATGGGTACCTCCCCTGAGTCCAAGGAAGCTCTCATAATTATGGCTAAGGGTTTGCTTACTTCCTTTGCTGCCTCCTTTAATATAACTGGATAGATCACATCCACCCCGGGTGCCTTTCTTGTGTTTATCTTCAACAGTTTCTCCTCCACTTTACTCCCAGTTATTTCAAGATCCTCTAGCTTACTGCTAGAGTTGAATACACCTCTGGCATTCCCCTCGCTGAATAACTCCTCATGTGTGAATGTCGATGCAAAATATTCATTTAGTTTGTTAGCTACCTGAGCAGGGTCACCAACAGTTGAACCATCAATATCAAGTGGACCAATCTGATTCATCCCCTTATTTCTAGAGTTTACATAAGTAAAGAACTCTTTGCTGTTTTTCTTTGCATCCCTTGCCAAGGATTTCTCGTAATCTGCCTTCGCCTGCCTAACCTCCTTTGTAACTTGGTTGCATATCAACTTGTATCTATCATAGGCTTCTGTGCCATGTGTTAATTTGTAAGTATCCCATGCATTTTTCTTCTCTGCCATATGCCTCATTAGTTCATCTGACATCCATTTTGGCCTAAACCTTGAACAATATTTCTTAGTTGGAATGTAAAGCCTAGTAGCTTCCAAGATTAATTCTTTGAATGCTTCCCATTTTGAATTTGCTGTTGGTAACATCATCAGTTGGTCCCACTGTATAGAATTTAAATACTGTCTCAGTCCATCGTAGTCGCCTTTACGGAAGCAATAACCCTTCCCTTTACCCCTAATGGTAGTTACCGCTTTGAGTAAATCCCACTTCAGCACACTGTGATCACTGCCACCTAGTGGTTCATTTATCTGCAGATTCTTAATGCATGAAGAATCACTGCTGATAATCAAATCAAGAATATTACTCCCTCTAGTTGCCTCCCGAACATGCTGATGTAGAAAACAATCATCCAATAAATCCACCAAAGCCCTGCTAGTGTGTGAGTGACCAGCCCCCAAATTCCAGTCAATATCTGGGAAATTAAAATCTCCCATTATAAGACTCTCTGATTTACTGGCCCACTCTATTTCCCTGTACAGTTTCTTATTATACTTATCAGAGTCATTAGGCCTATAGCACACTCCTACTCTCAATTTTGATCTCCCAATGCTTATGTCACACCAAACTGACTCAACACTGCACTGTCCAGCGATGTCGACTGGCTTTACTTCCTTGGTTTTTATGTGTTTCTTAACTAATAGCATAACCCCTCCCCCCTTCCTATCCTGTCTATCCTTTCTGTAGACGTTGTACTTCTCAAATTCCAGTTCTGCATTCCTTATATCTGTGTGACACCACGTCTCTGATATCCCAACAATATCTGCCTTTGATGTTTTGAGCAATACCTCAAATTTCTCAAATTTATTTACTAAACTCCTAACATTGGTGTACACACAAGTATACCAGCACCTGTTTCTATTCTTAGCTACTCTAACACAACCTATGTGTTTACTTGTACCGCAATGGCTCCCAGCAGTCTCTGAAATATCATGCATCTTGTTTTTCAGGCTTCTGCTCATTCTAATAGAAGCAGTGCAAGAATCTCTTTCACCTCTGCCAGTGGCTACTGTCAATCTATTGGTCTTTGTCTCCCCCCAAGCTAGCAGTTTTCCGACCCACCTAACACTGCCTTGATAACATCAGCAAATATTCTTGCACCCTTTCTATTTAAGTGTATCCCATCCCTGTAGAAGCAATCTCTCCTATTAACAAGTACAGTCCAGGCTGAAAAAAATTCTACCCCTTGAGCCTTACACAATCTTTCCAGGGCCGAATTGATCGACAAGGCTCTCATCATATACTCCCTCCTATCGTGTCCGGGCAGAATTGCAGACACTTTCAAATTCAACCCTAATTCTCGGCTTTTGTTCAACAGTGACCTGCACTTGTTAAGTAATTCTGCCGGTCTCCTACTCTTAATATCATTAGTGCCAACGTGTACAACTATATCACCTTTTGTGCCCTTAAAAGGGCACAAAACATGTGGATAAAGCAGAAACTGTATCAAGAACACCTTCTCCAATGTAAAATCTGTTGCTAGTGCTTCATAATAATAATATGTACACAATGATTCACCCATAATAAAACTATAATTACTGACTTATTTTGCTCTTGCATTTTTCCAGAATGAAGTTAGGGTGACATGCAACCACAAGGCTTACAAGGTCAGCACACACCTCAACTTGGAGTTAGCTTCATGCCACTGTTGCTGCCATCTTAAGGGAGCTGCAGTGCAAATTTTGTTTTTCACAATGGAATCTAATCTCACCTAGCTCACAATATGGAATAAAGTTGTGTCGTTTACTTCATCACCTTATCACAATATACTAATATCTTATATTCAACCATTGTTTATCCAAACACTTTTACAGGATTTATAGTACTGCACAAATTAATGGAAACAATCCAGTTATTTACAGATATAAGCATTTATTGAAACTTAGTAAGCAGTAGGGCCTTCTTTGGCTGAAATAACTTGTTTCACTCTATTCAGTATAGATTCCACCAGTTTTTGACAAATTTTTGGCATTTCTGGATCATGAAACCAAACTTGAATTAAGGATGAAACTTGAATTTCATTAAAACTTCTGTTGTGTAGCCCATTTTTCTCAATTTTCCTTTACCAATTGCCCACAAATTTTCTATGGGATTAATTTCAGGTGAATTACCCAGCCAATCAAGACATGTAATGCCATTTTCCTTCATTAAAACTTTAACAGATCTCAAAAAATGGCAAGGTGCGAGATATTGCTGGAAGACACTTATGTTGCTCAATGTGAGAATAACACATTTGCAAAATTTCAAATATTTTGTACTGTTCATTGTTCCATTAACAGGAACAATGTCACAGAGCTCTTTGCTGAAAACTAGCCCTGAAACATCTTTTTTACAGGATATTTAACTATATATCATATGTTGAATGTGCTTCACAGAAAGCAGTTCCACATCTTGTTTTCAAATGTAATGAGAGTGCCTGCCTTGAACAATAATGCATGTCTCATCGGAAAATAGCACTTTCTTCTGCTTTCCATCCGGCATATTTCTTTGCCTAATCCAATTTTTTTTTTCTCCCTGTTAGAAACTGTTTTGTCAGAGAACAACTTGCCTTTCAACCACCTTCCAAGAGTCTATGATAGATTGTGGAATCATGGACATGAATTCCAGCATTAGAATGTTCATTTTAAAGATCAAAACTTGTTTTCTATGAGTTAATTTTAGATTTTCTTAAAAGGATTGTGTCATCTCGGACTGTAGTTTTTTGCTTTCTCCCATAGGTTTATTTTCCTGAATTAGTTTGGGGACACTGGCCCTATCTCTTTCTTGCATTGTAGAATTTTATTTATAGCACTCACACTCACTCCACATGTCTTTGCTATTTCTCTTTGAGTCACTGGTCTGTGTTCAGACAACATTACAATTTTTGCTCTTTTCTTTGATGTGATATCCATAGCTGAAACATGAAAAAACATAGTAAACTACAAATACACTTCAAACTATTAAATTGAAAAACTTCTATTGTAAGGAAAATTAATTAAAGCAATGCTACTCTATTTAAAATAACCTAATTTGTTGTAAAGCGACAATACAATTTCCTTCCCACAGCTTTCAGCACATAAAACCAACATTTCTGCATCGCAAGTGCTTGTTTCCATTATTTTTTTTTTTTTTTGTAAAAACCCCAAACACGAGAGGTATTAGAACTTATAGTATTTAGTACCATACAGGAGTTGAAGTTTAAGAAGATGAAAGAAGATATGAAAAAAACACAGTTAACCACAAATACACTTCAAACCATTAAACTGCAAAACTTCTATTAAAATTAGCTAATTGTAAAAAAAATTAATTAAAGCAATGTTACTCTGTTTAAAATAACATAATTTGTTCTGAAGTGACAATATAATTTCCTTCCCACAACTTTCAGCACATAAAACCAACATTTTCTGCATCACAAGTGCTTGTTTCCATTAATATATATTTTTTTCTTTTATGAAAACCCCAAACACAAGAGGCACGCTATGGCATTTATGTCTGTCAATACTGTAACTGACAGAGATAAACAAATAATAACATCTGACCGCTAAGACTGTACATGTAAATTATGTTACCACTTATATAGGAAAATAATTATTAAAAGTGTGGATGTGTTAATTTCTTATTTAATACTTTTATTTTTAATAACTGTTCTCTCAAATAAATGTTAACAATTTCCAATCAGCTTGCATTTTGTATACTCTAATTCTAATGAAACTACCAACATAAATTAAATATATAGTCATTTACTATTATACCACATAGATATAATTGCCAAATTACAACCAGAAGTTAACTGATATACCTAACTGTTAAACTGATTATCTGAATAAAGCACCACGAAAAAGTTAGTTGAGATGGTAAGCAATAAGTGGTATCAAGATGCTGTTTGGACCTGATACAGTAATCCCAGTGCTTGCTTTGGATCAAATTTTGAATATATATATATATATATATATATATATATATAAACACTGGTTACTTGCAATTTTGCACTGTTATATGGATTTTCAACAGGTTTAGATGTTTTGGCTTTTTACTTCTGAGTAAAGGGACATAAACATCTAGAAAGTATATCAAACATTCTCCTTCTCATCACTGTATATTTATCATAATGGTTCTTCTGTACTTCATTATTTTTCTTGCTGTCTCTCTCTTTTTTTTTTTTTTATGATGTATAATAACCTATATATTAGTTCTGAAACTCTACATCTGTTTAAAACTTAAAAGAGGACCTTTAAAGGCAGGGTAGAATCCATGATGGATTTTATACTTTTCTATATTTGTCTAATTTCACCATGTCTGATATAACAGTCTTTTATAGTCTATACTGCTCTTATGTTTTCTGGTTAGTGTGTAACTGTGTCCTCGGTATTTCACGCTTTGCTGCTTCCCACATTTTTTGCCTTGTTTAACCTGGGTGTGGTTGTGCTGCACTCGTCAGGTGACTCACAAGAAAAGGTTTTGGCATTTTTTTTTTTTTGGTTGAATATTAATGACTGAAAATTTTTCTACCTTTCTAAATACAGACCTAGTTTTACTCAGGAGTTTTTTTGAAGACATATTTTGTTTTTCTCAGAATAATTGCATGAAAGGACCAGACAGGTGCTGTGCACAAATTTTTTCAACTTTTACTTTTCTCTCACACACACATCCCCTGACAGGTGGCATTCCCATTTTTAATTTAATGTGAATGACTGTCATTCTAATTCATCTGTTCTCTAGAAGAAAGCAGCTTTATTAGTTTAATCTATTTCCTAGAAGTGGAATTATTAATTTAGTCTATTTTCTACAAGTAACAAATAAAACCTAATGGATTAAAAAAAAAATAGTAGTATCCATGCTGTGCCATTTCAAGGAAATGCACCAGTCACACTCTGCTCTAATCTTCTGAACGTCTAAGTTCTTAATAAAGCATAGTCTCATCCTTGAGAGGATATTTTAAGTCTTTCTCACAATAATTATCTGAAAACACGCCACAAAAACATGTGAGAACTGCAGATGGATTTGTTCTTCTGCAATTATTTTTGTGAGGAACACTTCAGTTTATATAAAATAATATTTTTTTTAGTAAGTCAGATTCCAATCATTTCATATTTCCTTTAGTACATAAAATGATTTTAGTTATCATTTATTTATTTATTTCATAAAATATATATTATGGATAATAACTTCCAAACAGAATACAAAGCGGAAAAAGCCTGTAAGCATAATTAGAATTTTTACATGCAGAATGACTTTATCAACTCTAAAACTGGTGTGCGTAACAGTTTCATGCTTATATTTTATGACTGTAACTTTATTTCTTAATTTTAAAAAGAATTAATAAAAGATGCTGCATATTTCTGCATTCAAATCTAATATGCAAGCAGAAATATATGCACATATGAAAAATTGAAATTTCACACTCTTTTGTACTGGAAAATGAAAGACTATTAATTTAATATTTATATTAATTTCATATTTATTTTATGATTGTACTTTCTTTCTTCACTTTCAGTAGAATTAATATTTTTTTTTTTGTTTTTTAAAAATGACATTTAAAATAACAGCATTTTTAAATATTTAATTTTCTTATATAAAGTATGGAAATTGATTAAGAAGAGGTAATATAATGGTATACTGCAGGCAGAATTCAAAAAATCCAAAAACCTTTTCCATAAATAAAAAACAAAGTTGGTCACCTGCCAAGGGTAGCATGACTCCCACTACACCAAACTGAGGGCACGACAGATGCTAGGTTAAGCAACTACTTTGCTGCTTGGCATGGTTTTCTATTGTTATATCATCACATTTTGAAATCTGCATTTCAATTCTTTTTTTCTTAAAAATTCTAATATTACTCTGTTAATTTATATTTTAATAATTATATGCCCATTTTTACTATAAGGGTTTAAAGTGGAATTGTTATTTACTTTTCTTCAAAGGCACTCTCAGTGGACATTTATATTTGCATTTATATTTTTCACTGATATAGGTACTTTGCTGGTCAGAGATGTGTTTGTTCACTGGTCATTGTAGTGTAGCAACTATAGATGCCTGACTCATTTCCTTGCTGAGCTGAAGGGTTATCAAAACACTAGGTTCATTCTTCACTTGCTGTTCCTTGTAAGTTTCCCTAAAGAGATGGAGCATCAGTGGCAGAATTTTCACCACTGATGCTCCATTAGTGCACTATATTTCTTTGGATGTATCTCTATTTTATTTTTGTATACAGTGCACAACTTCCGATGCACTAGCAATATATTAGGCACACTATTTTTATTTTTTCTCTAAAATTAGCATTGTATTTTGTGATACACTTTATGATGGTAAAAAATATAATACCATCTCAACAGGAACTTTGGGAAGTTTCACTTCTGAAATTTCTTATAATTATTTTTTTGTACTTCATTATCTCATACATAAGTAGACCTTCAATATAAAATTTCTTCCTTCCCTTGAATTTAGAATTGCTGCTGTTAATAAACTAAGCTGGCATACAGAAATATACTGTTTCAGCTGGCTTTTTAAGTTTTAAGTTTTTATAATTTATCAGATGATACAGAAGCTGATACAGTAGATATAAACTAATCTGCAATCAAGTCACAAAGGAAATTAAGCAAGCTAAAGCAGATTATGAGAAGTCTTTGGAAAATAATGCAAAGAAAAGTAGCAAAAAGTTCTTTATTTATTTAAAAATGGAAGGATATGGATAAATCACCTTGGTCTGCTAGATATGAATATATAACTGTTGATCAACCTGCTCAGGTTACTGAAAAACTGATAGGTATCTTACATCTACATTCACAGATGAGAAATTTTATAAGGATAGGGATGGCAGAAGTTCACCAAATTCTAACAGGGAGCTAAATGATTTTGTGATAACTAAGAGGAAGTTGGAAGAGAAATTTTTGGAGATAAACATAAATAAAGCACATGGGGTGGATGGGATCTATCCAATAATATAAGGCAGAAAAAGCGGCCGGCAAACCTTTAGCTATAATTATGACAGCATCCTTCAATTCGAGAGAGATCCCAATGGATTGGAAACATGAATTTCTCCCAAATCAAAAGGAGGATCAAAGAGTGAAGGGAGTAATTACTGATCTATAAGCTAAACTTCTTTCCAGAAAAAATACTGGAGTCACTTGTTAATGAAATGATGCAGAACCATCTAGGAAGACATGCAGTTATTCAGCAGTCATTGCACAGATTTTTTAAGAGGTGATCTTGTCTAACCAATCTGGTTGGATATTATGATGCAGTAACAAAGCAATAATATTATGCAAAATATAATTTTGACATCATATTAGCATTAGCATGGGTACATGATGCAAGAAAACAAGCTTATATAGCATCAGCCAAAAAAAAAAAAAAAACACACACACACACACGCCCTTCTCATTTCACCCATCCACTCGCTCCAAATGTTTGTCTAGTTCTGCCTTGAATCTGTTTAAGCCATCAACTTCTACAACAACAGATGGAAGCTTGTTCCAGCAATCAACCACCTGCTGGCTAAAGGAAAACTTCTGCACATCTATCCTGCAACTGTCTTTCCTCAATTTGAATTTATGCCCTCTCAGGCGATTATTCAATCTTCACGGCATACTCTCAACTAGCTTTTTATAAATGTCAGGTGATATCTTCCTCCATTTGGCCTTTAATGCAGCCACCAGTTCAGCCATGTTCTTTGGGCGATCTTGACGTGCATGAACTTGATGACCCAATATATCCCAAAGATGCTCAATAGGATTCCGATCACACTCTGGGATGGCCAATCCAACTTTTCTATACGCATATCCTCAAACCACTCTGTTACGACCCGAGTAGTATGGCATGGTGGATTGTCTTGCTGATACAAGTATGGGCCTTCCCTGAAGTATTGCCATAATGTTGGAAGTGCATAATTGTTAGCATTAGCATTAGCAAGGGCACGTGATGCAAGAAAGCAAGCTTATATGGCATCAGCCAAAAAAAAAAAACAAAAACACACACCTCCTTCTCATTTCACCCATCCACTCACCCCAAATGTTTGTCTAGTTCTGCCTTGAATCTGTTTAAGCTATCAACTTCTACAACAACAGATGGAAGCTTGTTCCAGCAATCAACCACCTGCTGGCTAAAGGCAAACTCCCACACATCTATCCTACAACTATCTTTCCTCAATTTGAATTTATGCCCTCTCAGGCGATTATTCTGAGAAAGAAGAGGAAGAATCTCATCAGCACTGAGCATGCTCAAACCATTCAAGGCTTTATACTTTGTCTTCTCAACCTCCAACTCAAGCACGGTACTAAGTACTATAGGTTCTAATACCTCTCGTGTTTGGGGTTTACATAAAAAAAAAAAAAAAGAAAGAAATCAGATCACCCTGCAGATGCCGTCTAAAGATACTGTAATTTGAAAAACTTAAGCCTTTCTTCATAGGAGCAACCCTTTGTTCCATTCACTAATCTTGTTGCCCTTCTCCGTACTTGTTCCAACAGCTCTACATCCTTCTTAAAATGAGGCCTCCAGACCTGTATACAGTATTCAAGGTATGGCCTGACCATTGCCTTATACAAGGGGATAATCACCTCTTTATCCCTGCTAGAAAAATTCCTGTATATACCTGCACTGCTCAGAAAACTTCATATCTGCCTGCACAATTACCCCCAGGTCCTTTTCACTCTCTACCACTGTCAGTGTAGTACCACACAGTTGATACGTTACTGTGGGGTTACACAGTTGATATGTTACTCTTATATACTCAGATTTCAGAAAAGATTCTGGTACTGTTCCACATAAAAGACTACTGCACAAATTGGAGCAGTATGGCATTAAGGATACGTTACTACTATGGATAACTGGATGGTTTTGGGGAAATGAGAGTTGTTATCAATGGTCCCTACCCCTCAACAATCGAGGTATGCTACTACAAGATTCAAAAAAAATTTAGCAGATGGGCTGAGAAGTGGCAATTGGAGTTTAATATTGACAAATGCAAGGCACTGCATGTGGGTTGGCAGGAATCCCAGAATAACTTACCCACTGTGTGGTACCACACTCAAGGTAGCAGAAAATGAAAAAGAGTTGGGGGGGGGCAAGTGTGCAGTCAGACAAAGTTCTCTGAACAGTGCAAACAGAATTCTAGAACAGCTCATAGGGTTTTGTTTATGATATATAGTAATTTTGCCAGGAGGTGATTACCCCATTGTAAAAGACAATGATTATCTACTGTATGCTTGAATATTGTATACAAGTCTGGAAGTTCCATTTTAAGAAGGATGTAAATCTGATGGAATAGGTGCAACTGAGTAATCTAAATGTCGACAGCATTCTTACTTTTGCTCATACAACATACGAGGGTGAATAAATTTAAATCGAGGAAGGAAGGTTTTAGGATAGATGAGTGGAAATTTGCCTTCAGCCAGTGAGTAGTTGACTGTTGGAACAGACTTCCACTTGGTGTTGTGGAAGCAGGTGGTATAAATAAATTTAAGGAAGAACCAGACAAATCAGACAAAATGGACAGGTGAAATGTTTGAAATGGTGTGGGAAATGTTTTTTCTTTTTTTGAGCTAATGCTACATAAGCTTTCTTCCTTGCTTCATTTGCCATAATCAAATGATTTGCTATAATCTAAATAATCGAATGGTTTACTTTAATTGAAATAAATATGTCACTGTGATGGTGGTTTCCTTTTGAAAATAATTGGTGAAGATCACACAATGCTTCTCAAATACTCCTCCCAATATACTGTACTCTGTCCTTATGACTTCTTTAAGGTTTTTACCTTAGAGAAACATTAAGCAGATGTTTAAATTATAATATATCTAAATTAACACTCTTATACCACATGGAGTTTTAATATATTTTATTTAGGTGTTACCTAAACTAATATACATTGAGTAACGTTTTAGGTATCTTGCCGATATCCATCATCAGTCCTTGCTGTTGGGAGACAAAAATAACTTATCTTTTACATTGAGCAGATTTAAATAACAGTCAACTAAGTTGTATTTACATATGGTCAATTCTAATTTGCAGAAAATAGATGAAAAGTTCCAGATTATAATAACAAATTAGAAATTAGCAGTTAGCATATCTAAGTTATGATTACGATCTAAAGGAACAATTCTATGTTACAGTTATGTTACAATGAGCTATTTTCAGTTGCATTATGGTTAACCTAATTTTAATTAAATAAATAAACTTCTTACCTGCTGACTGAATCCTCCTGACTGATGCACAGACCTATATAGGCAAGAGGCTGTAGCAATACATTTATAGGTAAGGTATTCATATAGTTAGCCAATAAGAATAGTGCTCGTTGCCTATCCTGAATCCAGGGTGCTTGTGCGATGACCTTTGTTCTCTTGCTCTGGTTCCGGGTTGCAGTGTAGAGAATACCTGAGTTGACCTTTGTTCAACTGGTGTGTAGGCTGTTTCTAGGGTCTCGAAGTACGCTGTCTGCTCCTCTGATTGATTCATTTCCTTATCTTTCCTGGAACCTTATTTCTTCACTTATTTTTTCTTTAAAGAGATGAATATACTGTGGGTTGAAATCAATACCCTGTTTTCTATTGATTGCTGAGAATTCAAATAATTTGATAAGAAAGGAGGCTTCTTTAAATTTTCTTCTGTTATACTGTCTGTCTGTGGAAAGAATGTTTCTGTTACAGAAATGCCTTCTGTTACAGTTGTAACCACATTGGAAGGCGTGGAGAGCTGTATCAGATTGTTGAATTCTGCCATATTCTTCATCTTTTTTGTGCTCTTTTATTCTACACTGTAGGCATCTGTATGTTTGTTTGTTGTTCGTTATTTGGTTTTTAGGAGCATTAGCAACTAAGGCCATATCGCTCCAGGGATATACGGTGGTCATTCCCTGACCTTTCCACATCCTCCATATTTGGTTGTAATGGGCTCGAACCCCGGTCTAATCAAGAAGCGTATGCTACGCACTGCTGCTCCTACCCACCTGGCTACGGAGGTGCCGCATCTGTATGATTCCCCTATATATATATACTACCACATCCACGCTCTATCTTATATATAGGACCTCTAGAATTATCTGGATAGTTAGACTGTAGCTTTATGATCTGTTTGATGAAGGCTGAACTTTTATAAAAGGTGAAGATCCCAAATTTCTTGACTTCTTTGGCTATTTTAGAGCTGATTGAAGGCATGTACGGTATACATATGGAGGTGCTTCTTCTGCCGATGCTAGTTGTGGTTGTGTAATGGGCTTGGAGGTGTCTATGATGGCTTTATTGATGACGTGGATTGGATATCCGTTCTTTAAGGCAACCCTGGTTATTGTATTTAGTTCTTGTTATATATTATCTTCATTGAAAATTCTGAAGGTTCTCCGGATGAAAGATTTTAGAACGCCTATTTTTGTAGAGAAAGGATAGCAGGATTTATAGTTTAGTATGATGCCAGTATCTGTGGGTTTTCTGAAAACTTCCATATGTAATTTTTTGGCCTTTCTTGAAAAAAGAATACTCAACAGTCACCACCAAAAAATCAACTTCAAAATGGAAATCGAGAACAATGGCTAAATTCCGTTCCTGGACATCCCTTTTTCAAGAAAGGCCAAAAAATTACATATGGAAGTTTTCAGAAAACCCACAGATACCGGCATCATACTAAACTATAAATCCTGCTATCCTTTCTCTACAAAAATAGGCATTCTAAAGTCTTTCATCCAGAGAACCTTCAGAATTTTCAATGAAGATAATATACAACAATAACTAAATACAATAACCAGGGTTGCCTTAAAGAAAGGATATCCAATTCATGTCATCAATAAAGCCATCATAGACATCTCCAAGCCCATTACACAACCACAACCTAGCATCGACAGAAAAAGCACCTCCATATGTATACCGTACATGCTCTAAAATCTCAATCAGCTCTAAAATAGCCAAAGAAGTCAAGAAATTTGGGATCTTCACCTTTTACAAAAGTTCAGCCTTTATCAAACAGATCATAAAGCTACAGTCTAACTATCCAGATAATCCTAGAGGTCCTATATATAAGATAGAGTGTGGATGTGGTAGTATATATATATAGGGGAATCATACAGGTGCCTACAGTGTAGAATAAAAGAGCACAAAAAAGATGAAGAATATGGCAAAATTCAACAAACTGATACAGTTCTTCCCGCCTTCCAGTGTGGTGAAACCTGGAATTTCCATAAAACAAGCATCCTTTCCACAAATAGACAGTATAACAGAAGAAAATTTAAAGAAGCCTTTCTTATCAAATTATTTGGATCCTCAGCAATCAATAGAATACAGGAGGTTTATTTCAGCCCACAGTATATCCATCTCTTTAAAGAAAAAATAAATGAAGAAATAAGGTTCCAGGAAAGAAAAAGAAACGAATCAACCAGAGAAGCAGACAGTATACACCCCCTTCCAGATCCCAGAAACAGCCTACACACCTGATGAGCAAAGGTCAACTCAGGTGTCCTCTCTACACTGCAACTTGGAACCAGAGCAAGAGCACAAAGGTCATCGCACAAGCACCCTGGATTGAGGATAGGCAACCAGCACTATTCTTATTGGCTAACTATGTGAATACCTTACCTATAAATGTATTGCTGACTGAGTTGTATCCATATCCATCCCATGCTTTTTTTTTCTTTTCCTCACTTTAATCTTTCAGCTATCTTGTCATTCATTTTTGCATATTTCTTCGCTACTTTTGCATATATTTTTTCTTTTTGCATATTTATTCGCTACTTTTGCATATATTTTTTCTTTTTGCATATTTCTTCTCTACTTCTCTGTTAGTGGCTTCCAAGATAAACGCCTTAAACATGTCTCCTCAGTCAGTGTCCAACAAATACCTCAACCTGCTAGAGTCCTCCTGAAATTAAAGCACTCACCCTTTCTTCAGAGCACCAAAATTTCCTTGGACACTACCCACTTTATGATATTGTGACCATTACCAACTATCAGTTCCAGTACAGAGATATAATAATAATAATAATAATAATAATAAATTTTTTGCCTATATTGGTCACCTCAAACTACGGTGCCCTCATGCTTGATTACACAACTATAGTCACTGCTAAGATCCATGGTGAAAGTCCGATCAAGGATATCTGAGCCCCTCATAATGGGCTTGAACAGTTTCTGGAAATATTCTGGTCACCTTCAGGCACCTTTTAATATTAGACACTTAATTCCCTTTCTCCCCTTTGTCCTTCCCTGCATAAGTGCTATTAGTAACCTTCCCAGGCTGCCAATAACACTTATGTTTTGAGAAGGGGTGATATTACTGCTGGGTTAAATTCACATCCGATTTTTGATAATAATTTCACTCTCATTTTGAGAAATTAAGTCAAAATAAGAACAAATGAATATTATTTAAAATCATTTATAAACAGTTTTCATTTTAATAATTTCCACAGCCCAGAAAGTTCACAGCCCAGGGAAACATAAACACACATTTGCCAAACTCACTCCTGAAAGAGTTAAGAAAGTATTTATTTCCTTATGGCTCTCACTGCTAGTGACCTGAACACCTATTTCATTATCTATTTTCATAAATATGATAATTTGAGGTTAGCAAGTATTTTCAGAACAAGTGTAACCTTAGTCCATGATACTAACATGTTTCTTCCTAATTCTTAGGAAGAAACATTAGTCCCTTAAAAACTAAAAAACCCTTTAGTCCCTTAAAAACTAAGAACTGGCCAGTAATTCTTGTGCCTGGAAGACATACTCTGGTTCTATTCTACCTGCCCTATTACAGAAAATATTCCAGCTTACTTAACTATTGAACCTCCCACTAAAATTATCTTATTTGGAACCAAAGCAGTTGGCACTTGATAATCCATCCCTGGAGTTAATCATTCCGGAAATATTCATCTGTCATAATGCTGGACACTTGAGTAACTGCTGAGAACCCTCAGATTTATTATTCTCCAGAATACTCACTTTTTCAGACTCAATCTCACCAACAGTAAATGACGTTTCAACTTAAGATCTTCACATTTCCTTCATCTAACATACAGAAATACATAACCATTAGCCAGAGAAAAACTTGTATACATGCCACAACGAGTACAAGTAACATGACTGTGACTCACAATGAATCACCAGTGGTAATTCCCATGGGTCATGTCATCCCAAGTCATGCTATGCTTGACATTTCTAGTGGAAACAATAATTACTGCTATATAAAATTAAGCTGAAATTAGAAATATCATAAATTAATCAATAAAACAAATTACAATAATACAAATTTTTAAAATATCCTACACTCCAATTTATAACATAGAACTCTAAGCTAAATATAGGCTGTTGTAAACTATCAATTTTTATCACTGATTATTGCACTCTAGATAGCTGTGTGAAAGAATTTACTGTAACTTTTTAACTAATTATCAAATTTAAAAACTAATACAGTTACAAAATTAGCAAACAATTTGAAAATATAAATAAATAGAAATATCTGTAACATTTACTAAAAACTTATTCACTTATTTAAGAATAGGAATATTTGAAAGTCCCACAGTACTTTCAAAAAGTTTTTTCTATCAATTTACCTTAAGTCAAGGAGCTTAACAAAACCTGACATAATTTGACAAATATCATCATAAAAATAATAAATCATCATCAAGTAATGATAATGCTGGACTAAGAAGGATAGGCATTAATGCATCATCTCCACTTTAAACTCAACTTGTAGGGTTTTAGTTGTAGATATCAATGTAGTATTTTCCAAACAGTTGATTATGGACAATGTAGTTCATCACTAGTACAGTACATGAATTTTTTGAATTTGGTGATATGCCCGACTCATTCAAAGCACCTACTAGTATTTTGTGCAAACTGAGTGTTGTGTGATACAGATAACAATGTAGATAACTATGTGAAATATTTAACATAACTCACAAAAATGGCACTGTCCCTCAAACATTCAAAAGGTTTTACATATTGTACAACAGGAATACTAACTCTTTTAGGATTCCTGCTGTAATATACATAAAACCTTTACTGCACTTGAATTGCTCACTTAGCATTCTCAAACCAAAACACACACACACACACACACACACACACACACACACACACACACACACACACACACACACACACACACACACACACACACACACACACACACACACCACTTTCTCTACAATTGTGAAATCCACCATTTGTTTTTCCACAGCAGAAGCACCTATAGTAAAAATGAACACAGCTACAGACAGATGAAAACAATGTATTTCTCATCATAAATTTAACCATTATCCATATGAATTGAGTATAATTTAACCATTATTTAATATAAATGAGAGCACACACAATGCAAATACACACACAAGGGAATTAGAGCCAATGCTGAGGTATTCTTTGTGTGTGTGCAAAATAAGTTTTGGCAGCCTCTTTGTGAATTTTGAAGCCTACCACAATTGAACACATTCTAATCTCTGGTGATTAGGTAATATTTAAATAAACGAATACATATTACATTAAAATTATGATTATTTATTATTGAAAGCAGTTATTATATAAAAATCAGTTTAATGTAATTAACTAAATTTAAAGAAAACTTATTTTTCTGGCTTGCTAATGAAAATTATCTAATAATTTTGTGCAGATCAAGATCATTACATATCACATATTTCATTTTTTATAGATATTATTGGTAAATTTGATAATCTATTCTGAGACATTATATATCAAAAATGATTTTTTAATTAATTTTAATTTAGAAAAAAGAACATCTTCCACTGGTAATACTCAAAGGAAGAGATAAAAGAATTCATAAAGATATAATGGCATTTGGAAAAGTAAGAAATTCATAAAGATATAATGATGTTTGGAAAAGTAAAATATTCACATTTGAAGTAGCATTAATTGATGTTGAGGACTTTAAATTAAATAATGTGCAATTCTTGAAGTAATTTGTTTTCTTTCTTTTTATCTTCTTTTTTTATTTATTTAACTGCCAATTTTAAAATCCTGACAGATTTCTATTAATAAATAAATAAATACATTTTCTGTTTATACTCCGGGACGACCAAATGGTCAGAGGAGTTCACAAGATAGACAGAATACAAGAAACAGTACCGTATTCAGCAGTCACGGTCTTGAACCCCAGTCACTCAAGGCACGTGTACTTATGCACCCACGCGCCTGACCACTCAGCTACGACGGCCTTTCCAGTTGACATCTCTTAAGGTTCCTCTTGTCAATAAAAATACATAATACTCGTAGGTAAACAGCAAATTACAAATTAGAGAATACTTACTGTTGTAATAAAGCTTGGATGGCCATCTCAATAAAGAAAACAACAATTTAATTTCAATAAGTATATTAAAATAAAAATAAGACAACAACATCTATTCTATTAATATTAATGATTTGTCTCTAATCACATTTAAACTAATTTTACTTATTTTTAAATTTACATAAAATACATTTATCCACTCTTCCCACCCCTAAAATATTCAATCATATTCATCCTAGAATTCATTTATTCTGGCCAAATATTCTCACATTTGACATTTCTGTAGCTTTAGTGGTTTTTAGCAATTTTGCAACGTGCCGATAACAATTTTTGGTGCTGCACTGATAAATTCAGTTACACCAATGATTCACCATTAATAAATATTAATCATTAACACATGTTCAAAAATTACAAATATGTTGATTTCGATTGTATAAACACTGTATAACAATATAGTGATTGTAACAAAATCTCTGCTGCAAATTAAGGGGACATAAATAGAAAAAAGATAGCTGCAGGATAAATGTGTGAAAATTTGCATTTAGCCGGAAAGTAATTAATTATTGGAACCACCATCTGATGTTGTAGAAGTGGGTAGTTTGAATAAATTTAAGGAAGAATTGGACATATTATTAGAGGGAATGCACATAAAAGTTCCTCCTGTCAATGATGTGAGGAACTTTTATGGGCTTTTTTAATTTGTGGTCAAGCTAGTCAGTCTCAGGGGTGAACAGCAGAGTCATCCCTCCCCCTGAAAACTCAGGTTTTTCAACCAGCAAAACAGTTACCTTTGGCTAAATATCCTACTCAACATTAAGCATTAGACAGATGCATGGATAACATGGTATACATTTCATTCTTACCAGTGATTATCAAATTACAAAATCATTTTAATCAATATCATCTTTGTTTAAATTAACATATGAAACTGAAATATCTGTTCCTTGAAATTTTTAAATTTATTCCTTATCCATAAAATTTATAGTAGAAGTTTTTCTATATTTCAACAGTCACCACCATTACTTACAAAAAAATCTTTTTTTTTTTTTTAAATCAAGTTCTCAATGAATTTAAATTTTGTACCCTTTGTACAGATTTTGAATTTTTTTTTACTTATACATCAATTCCTAATTAGATAATTCCCATACCATTTAATTAACATAGTTATTTCCAAAACCCAAGGTATACACAAAAATTCTATTTCATTGTACGAATATTCATTCCAGTGAATTTCGGTGAAAATTATTTTGAAATAAAAATAAGTTCTGTTACATTTTCTAATATATAGTTTATTAAAAGTGAAAGTAGTAACTTCCACTTTATTTTATTTAAATTTTGACTTTAAAATCACTAAAAATAAATAAATAAATAAATAAATAACAATAATGATGATGATTACCCCGTCATTGTATGTATACTAAGTATTGGGTGTTTCAGTACCCAGAAACAAAGCGTCAGGCCATGCAGTGGATTCGAAATCATCACCAACGCCCAAAACATTTACAAAAGTCAAGGATCAGGACAATGCTGATCAGTTTTTCAACAAACAGGGTGTGACTCACAAGGAATTCGTACCTGAAGGGGAGTGAGTCAATTTGAAGTACCTGTACATTATACGTACAGGTACTTCAAAGACTATTGAAGTGCATTTTCTGGGTGAGGCTGCAATTTCAAAAGAAAGGCAACTGGTTCTTGTTATATGACAATTGTCCCCCACCTATTCTGCACTTGCTACAAACACATTTCTGACAAAACATGGCATTGTACAGATTAACTATCCAGCTACTCTCCTGATCTAGTACTAGTGGACTTCTTCCTCTTTCTCAAGGTGAAAACTGCCCTCAAAGGAAAGAGATTTTAGGACATTGAGGACATAAATAAAAACATAACCACTAAACTGAAGATTATGTCTTTGGATGTCGTCACTGACTCTTTTCAGAAACTTTCTGAATGGTGTAATAAGTGCAATAAATCAGGTGGTTTTACTTTGAATAAAAATAAAACCATTTTTGAGCTTCACTTTGTGTTCTTTTTATTGCACCAGTCTGAGAACTTTATTGCCACACCTCGTATGTTTTCTGAAATTTTACTTTATATTTCTTTGGCATCTTACTGAAATACATTGCTAATTAGTATTGCACTACACTGATACCATGAAATGATTGCACATGACAGGGAAAAATGCTATAATCCCATATTTCTATTTTGCAAATAACAAAAATGCACAAAATTGTTATTTTCTTATTTCTTATTCTTTACAAAATTTTTAAAAAAATTGTGTTTTAATGTAGTTTTAATTTTTTTAGTGAAAATAAAAAAGAAGATGGAGAAAAACTGAGTTTTTCAAAAAGACAGTGAAATTATGTCACCAACTATATTATGAGGAGAGATGGAGAATGAGGCAAATAAAGTAAATGACTAATTTTCTGTTGTAAATCTGGAGAGTTGGCAGCTATAGATGAATTTACAGCTGAAAATTTCCTCTTCATTTGTTTTACTTTCTCCTCTTAAAGCATCATACACCTCAATTAAGTCTACTCACTAAGGTGCCTAGTTA